>NC_081831.1:51803715-52161715 GCF_030867095.1 Alligator mississippiensis
AGTCAACAAACCCGAGGTTGAATTGATTCAGTCTTTGTAGGTAAGCCTAAACTGTGTAGGTTAAACTGATAAGCAAGTAAACAAACATTCACTTTTCATTCCAGAAATGCCCTGGCCCAGCCCAGAAGCCAGGGGGTGCTAGAGCACACCACTGTGCTGGGCTGGAGCAAACAGCTTGGGCCAAGGATAACCAGTCCACCCTGTTAGGTAGAGTTTGCAAGGGGAGATGCAAAATGTCCGGAGATGCTGGGAGACTGTTAGTTAACGTGAACCTGGAGGGGACCTCGGACTGAAGTTCAATAAACTGATTTAACTGAAATCAGTTAATTCTGATACTACATCCATCCAGGTTTATCTTAAACTGTTTTGCCCATTTTGAAAGCAGTTTATGTACACTGAACTTCTGTTGCATTACAGATTTGAACCAGTTTCTGATCACTTATACTGCTTTATGTGTAACTTCTTTCCCTATCCTGTATGTTTATTAGAAAGAATATATTGCAATATCATCCTGATAGCCTCTGAAATCTTAGACAAAGGAAATGGAGTCATGTTCATGTTTTCCATGGCTTTAACTAATTGCAATTTGTGCTTGTGACACTCATGTCAAACAGAACCAAAGTCGGTTTTATATTTGAAAGTTCTAAATATTTGGACTCAGATCTGTTCTCTGTACATGTATGTTTCTTTTGAAGTGACTGATTCACATGTCTCTTGTTGTTGAGTTTTGGAAGGCCTGTTCTATATAGATTATGCTTTTGTATTAATGCTAAGGAGAGAGGAATGAATACTCTTAAGAGTTCCTTCAAATGTTTGCCTGAAATTTTTAAACAAACTGAAATAGTATTAGTAAAGGCGAAAAATTATTAATTGAATACTGCTTGTATAGTTCTGGTATTGAATCCAAGTTTAACGTGGGCATAAATGGATCCATGGCAGGGAACATTTTTGTCTGATAGAATTCTCATTACCTATTAATTTCTTGGGGAACTTTATTTACTATGTTGCTCAGTTTTTTGGGGTTTTTTTGGTTCACCACCAACAGTCTCTCATCATCTTTTAATGCAGTATTGATCCACTTGGGTCCTGTCTCTGGCCCCAACCCCTTCACTCCAGGTCTTCAAAGGGGGGGGGGGGGGTGAAAATGTTAATATGACAAGAGGCTTTGGATAAGTCTGCTAAAACTTAAAACTGAACACTGTTTTACGTGCAGGACCCAGGATTAAAGCTGGCAGGCTTCCTGAGATGAAAAGAAGGTTATCAAGCAAGATGCATTATAGTGCAAATGTGTGAAGTCTGTGCACAGCTTCAAATAAGGTTAAGTGTTAGGTATAATCTACTGTACTGAACAGCTGCTATGTTCTTTGCCACCTTACTTGCAAGTGCCTAGTACATATCAATGATGGAGTGTGAATCACCATAGATGAATAAGTGGGAATATAAAATGAAGTGTAACCTTCATAAAAAAATAAGCAAAGAGCCTATGTTGCACCCCTTATGACTTGCTCTTCTCTAAGCAAGATAGCAGTGATTTTATTTAATGTTATACTATTGATTTATTATTCTTTTTGTTCTGCTCATATTTTTCCACTGCATATACAACATTATTAGTGTTACCATACGTCTGGGCTTTCCCAGACATGTCATCTTTTTTGGCCCCCTGTCTTCATGTTCAGGCGGGTTTTTAAAATGGGAGTAAATATCTGGGTTTTTGCTCTTCCTTTGCTTCCCCAGGCACTAGCAGCTTTGGACTGCTTGGGGCTGGGAGCAGCAGGCAAGGTCATTGGCTGTCAGGGGACATATGCTCTGCATGCAAGCCCTGCCAAACTTCCAGGGAAAAGACACAGAGTGACTGTGTGTGTGCGTGGGAAGACACGTGGACAGCATATCTGGAGGGGCAGAGGTTGCGGGTTGATAGTGAAGTGCACAAAAAGGGCTGGGGTGGTTGGGGTCTGCAGGCTGGGAATGAATGGCACCAACAGGTTGGGGGGTGGGGCAAGGACTGTAGGTTGGGAGTGAGGGGCACTGGAAAGGCTGGGGGTGCAGGGGCTGAGGAGTGAGGGGCAGAGGCAGGGCATGGACATATCACTGCCCCCACACAATCATATCCCCACCCCCCCTCTTCACCCCCTCCTCTCCACTGTCCTCTTTTTTGATACTGGAAATATGGTAACCCTAATTATTATGTACCTTTAAAGCAGCCCTTACTTTTTCCTGTGTATTTATTTTCACTTTGTTTCCTGAGAGTACTTAAGATGAGGCAACAAACAATAGAATAATAAAGAAAATTATGTTGTTTTATAGAAAGATGGAAAGTATTTTCAATTTTTAAAATGTTTAATTGTAATTTGACAGAGCTGCCTACCAGAACAAGGGCTTCTAAGGCCTAATGGCATGAATAAAATGTGTGAAAGCACCTTCCCTTATTTTTTACTCTCACTTATTGAAGGTGAATGTGTAATCAAAATGACTAGTGTTTTTGTTTTGTTTTGTTTTGTTTCCTCCCTACCTCGCCCTCCCTTCTACTCCTCCATGTTGGCCAAATAAGATTTGATGTTGTCTTCCCAGTTTTTCTACTCTGCTGTGAAGCAAGTTTGTCTGGGACAATATAATGTGTTGTAGTTCAGGATTTAAAAAAAAAAATTATTCATAGTGTTTTGAGATTTTTTTTTGAGTGCCTTTGTATTAAAGAATCCCTTGAGATTTCAAGATTTCCATCTTATTTATCCTAACTTTTAAATACAGTTACTTACTAAACTGAGGTTGCTTTTTGTACTAAATTGCTTCTGTTGTGATTAGTAATATCACCATTTAAGATGGCATTTAAATGGTATTTAAGATAGTATTCCCTGAGCTGACATCCTGCTAACAGTGGCTACTGGGCCACAAGGAAACTTAATTCTCTTCTCCTAACCTTCCCCCCACCCCAATTTGGTTTGGAATTTTTTTATATGATAATTGTCCCTAAATAAATATGTTCATTGAGAAAGTAAAGCTTAAAAAAAAATACAATGTCATGGTAATGAAGTGAAGGACACATTTTAAATTAGCTGTGATGGGCTTACACACTTCAATCTTTTGTTAGCATTCCAGATATTTTTTGCTAACAAGGTTTATGTAATGAATACAATTGCTGTTTAACTTTTAAGTTTAAAAAGGGCAGAATGCCAATTAAATTTAGATGATTGTTGATTATATAAGGGTTGTGTTGTTATAGCAACCAGAACTATCATCCTACTATCATGCAGAGACAAGCATATGCCTTGGTAAACCTGATCTCCATCTCCTTTTATTTTCAGTATTCCACAGCCATAGTTGTTTTTGAAGCAGATCAGAGTTGTGTGGTTTTTTCCCTTCTATTGTTTCCAACATTTAAATATCAGTAAACATAATTAATTCTGCAGATGTCACTTTTACTTCCCTTGAATGGATCTGTTTGTGCAGTTTAAGCACAGTTCAGCTTACTTCTTTGACCGTTTCAATACTTTACTTTATACTTTCAGTCCTTGTGTAAATTACATAGAAGTTGAATTAAGTTTGGTTATTCCGTATCATTCCATATTAAAAATTAAAGATTTTAAGATGTGCACATCGTGAACACAGATAATATGTTAATTATCAGACTGAAACATTTCAATTTGTCAAGATTATTTAGTTGAAGATTTCTAGAATGGTATCTTTTGACTCTTCTGAAGGGTGCAGAGAGAAATGACAAGTTTTGCCTGATCTGACCACAGAAAGCAGATTATAGCTGTGACCAAACACAAGTACACAGCTGCAGACAGCTTCAAAAATGACCAATCAGGAGAAAATCTCACCCCTCATTGCATGAAGTCATTTTAAAATGATAGTGTCTTATATGTAACTTGTGTCTGTGGAGTTTTCAGAAAAGGGAAAAAGGGAGCGGAGGGGTTTGGTCTGAGGTATTTTTAGCCACCTGGAGGGTGGGACAGGTGTATTGGAACCCCCAAGGTGTGGGGGGAGGGCGTTCAATTCACCCACCCCACCCTTCAGCACCAGCTGGGGAGCCCTAATAATGAGCTCCCTCTGCTGCCTTCCCCCCCCCCCCCATTCTTAAAACAGCAACAGCTCCCAGCCTTCAGCTAGAATCCCCTCCTCCCTAGAACCAACTTCTGTATGGTCTGGGGTTGCATTACAGATTTGAAGTGGTAATTCAGAATGCTTTGCAGAAAACTTTCTGAGTTACAGCTGGAGCTGCATTTCTGTCTGCACCCAATTGTGCCATATCAGTTGCTGTACATTGCAATTTAGTACTCCTGTGCCACTTTACATCAGTTGGGCACCTAAGTTGGTTTTTCATGGATTTGTGGGTGTCTTGGAGAGCCTCTTCAAAGAAGTGTTTAATTATCTGACAGTTATACACATCTTTTCAACAGAGCACTGAAGAAAGCTACAAGATTCAGGATCTATCCCTGGTCACAGATATAAGACACAACACTACTAAACATAAGAAAGGAACAAGAATCCACTGCATTCCACCATCTGCATGTTCCACATCTTCTTTGATTTTTCTGTCTCCATCATGCACAGAATATCTTGCACCTGTAGGCAATCCTCTGTTCTATTAACAATTCAGTGCTATGTACAAGACCAGAAGATTCAGTCCCACATGATGTCAGAAATTTGAGTTTTTAATAGCACTTTTTATCCACAAAAAAACCTTGGATTCTACTTTGCATGAACTAATGAAACCAAAAATGCAACCTGGCTGAACTGGCCATAAGAGATATTGAAACCAATGGGCATTTTTACACATGCACCCGTACCTCCACTGACCCAGGGACCGGCTGTCAGTCCTCCTTGTTTTAGCACAGGGAGTCAAAGTCCATCTTCAATCCTTCCAAGTACCATTGCAGTAAGGGATAGATTACCATCTCCTCCTCCTGGTCCTGTCAAAGAGGGTGATATGTCTACAGCCAAATTCCCTGTATGCAGAGTTAAGACTCCATACTACACCATGTGGAACTGATGGGTACCCAGGCAGAGTCCCCCTATTCCTGGGACAAGAGCTGTGCATGGTCAAGGCCCATGTACAGGAAAGTGAAGTGTTCTTTGTGCAGATGGATCCTGAACCCATTGTGCAAAACTGTCACATTGTGGATGGCTCCATTCTTCTTCCCATATTGGAGGGAGTTCTTGCAGGTTTCCAAAAAGGCACAGACCCCCACCACCACCCCACTGAGACTGTTCCAGTGGAGAGTGGGGGTTTTGGCTAATAACGCATCACCCTTATTGAACAATACACAAGGCTCATGGGCAGTAATGCCCATGCATTCAGTCAATAGGTATAAGGTGTCCCCTCCTCCTCTGGTACAACTCAATTCTCTGAGTTGTACCAGAGGCACATATCCTGTGTCCTTGACTGTTCCACATATTTTCAGTTACCAAGGAAAAAACAAGTTGGGCTGACCTAGTGTATTCCTGAAGACCACCTTCTGTTGTGGGGAGGAGAAGAGCAACCTCTCCCACAAATACTGGAATTCCACCCTACCTCACTCTGCAATGCAGCAGAAGCACAATCTTTCCTCCTTCCAAGCTACAACCTGAGTTCCTCTAACTCTCTGCCTCTATTTTGCCCATTATCTGGTGGTCCATGGGTGAACCTGGATCCAAAAGATGTTCCTTGTGTCAGGGACTAGCCAGGCAACCCTATAAACATGGTTTCTCATACCCTAGGCTGTAAATAAGTACCAATGATTTTATTTCTTACATTTATTTCTTAACTGTTCATGCTATGCTAAGGCAACATAGCATGAACAGGGGTTCAAGTTCCCTGAGTTATGCCCCACTAAGAGCATGGAAGGCAGATGGGAAGATCAGGTTGGAGATATGTAAAGAGGCAGTTATAGGAAGCACTGGCATGTTGCAGTGCTACTGCTCCATCAACTGCTCCAACAACAAACAGAAAGGGTTTCCCTTTCCCCAAAGGTAGGCACTGCTGAGAAGAATGAATCCTAGGGGAAACAGAGACACAGCTGGTGGCTGCTTAGGGAGTTGCTCCAATGTTGGACTCTAAGGGCACGTCCAGACAAGCATACATGTGCCTCTTGCAGCATCTCAAAGCCTTTTGCAATGCTGCAAGAGGCACATGCAGGGAAAAAAAATAGTTCCCTGAGCCGCATATTTGCAGTGCAGGGACAAAATTATACCTCTAGATATCCAGGGGTCAAAAAATACCCAGGACAATAAAAGCGGGGGCAATGAGAGGCAACTGGAGGCTCAGTCCTCCACAGAGATGCTCTGGTAGCCAGCCATAGCATCTTTATGGCTGTCCCTTGCCCCGGTGCTGAAGCACTCTACCTGCCCTTGTGGGACAGGCAGAGTGCCAGCCGCAGGGAGTTGTACCTGGGCTCCATGCCAGTAAGTAGGGGGTGGGGGGCAGGGCTAGAGGAGAGGGGAGAGGACCATGGGGGGACCCTAGCTGACACCATCCCCTGCCTGCCCTTGAGCCTCCTCATTACTGTCCCCATAGGCCCCAGTATCCCAGCAATTAAAAAAAAAAAAAAAGCCCTGCACTCACCAGGAGGAGCAGCTGCTGTAGGAGCTACTGGGGCCTCTTAGCAGAGCACCCCGCTCCCCCGTACAGCAGGAGGTAGCACGGACTGGCCCCAGCCACCTGGCACCTGCACTGCCGGTGCCCCATTGCATGGGTGCAGCTGGGGTTGGCAGGGTGCCGCACAGCTCCACTCACTGTCAGGCATCTGGGGCTGCTCAGACTTAGTGGTGCCAGGCCCTGGGTGACAGCTGCAGTGGCCCCAGCTGCCTGACCCCAGCCTCACCCATGTGATGGAGCAGTAGCAGTGCGGGTGCCAGGCGGCTGGGGCCAGTCTCTGCTGCCCCCCGCTATGTGTGAGGGGACTCTGCCAAAAGGCCCCAGTGACCCTGACAGCAGCTGCTACTGCCAGTGAGTGCGGGGCTTTATTTTTTTTTTTAATTGCTGGGATGCTGGGGCCATGCAGGGCAGAAGTGGGGAGGCTTGGGGGGAAGGTGGGGGATGAGGTCAGGTGGGGCAGTGATCAGGGGGGCTCAGGGAGCGGGTGGGTGATGGGGCCAGTGGGGTCCCCCCATAGTCCCCTTCCACCTTCTCCAGCCCTCCTCACTCCCTACTTACTGGCCAGGAGGCCCCAGTGACCCCAACAGCTGATGCTACTACCAGTGAGTGCGTGGCTTTTTTTGTTGCTTTTTTTTGTTTTGTTTTTTAAGTGCAGGGAGGTGGGGGGCCAGGTGGGACAGGGGATGCAAGGGGGATGAGGCCAGGTGGGGCAGCCATTAGGGGGATGGGGGTGCAATTGGGGGATGGGGCCAGGTGGAGTATCCATCAGGGGGTCTAGGAGGTGCAAACAGGGGGTGGGGCCAAGCGGGGCAGCCATCAGGGGGGCTGCAGGAGCCAACAGGGGATGGAGCTGGGCAGGACAGCAATCCAGGCAGCTGGGGGATTTTATGACTAGGCCAGGACTCACACTCTTTACACAGCAGGAAAGGCTGTTCTCAGGACAGGATGGATGGGCAAGAAAATTACTTGGCTGGGTCTTCTGAAGGAAATCTGCATTTGCCAGTTATAGCAGGTGTCCTCAGGTGTCAGTTCATTGTATTTGACCCACATGTAACACTCAAGTCTGATTCTCACATTCAGAGGGATTCCTGGTCTTTCATCAAAGCATGCTATATTCTTCCAGGACTCATACATCAATGGGTGTGGGGGAGGGGGGATCATATCCTATAAAAGGAGAGGCATAGAAGGAATACTTATTCAGTATTAAAGGCTGGCTCCCTAGCAGTGGCTCACTCTGGCACCCTTGGGTCCACAGTCTCCCAAAGTGGTATCACACACCTGTCTAGCTCCTACATGAAGTAGTCCTGGCATTTACTCTGGAACCAGAGTATTAAGATATTGGGGTTGAATCCTCCTCTCCCCCTGGGGTTGCTCCCAGTTCCCATGAAGGCTGCTACCCCATTGGCAAAAACTCAGTTCTCAATTAACCTGTCCCAGTTATGTTGTGGTCATTCCTGCCCTCCTCCCCAGGTTCATTTTTGGGTTTTGCACCAAGCAAAGAGGTTCTGGATTTGAAAAGTTTAATGTTTTATTTTAAATATTAAAGGAAAGGTAAACTGAAACACATTTCTTTCCTGTGCTATATTCCTTTGTATCTGGGTGCTTCTCCTGCCTCAGACTGGTATTCAGCCAGTCAAGGTTTTCTTCACAATGGTCATCTTGTGATGCCTAAAGGAAAATAACAGTTCTGTAAACCCCATAGATGGAGAAACCGAGGTTGGAGCTGCTCAGCATACAAGTCTTTCATCCAAAGCTAGCACCCAATTGGCCAGGGTATCCTGACCTCTGTGCCCCTTTCTCCAGTTCATCTGGATGTTGCCTCATATCCCAGCTGAATGGGGGATATTCTGCTAGGGTTTCCCTGACTGCAACTCTCTGCCAGTTGGTGGTTCCCAGATGTTGATGCTCAGACAAGGATATGACCTGGCTTGCCACTGGGCAGTGTGCCTATTCAATGTGCAATGCTTCTTTTGAATGCCAAGCTTCCTTTTGCCAGACCTCACAACAAATTTCCCTTTACTCTCACAGATATTGTGGACGACAAAATGGTGAAGCATTGTGCATACTCTTTGACTGTACTGAAACATGCCCAGAACCCTCCAACATGCCCTGAGGTAGCCAAAGGCCCATTTGATTACTATGTGGGACCTGCTGAGGTAGTGCTTTAAATGGTCCTGCTTGCAGCCTAGTTGTCCCATGTAGAACTTCATAAGCTAATGGAGGAGAAGAGAGTTCATGTCCCCAGTGATAAGGGCAGGGGCAAGGATTCTGATTACCTCAATGCTGGGGGCCCTAGGGATGTAGTGCCTGCTCTCCAGCAATGGAGGAAGAGCAGAGTTGCAGAAAACGCTAGCATCAATGGCACTACCTGCCCAGCTGGTGAGGATGTGGGTGAAGTGGCTACAATGGTCAACAATGCCTTGCAGCATGATAGAGTGAAAGCTCCTGAAGTTGAATTTCACAGAGTCTTGGGGGCCAGCAAAGAATTGGGGGGGGGGGGGTGTTGTCAATGGCCCCCGTATAGTTGGGGTAGTCCAGCCAGCAGAAATCATCGATGATCTTATGAAGGTCTCCTATGTGGATGATGCAGCACACCTGGACCAGCTGATCTGAATACTTCCATATACCCTCATTCTCTGCAGGGCTTTTCTTTGTATCAGTCAGGAGACCGAGTTTCACAAGCAGTTTACAGCTTCACATTCCCCTTACTCTTGTGGGAGTATGGGTTTTATCCACCCCAAAATTCTGTTTCAGGCTTTCATCTGTTTCTTTCTCTCTTTCTTGCTTGACCCAGAAAGGTTAACTCTATATGTTCAGATGTAAAACTTCAGAGCAAATGACACCAATATTGCTTTTTAAGAACAGACAAATAGTCTAAGAGGACCTTCTCTGATTATGTGCAAGCAATTCCTGCCCAAATTAAATACTTGTAAACATATAAGCAACAGCACAATAATAGTCAATCATACAAATGGAAGGTGTAACAATGAATTATTATAGGCAGCATCCACATCTTTTGCAAGTAATATCACAGCTTTAGCTTGTGTGACAATCCCTTCCACAAGGATATTGAATTTAATTGCACTGTGATCTTTACTACTTTGTAGTGATCTATCTATTACCTGATCTAGCTCCTGTGTTATTTTTGTACTTCAGCTGTTATAAGAAGTAATCACGTGAGATATTCTCTAAACTATGTCTTGATTTGTGGATAACTGAATTCACCTATTCTTAGGGAGCACTGGAATTCCCAGTGGAAGTGTGCTGCACAATGGCTCCTTTAATCTTGCAATTTCCCCTATATGCCCCCCTGCTCTTGATTTGGTGGAGGGGCCCAGTCAGCCTCACTGCTTTCTCCTGATGGCTGGGAAGAAAAAAATGCAGTTTGAAATATGCCACAGTTTTTGCCTCCCATCTGATCACCAGTAAGTGTTGGGGCTGTCAGGGCCCCTTCCACCACTAAGCAGCAGGAGGCAAAAACCATGGCATATTTAAAATCATGGTTTTTGCCTCCCCGCCAATCAAGGGTGAACGGGAAGTGGCAGGGCCCCTCCACCAATCAGTGGTGAGGGAGTCCTGGGGGAAACTGCAAGATTAAAGGAGCCATTGCACAGTGAATTTTTGTCGGTATTTAATACACATACAGTCATCAAGAAAGCATTTGAATTTTTAAATTGTTAAAAATCTTACCTTTCAATCAAAGAAAATATTTATGTCAAATCACAATGCATTTCATTCCACAATTATACAGAGTTTTGATGGGTTCACTAGAGGTGCACTTTTTTTTTTCTCACTCCAATATGAGAGCTTGAGGTGCTTTCAGAGTTGCTTTCAATTAAGTACTATAAGTCACAGCTGCACTCCAGATTTCCTCTGACTGGTGGATTAACACTTCATCAGGCACTTTGCCAGCCTTATCATACTCCAGACATATTTATAGAAGTCCCAGGACTGCTTTTGATGCACTTGTGCTGCACTTGCAGCTATAAAAGGTCCTACACTAATAAGAGTCAGTTTTCAGTTCTTGCACAGTTCAGTTATATCATAGGAACCTATTGCACTTCAGATTCTATATGGTAAAGTTTCCCAGAAGTAGCTGGCTCCCAGAAGTAGCTGGTTCCCAGAAGTAACTGGGCTTCTATCTTACAATCTATTGAACAAATTAAAAAATAAATATAAAATATATTTGGTCATATTTTGAAGTGGGTTCAGACTGGGACCAGGTCTATACTCGTAACAGAACAAAAGTTTGGTGCACATAGACTGGTTTAAAAATAGCAGAACCGGGTCTAAGATTTGCCCCATCCCAACACCAAAGAGCAAGTGTGTGTTTATTTTGCTACTGATTAAAACTATGCTGCTTATGGAAAACCACATAACTTAGATTGATTCTGCCTCGGGCTTTTTGAATGTCTGTACCTATCCTTGATGGCCATGTTATCAATCTGTAAACTGTTTTTAAAATTTGGTTGTCTAAAATCAAGTCTGGACTTAGTTCATCAATTATTCTAATAAAATGGACTTTCATGGTTTACAATAATAGCTTCAAATACTCTACATCTTTTATTCACAATTAAAAGTGCTTCTATGAATATGTTCTTTAAGGTTGAGACAAATCTACAGAATAAGGACATTGTTTGCTTTCTAGTTATGGTAGATACAGGAAATCCAGTCCTTATGTGTGAATATCCTTAATTTTATTAATGTGTTTGTTTTCAACTAACAAAATTAGTATCTTTTTAATATACCTTCTTATAGATTTGATGTTATGAGTACAGATGGTACATAGTATAGACAAGGGAGAGTTCAAATTTCAAACTAAACCCCCTTTTTCAGTGCAAGTAAAGGTAACAAACACATTTCTTTTGGGATTCAGTATTTCCAGCTTTTGTCACACCAAAGAGGTTAACTTTTTTTTTGACTTCTTATATTTTTAAAGTTTGAGCAAAATTAGTTTAGACATATTTGGATTATACACATTGAAATATATAAAAAATACCATATGTTCCAATCAGAGATTTTTGCACTGAGTTACAGTAATGCAAAAACAGCTGAAGGCAGAGCTATTAATCTTGGATCATTTTGTAGATGACAGAGATCTAAGGGATTACTGAGATCCAAGTTCCAAGAAAATTGGTTCCGTAATTTTAAAGTTAGAAGCATGTTAATTGGAAATTTGAACAACATTTTGCCTATTATTTTTTAAAAGAATATTACATTAAAATATGAATAGGTAAAATAATATCAACCACCAAAGGCAATATACTACTTTAGATTTAAATCAATGTAAAAATGAATAGGACCTAATATAATAGACATTCCAAGTTTAGAGAAGTTCTAGTAGTTGGCTATGAGACACTGAAGCACAGTAAAATCTCTGTTATCCAGCATCCCTGGGGTAAGGGGATTGTTGGCTATGTAAAAATTCCAGTTATCTGAAATAACCTGGGAGGGGTTTTCAGATAAGACAGGCAGGTGGGGAGGTGGCCACACACAGAGCAGCAGCAGTGCAAGTTGATGGGTGGCAGCAGTGGCCACTGTGTGCAAGCCTTCCCTCACCCAATTCCACATCTGGCTGGCTGGTCAGAAATTCCTCTTAATAGAATTTCCGGTTAGTTAAATGCTGGATAACAGAGATTTTACTGTATTTTAGAATGTCTGAATTCCAGTCTCGCTTGTGAAGCAATATAGCTGCTGATATGAAAACAAGTAGAATTTAGACAGTAATCTCTCTGAGGAAGAGATGGTTTCTTACATGCATATAATTCAGAGACCAAAACCAGACACTTTATTTACCAGGAAATCTTATTATTACTATATTTCCTAGTGAATAAAGTGTCTGGTTTTGGTCTTTGGATTTTATACACAGTGTAGACAGATATCAAATATCTGTATATATGAAGAGATTGATTGATCGATCTATCCTGTATATAAAATCCAAAGACCAAAACCAGACACTTTATTCACTAGGAAATATAGTAATAATAAGATTTCCTGGTAAATAAAGTGTCTGGTTTTGGTCTCTGAATTTTATATACAGGATAGATAGATAGATAGATAGATAGATAGATAGATAGATCTAAAATCTTCATGCAGCTTCCAGCAAAATATGAGACTTCCTCATAGAGATCATCCTGCCAGCAGCTCCTTTTCTTTTCATTTATTATTATTGGTATCACAATAGCAACAAATATAATAATAATAATATTTCCTAGTGAATAAGGTGTCTGGTTTTGGTCATGAAAGTGTGACCTCACAAATCTTTCTTACAGGATTTCAGTCCATTATATTTTGGTCCTTCCTGTGGTGTGCTACAGTAGAATATTGTATTGTGCATGACCAAGTATATTGTTGGTTATTTGAGCTTACTTTTTCTTCACGTTTTGTATTATTCAGGGTATTCTCTTCTCTTACCTCCTCCTGCCCCCCGATATTACTTGATATTGTTCTCTATAACAATGGAATGCTTTTAAAAATTGTTTGATTCTTTTTGTCCTCAAGGGAAAAATCCCATAAAGTCATAATTAAAAATACAGTAGGTGCATAAAAGCTTGTCTGATTTCTGTGTATTCTAATCACTCTGGATATCTCAAGCCCTTTATTTAAGAAAAAAAGATCTCCCTAGGAGCTTTTGTGTAAGGTAAGGGCAGTAATATTGTCACAGTAGGAGGTGAGGGCCTGATAGATTTTGATAGTGCTGAATGTGAAGCATTTATATTTTATTTTTATATAATTGTACTATATATTGCTTTGTGCATAAAGAAAGGGTTCCCAGCATGCAGGAAAAAAAAAACAAAAAACAACTCTTTTCCTATTAAATGAAGCTTTAAAAAAAATTTAAGGTCATTTATTGTAAATTAAAGTTTGGAAAATCTCTTTGACTGGATATAATTTATGCTTTCAATTTATCTCTGAGAGCAACACAAATGGTGAAATAATTATTGAACAAACAGATATATGGTGTGCAGCTTGTTTCAGCAGCACTAATCTGGGAAATTATTCAGAGACTATTTGTCTCATTAAGGGACAGGCCCTGCAAAGGCTCTGTAGATACATGAGTTCAGAGCTCCTAGGAGCGGTCCTGTAAAACTAAATAACACTTATGAAAATCTCTTCTGGTCTGAGAGTTCACTTCTGCAAAGGGCTGAGGACTCTAGTTATAGTCTACTAGATCAAGTAAGCAGGTTCAGGCCCCAATTTAAAATATTCTTTCACTCTGGCGTGGTGATTTGAGATGTGGAGATAGCAAACTTTCTATATGCTGATTTAGCAGATATTCATACCTAAGTAACTTTAGTTATGTAGGTAGTCCTGTAAAGAGAAGTTTATGAAAAACTGTTGACAGCATGATTCTCTAGTGCAGTTAAACAGCTGCACTAGGAAGATGGACATTTAAGTGGAAAAGGCTATGGTGCCTAACCAAAACTCATATATAAATCAAAGACAGAAGCCAAGGTAGAACCCACAGGCACAAAATTCATCCTGTGCTCTGGCTGCCTAACTATGTACTGCTACTTTCAACATTATGTAATATGTAATTTGTAATAACAATAATTAACTTGGTTTGTTAATATGATATGGCCAAAATTCAGCAAGTATTTAAGTATGTGTTTAATCTATCCCTTGTCAGCAAAGCACTTAAGCAAGTGCTGAATAGACATGGACTGCTATGTCAAGACCTCTTTGAATCAAAACCTACTTGGTCATTAATATATTTAGCTGAAAAGTATAATAAAAAAACATGTAGAATCAATAACAAGAACACAAGATGCTAAAGTTCTGATTAAATACCACTTCTGCTATTTTCCAATTTTGCTGCTTTGCCTTTCAGGATAAGCTATATGCTCTTTGAGCAGTAGCTTTAAACAGCATACCACATGTCATTTAAGAATAGTTCTTCCAGCAGGAACTGAAGTTGAAAAGGATATTAAAATTTAAAAATCCAACATTACAGTTTAATTCAGTCATGCTTGGTTTATTTTATGTACCAATAAAGGGTCTGAAAGTGAGATATCAAAATAGTTGCCTTTATACCATATAATTATCGGTTGATTAATACCTGGTGCAGGCTTGCAGGAAGAGACACATTTTTGTAAGGCAATAAAGACTAATTTTGGATAATATGGGTTTTTTTAATGTCTTATTGGTCAATAAAATATAATCCTACATCTTACTGGGTTATTCAGTTCTTCTATTATAGAAATAACAGTCTTTACCCTGTATTCCTAATATCTACCTTGACCAGTAGCAGAAATTACTGTGTGCACCCCTGCAATTTCTAATCCACTCTACCCAGTTCTCATCAATTATTTTTGCTACTAAATGTAGTGCCACAGATAGGTATTTTATCTTTTTGCTACATTCCCACAGCCTGCGGACTGTTGCTTTGAAGAGAGTCTTAAAAGCATTGCTACTTAATGGTACTAGCCAGTGCATCTGCTCTAATCCTAAATTTTGTTCCAAGTTATTCTAATTCTGTTTTAACAATGATTTTCATAAGCTTATAGGAAACATGAAAGAACCCACAGTGTTTTGGGGTTCTCTCCTTCCATTTTAATTTTGAAGAAATTCCAATGGTCAATACTATCTTCTCATTAACATTGCATGGCTTACTTTTTTGTAAGAACAAAACCCTGAACGTACTGTAATAAATGAAACATCTAGTAACCAGTTTATATTCTCCATTAGTATAACAAGGTCTATGTGTATTGTTTATTTGCTTGGAACTAACAAAATTAGTATCTTTTTAATATATCTTGTTATGAGTACAGATGGTACATGCTACAGTTAAGGGAGAGTTCAATTTTTCTATCTAAACCTTTTTTCAGTGCACATAATATTAACAAACAAATTTATTTGAGGATTCAATATGTCCAGCTTTTTTCACAGCAAAGAGGTTAATTTTATTTTTTCACTACTTATATTTTTATAGAGTTTGAGCAAAATTAGTTTAGCCATATTTGAGTTCCACACATTGAAGTATATGAGCAATACCGTATGCTGCACATATGTATGTGTGTGTAAAATTAATAAATATGACATTAAGATGATTATAGTACTACATTGTAAACAGTTTTTGAGGCATTGCTTAGGCCTCTGTGGTTTCTTCACTTAGTCCTCTGGGGGTCTGGACTGTATATTCAGAATTAAACTATATTAAAGATGTGGACACCCAAATGCATGGAGCTCTTTCAAAAAGGTAGCAGCTAGTCAGTTCTAACTGTTAGATGTGAATCAGCTGAGAACAATTCAAATACAACACACCTGCTCCAACTTTAACCCTGGATGAAGGAGTTGCTGCCCTTTGAAATGTTCCCCTTTTTTTAAAGGTTCCAAGCATTTTGGTGTTCATACATTGTCACGTAGTCCTCTTTGTGGTGAGGTGTAATAAAGTCACCTGATTTTGAGAGAGTTTTTTATAAAGTTCCAGGAGTATGTATGCTAGGTCAATACTAACAAGGTACTCACTATGGTAATACTAGACCTGTGAACTTGTGGTCTTAATCTAGAAGCTATATAGAAATCCAAGGAAGAGTACAGAGCCGGACTATAAATTCTATCTGTACTTAGAAGTCTCAATGTAGAATTCTCTTTATATTCTTCATAACCTGAGAACCTTGTCCCCTGACTGTGGCTCCTTCCAGTGATCTAAGTGGGTAGTGAAAACTCCAAATAGCCATGTTGTGACACCAGAGAAATGAGCAGTTAGTTGAAAATATTGCAAGTCCCTACTGTGTGATGGATCTTACATTCTCTCATAAATGTCACTCATTTAAATCAAACCCTCTGGTTTAGTCTCACTAATTCTTTACTTCACATTTTTTTCTGGGAAATTTCTAGTCTTGTTTGCTTTTTTCTATGCTTCTTTCACTCACAAAGAAACTGGTAATGTGAACTCCTTTTCCAAGCCACTATATGTTTCTTGCTGTTGCCTTGAACTTGTCTGTTTTTTCAGGCATAAACTTCAAACAATATTGGTAAGGATTTCTTAAGGTGATGTCTTTTATTAGCCCACCTACATAGTTGGGGTAAAGTTAGTCAAACTATTGCATGCAAGACATTCTTCCTCAGGTCCTTCATTCAATTTGCATTCATTGTCCAGGGGTAGTGAGAGGCTTTCAAAAAGCCAGGGCTTGAATTGATTCAATCTTTGCAAGTTAGTCTAACCCGCCTAAGTTGAACCAATTTGCAACTACACAGACGTTCCCTCAGGATTGAGGAAATGTGGGCACATGCCTGCAGCTGCTCAGGCCCTGGCAGTTACCCCAATGACTTCTGCTGATTGCTTCCTCTTTGGAGCAAGCAGCAGAATAAGCTCCCTTCTGTCCCCTCCACTGGATACCAGAGGGAGGGGGAACAAACCCCCTCCCTGCACCCTGCCTAAGGGACCCTGCTGGCTGGTGTCTGGCCATGCCCCTATCCTGCCACAGCAGGCCCTGTCATGGTGTCAGGGAAAATGATCCCCTTCCTGGTGGGGGGCGGTCACTCTGTGGGGTGGGCAGAGCTGCAGTGGGCTATGTGCAGCATAACTGGGTTTCAAAGGGAGTCAGAACCCCTCCAGCACTGCCAGCACTGCTCGCTATGTGCCCAGGGCAAGTGGTATAATAAGTCTCCCTCTGCAACCCCATCCACTGGCCAGAGAGAGGAGATGCCAGAAGGGGCCTATTCTACTGCTCTCCCTGGGCACAGAGTGAGTGAAGGCGGTGGTGGTGGTGGTCAGGGTGGGCAGAACCTGTTGTGCTCCTCTGGGGGTAAGGAGAGAATAACCCCCCTCCCTACCTGCTGCCTAAGGGGCCTTGCCAGCTGGTCTCTGGCCCAGCACCCATCTGTCTGCTGGAGTGGCAAGGGGGGAGCAACCATCATAGGGGCAGCAGCCACTGTTGTGGTTTCCCAGAGCATGAAACCCTTCCCAGTGGGGGGGGGGGGGGGGGCTGTGCTGTGGGGTGGAGAAAGCTGCTTTGGCCCCCTTCAATCCCCAGTGCTACTGAGTGCAGTCTGCTGCAGCTCTGCCTGCCCCACTGCATGGCCCCCAAGTGGGAAGGGGAAGGGGATCGTGCTCTGGGAAACCATGATGGGAGCTGCTGCTCCCATGAAGAACCCTTCCCCCTTGCCAGTCCAGCAGCGGGAAGGGGGCATAGCCAGGTACCAGCTGTCAGGGCCCCTTTGGCAAGGGACCAGGAGTGGATGTATTTCCTCTCCCTCTGGCATCCAGCAGAGGGTGCAGCATGGGGCCCCAAGCAGGAAGCAAGCATAGGAGGTGGTGGTTGGGGTAGGCAGACCCAACTGTGGTCCCCCAGGAGCACTGGGGGCAGAGGGAGGAAATAACCCCTCTCCCTGCCCCCTCTGCCTCAAGGGCCATGCTGGCCGGTGTCTGGCCACACCCAGTCCCACCGCTGCAGCAGTGAGGAGGGAGTGCCTGGCAGATCTGGCTCAGGTTCCTGCCAGTAGGACAGGGAGTAGGGAATTAAACTCCTCTCTGTCCAGTTCAGACAAGGCTATGCTGGCCAAGACCCCACCACTGGAGCAGCCAGCATGGAGAACTGCAGGTCCGTGCTGGTGGGACAGGGGAAGAAGTGGGGGATAAACTTCTTCCCTGCTCCTTTCCTGGCCAGAGGCTGGCCAGACCCCTGCATGTCCCTGCCTGTCCCTGCTCTGGTTAGGGAGCAGAGAGGCAGGGCCATCCATGTTAGGCTGGAGCAGAGAGCATGCCAGGATGCTGGGGGACTCTGATTTAACTTACACCAGGATGGGGTCTGGGACAGACATTGAATAAACTGGTTTGAGTTCAATCAGTTAAGTCTGATACTACAATCAACCAGGTTTACATCAAACCTGTTTCAGCCATTTTGAAACTGGTTTATGTGCACTGAATGTCTGTTCTGATACAGGTTTAAACCAGTTTCTGATCACTTAAACTGGTTTATGTGTAATATCTGTCCCTAGCCCAGTTGTACAGGCCCTGATGGTTTTGCATTTTGATTCCAAGGTAAATGCTTTAGGAGTCCTGATTCAGCTCCATAGTTTTGCGCTCACAATATCAATTGGAGAATATAGTTTTGCATTCTATAACTAATATTTATGTCTATCTGCTCCCTATTTTTCACTCCAGACTCCCTTATGCCACAATCCCTTTATCTAAGGTTAGTGCTTGAAGAAAAAATCTTAGTGGAACTCTAAGCAGGCCTTGTGTACTACAAGATCTTGTTAGTAGGCTTTTTTTCCTGTCTTTCACACATTTTCCTGGGCTTCTTGTATATTATCAGCTGTCTTCTCCTGATCATGCATCAATGATTGTGCTTCGAGTAGGAAGTGGATTTTATTCAAGGCTTCAGACAATTTTCAGTGTCTGGCAGTAGGAGCTTGGTTTATTACCATTTGCAGCTTTCTCTAATCCACTGAAGATGCTCTTTTGTTTTTATAATATGCTAAGTAGTTTAGAAATCATTTGGGAATCAAAAAACATAGGCAAAGTGGCTTCAGGGGTATTACTCTTTTATCCAGGATGTGACAGCATTTGTAACTGCTTGACCAATCCACTCTATAGCTTGTGTGATCTGGTAACAGAATGTGACACATGTTTATATGAACTAGTAGGAGAAGAAAGAATAAGAACAAAGGGCTCTAAATAATGGATATCTGCCCTTTTGCTTATAGGAATCAGTCCCTTTGTAGCCCTGGGATAAGATCTAGTTTAGTTTATCTCTGAATAGCATGCAATAGATGTGTGGCATCATGCCCTCCCTATCATTGCTAATTTTTTAAATCCCAACAGCAGATCTCAGCAGGATTGGCAAATCTGTGCTAAGCCTAGTCTGCTTTCTTTCTTCAGATATCATGGGCACCAGGTCAGATGTGCCTCACAATGTATTCCTGGCTTTCACAGGTTCCCTTGAAGTATATGAGATTATAAAGCGCTAGCCAAAAATTGGACAAGCATAAACTCTGAATATAGAATATTGACAAAACATAGGCCTGAGGTTAGAATATAACCGGGGGGAGAGTGGGGCAGGAAATGTAAGGGCAAGGATCCAAATACAAAGGGGTTCAGCCAAAGAGCTAATGATTTTTACTCAGGATGTGGCCTTGTGTATTTGGAAGAAAGATGAGGGCAGAGGAAGTGAAAACTATTTGGTTAAACAGGGAGGAAGAAAGAAGGTGGGATAATGATGAAATGTGAAAATGAATGAGCAGAATGAACAAGACTAGAAAAAAATAATTTTGGACAAGCACTTCAGCTTGAGGAAATAGTAATAGGAGAAGATCTTAAAAGAAATCAGTAGTAGTGCTTAGCCAGATTTTTTCTTGGTCCTACAGAGCCCACAAGACTATAAATAGGGTGACCTTAATAATTTAAGGGAAATCTAGTATGGGGGGCCAGTGTGTACGCATATATGTGGGCACAACCCCCCCCCCCCAGCCCCATCTGCACTCCACTGCTCCCAAGAGTGGATCTGAGCAGGACAGCATAGTGTACACACACATGCACATACATGACCCTGCAGCTCCTCCCCTACAATCTTTACTGTGAAGGCAACTCTGTTTGCAGCCCAGAGAGCAGCCTGTTGCCTGGGATCCCTGGAAAAAAAAAAAAAACTGAAGCAAAAGTCCATGAGTTAGGAGCTCCTGAAGCAGAAGCCAGGCATGTGTGGGTGGTTTTGCTCCAACCTGCAATTTTTGCTTCAATTTTCTCCAATCGCCAGAACACTAGGACAGCCTCTGAAATCTGGGATATTTGGTCATCCTAAATATACATGTACCTGACTGTCATCCACTGCCACTTCATCTATTAATTATGTACATGTTCAGAGATTTCACAAATGTGAAGTGTGCCTGTATTAACGTAGGGCACACAGCCAGTTTGAACTAAACTTCAAGTCCTCTTTTGCAAAACCAACCTTTATCTTTATCAGGTTTTGTTTGAACTAAGCCTATGGCCTTCAGTATTCCAGGTAGCTCCTGGAATAAGAACAGCAGGAGTAATGGAAAGATAGAGACCTAGGATCTGATTCTCCTCTCATATATTGATTTCATAATGGTGGGTTGGTTTGTGGAATCCCTCTTGATTTACGTTCTTTTTCTGGGGTATGTGAGTACCAAGAAAACACATTCAATGAAACTGTCCAAAACAAGGAATAAACTGAAAGGCGGAATACCATAGGCAGATGGGACAGCTATAATGTTTCATAGAGTGCTCAGAAACCCCCTTGGCTCAGCAAGGGCATTTAGCAATGCCTGAGGATTAAAAGGGGGGCGTACAACCAGTGGAAGGGAAGGACTATCACCAAGGAGGAGTACTCCTCCTCAGCCCATGAGTGTAGGAGGGCTATTAGGAAGGCCAAGGCTGAGATGGAACTCAGGATAGTGTCCAGGATTAAGGACAACAAAAAGTAATTTTTCAAGTACATTGGGAGCAAGAATAGGGCACCAGGCAATGTAGGGCCCCTGCAAGACGCAAACGGCAATCTTGTGGCTACGCCAGACAAGAAAGCTGATATTTTTAACAGTTTCTTTGCCTGTGTTTTCTTGAGCAGGTACCAGGACATCCCACCTACCAGAGGTAGGGACAATCTTGGGGACAGCTCTGTCTGGCCTTCAGTCAGTGCTGATGTAGTTAGGGATTTTCTGGAGGGGTTAGACATTTTTAAATCTACAGTTCCAGATGCCCTCCACCCAAGGGTGTTGAGGGAGCTGGCAGGGGTCATCACAGAGCCCTTGGCCCGGCTGTATGAGCATTCATGGCCGTTTGGCCAGGTGCCGGGGGATTGGAAACTTGCAACTGTGGTCCCAATTTTCAAGAAAGGGAGGAAGGAGGACCCAAGTAACTATAGGCCTGTAAGCCTCACCTCAGTGCTTGGGAAGATCTTGGAGAGAATCACCAAGGAGCACATCTGTGGGGGGCCTCCAGGAGAGATCATGCTCAGTGGCAATCAGCATGGGTTCATCAAAGGCAGGTCCTGCCAGACCAACCTGATTGCCTTTTATGACCAAGTAACTAAATCCTTGGATGATGGTGTCACCGTGAATGTAGTCTTTCTAGACTTTAAGAAGGCCTTTGACACTCTCTCTCACCCCATCCTCATCAATGAATTAAGTGACTGTGGCATTGATGCCAGCCACAGATGGCTGATGGGGTGCACCCAGAGAGTAGTGGTGGATGGGTTGTACTCAACCTGACGAGATGTGAGCAGTGGGGTACACCAGGGCTCGGTCCTCGGGCCTGCACTGTTTAACATCTTCATCAGTGACTTGGATGAGGGGGTGGAAAGCACGCTGTCCAAGTTTGCTGATGACACTTAAGATGTGGGGCGAGGTAGACACACTTGAAGGGAAAGAGAGGCTGCAAATAGATTTAGACAGGCTACAAAAGCGGGCAGATGAGAATAGGATGGGGTTCAATGTAGACAAATGCAGGGTGCTGCACCTTGGGAGAAGGAATCCAAAGCATTTATACAGGCTGGGGAGTGCCCCTCTTGAAAGCACAGAGGCAGAATGGAATCTTGGAGTCATTATTGACTCCAAGATGAACATGAGCCACCAATGCCAGACTGCGGCCAGCAAGGCCAGCCATACTTTGTCATGCATCCAAAGATGCATCTCATGCCAGTCCAGAGAGGTGATACTCCCCCTCTATGTGACTTTGGTCAGGCTGCAGTTGGAGTACTGCGTCCAGTACTGGGCGCCACACTTCAAAAGGGATGTGGCCAGCCTGGAAAGGATTCAGAGGAGGGCCACCCGCTTGGTGAGAGGGCAGCAGGACAGGCCCTATGAGGAGAGACTGAGGGACGTGAACCTGTTCAGCCTCAGCAAGAGGAGGCTGAGGGGGGACCTGGTGGCTGCCTACAAACTCATCAGGGGAGATCAACAGCAAATAGGTAGAGCCCTTTTCTCCCCAGCACCACCTGAGGTGACAAGGAACAATGGAAAATAAGCTGATGGAGAACAGGTTTAGGTTAGAGATCAGAAGGCAATATTTTACTGTTAGGGTGGCCAAAATCTGGAACCAACTTCCCAGGGAAGTGGTCCTCGCCCCTAACTTGGACAACTTCAAGAGGAGGTTGGACGGTCACCTGTCTGGGGTCTTGTGAACCCAGCATTCATTCCTGCCTGTGGCAGGGGGTCAGGCTAGATGATCTGTTCAGGTCCCTCCTGACCCTAGCTACTATGAAACTATAGAGGCACAAGCACTTCAGCTTTATGTTAATAAATGAATATAATTACACCATCCTACTCCTCTCGCTCTGAGCAACTGGTAGGTGGTAAGTAAGCTCTTCTAAAGCTATTTTTCCCTCAGTATGTCAAAGGAATAATTTAAAATAATTATGAGAGACAAAATATAAATGTCAGAATAGATATGGATAGAAAAAAACATCAGATAGAGGCTTTATCATTTGTTATAAATGTCATTTATGGTTCTGTTTAATGAATAGGTAATTACTTCGCTGTATATTGGTTCAGTTCTTAATGAAATCTTTACTGGATTAACAGCATGTATCATGCATATTATCCTACAGAATTTTAAAGGTTTTTTTTTCCTGAAATGAGCAATCTTCTGTACTGTGCCAATATGGAAAATGAGGGACAGTTGCAAGACAGATAATTTGTGTTCCCTTTTATTAGAAAATATATGGCCCTGTGTAGATGAAACGGGGGCCATAAATTAAAGTTGTGGGTTTTTTAAAACACTGCTTCAATTTAGGGCTGATTAAATCCCTGTGTTGTGCACACACCCTGATGACTTACCTGCCTGTCTGGCGGTGTGGAGGGGAGGGCAAGCTGCTGGCAGGTGGAGCAGTTCCTGGGCTGCAGGCAGAGGGGGCACTTCCCTCTGCAGCAATGGCAACCCCCCCAGGGTGGCCCCTGCCCACAGGCACCCGGCTTGGGCAGTCCCAGGGGGCACCACAGCTGTGGAGGGAAGGACTGGGGCCCCACGCAGCTCAGGCAGACGGCCAGCTCCACGAGGGGTGGGGAGTAGATCAGACTTGCCACTTTTCTTGGGTGTACCCTGCTTTCCTGAGCTGCTGTCAGGCTGCCTACAGGGCTTCCTGTAGAGCTGTGAAGCTGCATGGAGCCTGGTGCTTCATTCTGTGGATGTAGGGGCATCAAACTAAACCTCTTTGGCTGAGTTTTAGTTTGCTGTTCCCCAAGTCATTTAAGGCACATTACACCGCCGAATTTACTACAAAAGCTGGAATTAATGCACAATACGCCGCTGAGCCGTAAAAGTGGTGAAAAGTGGTGCAAAAGCATTTAGCCTACTTTAAAGTGTTGTGCACACATGCCCCTCATTTTGTCTACTCACAGCCTATGTGACTATTCTGTTTACATAAATGGTAGAAAACAGGGCAGGGCAGGGAGACATCTTGAAGATTAATCAATTCAGAAAGGCATAAGCTTTTATAGGTAACAGCCTAATCTGATGAAGAACACTATAACCTATGAAAGCCTATACCTTCCTGAACAAATTTGTCTTTAAGGTACATCATACCCTGCCTTCTGTCTGACTTCAAACTCAGATGACTACCTACCTCTCTGTTTTTACATTAAAATGTGTTTGAAGGTACTGGAAGGAGGAACACCTCTAGGAACATAAACTCCCGATATTACTTCAGTTCCAAATTCATCCCATTTAAGAGGGGTGGGAGTTGGTAACTCAGTTACAAAATATAAACCTCAGTTTGTGCTTTTTCTTTATCTTGTGATTTCCCTGCTAATACCGCTTGATTTCCTGGCAAAAAGGTTTCCCACTGCAGACCTCATGTCTACTGCTCAAGGAGCTAACTACACCTTCATAGTTAACCTAGTCAATGAGCTGCACCTCCACAAACATCAGCCAGCATCTCTTTACAATTCCATCATTTATTAAGATGGTGACATCTACACAAGAACCTGCTACATATGCATAAAAGGATATGGTTGGGGACACAATCAATGGAAAAAGTCAATTTTTCAAAAGGGCCATAGGTAAATATTTGCTTGCATATTTTGGAGCATTGTTGCTGCATTGAATAAATGATAGTCATGCAGGAGAGATGGAATCTGTGATGGAATTGACATTCACAAACTCTATGTCTCTGATATATGTGACTGCTTTCAAATGTATGTGAAGATAAGATGAATGCAGATGCTTATATGTTCAAATGCTCTGTGCACACTAATAGAGGGTGAATTTGAAACACTGAGACTGCCTCAAGCACATGTAAACTTATGTGTAGTAAAGAAGGACTATTTTGATCTTTTTATCATATTGGAAATACCAGGAATTTAATGTAGAGCCCTTCATGATGGTTACTGTGTCTCACTACTGAATTTATTTTAATTACAAATTATAAAACATATTCCCTTTGGTGAAGCACACATCTTAAGAGGGAAAATTAGGAGGACTGAGTGCAGCTACACTGTGATCAGAGGGTGTCTTTATATGTGCTCTGGGGATGGAGGGGAGGGGCACTTTAATTAAAGCAACTCTGAGAGTCGCTCTAATTAAAACACCTACAGTGTCTCCTGTATTCAGCATTCTCCAGTTCAAAAGGCGGGGGGTGGGGGTAAATAAAGCTTGCTTGATGAGCTTTAATTAAAGCACCTTCACTGACATTTTGAAGTAAAAGGATGCTGAATACATAAGATGCAGAGACACTGGAGCACACTAATTAGCATGATCCAGCAAACTTGATTAATTGAGTCTGCTCTGATGTGCTGTAATTATAGCATGTCAGAGCAGCAGCCCTGCATGTCTACAGGCATTCAGAGGTTCCTGCTGTTATGCATCAGACAAATTATTGTTTCCTTGAATAGTTAAGTTGAGATGCCAAAGCTGTCCAATTCCAAATTTGATTGTCATAATCCTCTATATATAGAAACGGAGGAGTTAAGCTATATGGTGCCATGGGCCTTATATTTCCCTAAATAAAATGGAACTATAATTTGGGCCTTGTTCCAGCAACAAGACCAAAAACAGCTCTATGAGCCAGACAACTCTTTTTGTGTATGAACATATTCCAATAGGATATAGTTCAATTCTATAAAAAATCTTCTCAGGTCAGCTGCAGTTATTAATCTTGTTGGAGCATAATATTTCTATGTTACACACATTTATACAATAAATTGATATGGAGGCATTTGAATTCCTAAAAGCTCTCCTACAGGAGATGGTTAAGTGGGTACAAAACAAATGAGATACTTACATGTACAATTTTAAATAGTTTACTTTGCCATTTATCTGAAGAATGCCACCAAGTATTTTTACATGTATATTCTCCAGGTATTCTTCATTAACTCAGAATCCCCAAAGGTACCGTTTTTGGCACCTAAAACAAAGTTAGTATAATCCACTGGATGCTGAGTGTTTTGGAAATCCTCACTATCTTGTAAAGCACTGGCATGCACTGAGTACCCTGATTTAATTTCAACTTTCTTGTGATTATGTGTTACCCGGCATAAATTTGGGGGATTGCAGCAGAGTTTGCTTAGGCTGGATGTAGTTTCTCACACTGCAAAGCTTTAACTCAAGGCATTGCACTTGTTTGTGTGCATCACTAGGACCAGCTGAAATTTTGCGAGTGGAGGCAAAGGGAACTATGTACACAAAAGACAGATTCTTTTCTATCTATTACGTGTGTAAATGGAACAGGCACTAAGTGTGATTCTATTCCCCAGTGTTTAAGTCCCTGAAAATTCATGAATACATCTATTTTTGTAACACTGTCATGACGTCTTAAAATCAAGCCTGAAAAACAGTAACAAGTAGGAAGAGGACTGACCCACTTTTTGTATTCACAATTTTTCAGGGGATCAAGATGGGTGGAATAGCCCCTATACATAGCTAATAGGTGGAATATAATACTTCAGGGGCTGATATTAAGCTATCCTAGGAAGCCCTTCTCAACCTTACAGATATCAGGCCATTGTGAGAAAGAGGGTAAGCTTATAGCAGATATCCCACTGTTGCTTACTAGGTGGTAATTTTTTTCTGGACAGACCCTATAATTTCTTACTCATCTTGTAGGACTTTGATAATATGAAAAAAGGACACCTTGGATACAGTGCTCTTTTTCATGTGCAAGTGCAGTATGCTTATACAATATGTAATGTCTGTTAGTTTTATAAGGGAATTTAAACTACTATTGTTTTTATGTACTGGAATATATAATCCAGGGATGTTATACACTATAGTGCATCTCTCAGCAATATTGCACATATTTAGATAGAACAAGGCTTCAGCTAAAGTGATTTGGAATTAATTCTTTTTCATTTTATTTTACTTTGTGGCTGGTAAGGTGATATTCATAGCCAATCTCTGTATATCAGCTGAACCATTATATTCAATTGTAATTAAAATAAACTGCCAGCATGAATTACTGTACATTGGTTTTAGAGATCTGTTTTTAGACAACCATTTCTTACACATGCAGAAAGACAGCAATTTGCTGTCTAACTTTGTATATTTATAAAAGACACTTGGTGTAAAATTAATTAGGTCATTAGAAACCTATTATCTTGCCTCTAAGGACTTGATTTTAAAAGCAAGTGTTTCCTATAAAATATGCCATCTTAGCATTCAAATCTAGTTGTGCTTCATTCTTCAGATTTTACAGTCTGTTCTCTGTTTTTGTCAGAATAGAGACATGTGTGAGACATCATATAGCAATCTCAGTATTTGGGCACGTCCCGGAAAAGGTTATTATTTAACTGTTTACTCCTTTGCGTAATAAACTTCAGTGAATAATTCCCAGTTAATTTTCTGTTCTGGGACTGTAGTACTTTTTGGACTTGTTCAAAACCAGTGGGTGCTTTTATGTATTTCTGCCTTGTTTGGGATTGTTCAGTTTCTGTTTTATGCCAAAAGACCTCATCTTACAGATAGCTCATGAAGTATTCTGTTTGCCAGTATGCAAAGGGTCCTGTTTCCCTGTGTTGGCCTCTTTTTAAGTGCTAGAACATGGGTCAGAAGTTTAGTAAACCTGCAGTGTTTTTTCTACACCTTATCCAAGGCTAATCACAGATATTCATAAAGCCCAAGGTGAAATCAATCTAAATTACATGGTTTCCTGCAAGCAGCATAGCGATAGATTAGTAGCAAATAGTACACAAGTTTGCCCTTCTGCAGGGGAGGCGGGTGGGGGGGAGGTGGAAGGGGCACACAAGGCTGCATGTACTCAACAAGGCCAGCAGTTTGGGGATACTCCTGCATGACTCCCAGCAGGCCCCACAGCCTCCCTGGGCTGCCAGAAACTGTTGAGTGCAGCCAAGTGCCCGGGCAGTTTCCCCCTGCTGTCAGCTACAGACAGGTAGCCTTGGAAGGGAGGTGTCTGTATCCTAGCATGAAACCTATTGTGAAGCACCCACGTTATACACACACAACTCACACAGGCTATCAGGCATAGGTAAGCATTTCAATCCAGCTCTTTTTCCTCCCCTGGATGCTGCCTGCTTGCAGCTGACAGATACCTATGGCTGATGGACAATGGGGCAGGGAGAGGGCAGAATGCTCGGTCATGCCCGCCAGTCCAGTTGGGGTCTGTAGTGCTGCGCCCATTTGCAGGGCTTCTTCTGGGCTCAGCATGAAGTTTGTGTGTATATCATAGGGTGCTTCATGACAGGTTTCATGCAGGGACACAGATGCCACCCTTTCCACCCTCCTGCGTGCTACCTGCCTGAGGCTGACAGCTGGTTGGAGGCAACAGGTGGGGCTGAGGAATGGGTCTATGCTAGAAAAGGCCTGTGCTGACTCAGTTCTGGGTGAATTCAGAACTGGACCAACTGGATGCTCAGCCAGAGCAGCAGAGTGAGTGCTAGCACGCCTCCCTGCAAGGGGAGAAGCGGGCTATTGAAGGGCTGCAAAGGTGCCTAGGATGACAGGAGACACTGACATAACATGAATCAATAGGGATCTGGTACAGAAGTTTGATTTACCTATCTAACCTAAATCGATTAAGTTTGAGTGCACATTGATCTAGGTCTAACTTAGACCAAGGTCCACTGTTTTTAAACCAATTTGTGTGTACTGAACTTCTGTTTCATTATGATTATATACTGATTTCTGATCACCAGGGAGATGTGGGTTTTCTGTTTCCCATGGAAAAACAGAGTAAATTGTGGATTTTACCTTTTACAGGAGGCAAAAATGGATTTCTCATTTTACTAGAGAAACCTGAAGATTTTGCAGTTTTGCCATGGAGGGAACGGGAGGAGGGCAGGCAGGCAGGCAGCCTGGAGAACTGCTCCCATTAAGTAAGTTAGGGATAGTGGTATTGAGGCCTCCATAAATAGAGAGGAAGGGAGTTGAGCAGGGCTAGGGCTGGGGCTGGCACTGCTACCCAGCTGATCAGTGCTTGGGGCCTGGGGCTGGACTGTATGGCTGCAGGGCCAGTGGAATGGGGCCATGGGTGGGTTGTCCAGAAGGTGAGGGAGTAGAGCCAGCTTTCTGCCACTGCATGCACTCTCAGGGGCAGGGGGCACCTGTGCCCCCCAGATCTGTATGCAGGCCAGAGGGTCTTATGCTGCTAGCTTCAGGCTCATGGTCCCTGCTCTGCTGCCCTCCTCCAGGCCCTCTGTAGACTGGCATTGCAGAGAAGAGCACAGCTTCGCAGGAAGATGCCTGCTGCTGTGACATCTGCACTTCCCACCACCGTGAGATCTGTAATACCCACATCCCCTCCAAGCAAACCTGTGCTGCCACCCCTGCTGCAGCTGTACAGGCAGGGGACCCCTCACCAGGGCAGCGCAGAGCTCACAGCAGCAGGCAGTTTCCTGCATGACTGCTTTTTTTTGCAGTGCTGGGTTGCACGTGGTGAGCTGTGGAGGCCCTGGGGGTGGGCAGTAGGGCAAGACCCCACAGTGGGCAGCACACAGCTCCCACTCTGTGCATTGATGTGGGGGGCATGGATCCCCGTGCTTCCCAGGAGTGCACACCATGGCAGGAAGCAGCCCCTCTCCCCCTTCCACCCAAGCCAGCAGCGGGGGAGGGGGGAGCCAGGCTCCGCTCCATTGCAGCAACCACTGCCTTCTGCCAGGAGCAGGGGGCTGTGGACCCATGTCCCTGGCCCCACAGCCCTGGAAGCTGGGAGCCTCTTCTGACAGGGCTGGGGGAGCAGGAGCTGCAGGTGTGGGGTGAGGGGGGGGGGGGGTCTTTCATTTTAATCACAGTTTTCGAGATTTTTATCAGAGAATTGGTGATTTTTATTTTATTTTTTTTAATCCGGGAAAACCAGGATCCCTGCTGATAACTTATAGCTGTAAAAGTGTTGTCTGTACCTGGGGTCCAGGATTATGTGATTGTCTTTGTGTTATGCATTGCTAGCTATGTCTGTGACATGTTTGTAACTATTTGTCAGATGCATTCAAATACAGAGGGTGGGTGAAATAAACTTCACTATCACAGAAGGATGCAGAAGTCTGTACATTCGGAGAAGTGTTTTCCTCCTTCTAAGTGAGATGATGACAGAAATGCTCCTACAGTTCTTGTAACTCCTAAGTTAGAGACACCGCTTAAAAATGTTTAAACCCTGCATGATATATTATAATCAGACCCAGATCCATTTCAGCCCTATGAGAAGAAATTAAGTTGTGATTTCTAATAAAACTTTGTTGTGTATTTTGTGAAGCTTCAATTGAGTTTTCCCTGCCATGATCTCATCTTTCACATGAAAGATCAAATCTATTATATAGCTTTAAGATATGGTTTTCCTTTGTATTGTTTTTATTATTCCAACGGCATAATTTTGATTGTGTACATAGTATTAACATATCTTTCTTTTTATTGGTTATTTTGTTTTCTCTTTCTCTGCATCTTATTCTGTTTCTCTAGATACTTATTGACCTCTATCTCAGGCATACCCCTCAGTTGTGTGTCTACATGTTCTTTAATGTGCAGTAGTTACTGTACATTTTGTTTAGTACTTGCTTAATGAAGTACTAACTAAATGCACAGTAAGTAGAGCTGGCACATTTTTTTTTTTTTTATGCTTACTGTGTTGCAGCCTAATAACACTGTGCCATAGCTTATTAGCACAGTTTTTGACCCGTACACTATTCAGTGTTATTAGGCTACTGCACATTACCCTGCCCAGTGTGTCTCTTACAGGTGTGCTGTCCAGTAGTGAGCTGCCCTGGCAATGCGAATATGGAAGAGAAGAGAGCAGAGTGAGACAAACCACAGTCTCATTCCAAAACAAACAAGAAGGGGCATCTTCTTCATACACAACCTTATATGTGTGCAGTAGAGATTTAGGTTGATATTTTCAAAGCTGCTTCAGCAATTGGGGTAAGCTATTCTCATCCAGTTTATTGAAACCTGTGGGTAAGGACATGGTTCTGATGCCTAGGATAGAATTTTGTAACAGCTAAACTTTTGAGTGACTGCTGAATTTAATTCACAGCAGCCAGCTGTGTTTCAGAATGCATTTTCATTTTCTGAATAACTGTGAAGAGCAGCTGTCCTTTTTCTTCTGTATCTATTTTTGTATTCTCCTCTCCTCCCCACCACCTCCAATAAAATTATTAGACATTTAAAAATGCAGTTATTCAGATTTTGAAAGTTTTTTTCCCCAACTTCTATTGACTAGGAATTCTATATCAAGGGTATATGGATGGAGCCTTTGGACTGAGTTCCATGTGAGGGATAGCTTGGAGCTGTACCAACCTAGGGAAAACTTGCAAGTCAGTCATAATTTGTTGCTTGCTTTCAGGGAGACAGGTTACTTTACCTCTGTTCAGGATGCAGTCCCCCCTGCTCTGCTTTTTATCTGTCTAGCCAGGGTCCCCCCTTTTTCCCTTTACACTTGCTGCAGACCCTCACATTATTCCGATCTTCCCCTCTACCTGTTTGTATAATTGGGGCAGCCATACAATTGCACTCAGGGGAAGTTATACTCCCATTACCGCCCCCACATGCAGAGGATCTGCCTCTTGCTATACGATATATATCTTGTTGTAATATCTCACTTTGGACCTTGTTCATCCCATGATGCAAATAATCAATAATGGGCAATTTTCCTTTAAAGAGAAAAAGTAACATTGAAGCAGCAGCACCCAAGCTTTTTAAATTCTGTTTTAACTAAATATTACTGATCACATTCCCTGTGTCCTTTTCCATGTTTTATAAAACATCTCTCTTCAGTATTTCCAAAGCAAGAGAGAATTAAAAACAATACAGTAATCAACAAACATACTGGAGAAATGTCTGCTTCTCTGGCTCTTGCACTCCTTTTTTCAGAAAAAAAGAGAAAAATCTTTTAGATCCTTCCCTCCTAAAAAATTGCTTTAGGCAATTTAGCCAATTTCACTGCTCAACCAGAATTTTTATTTACTGCATTTGTCTGTGGTTTCTTCAAAGCCACCTGCCTGGTCTCCCTCCTTTTCAGAGACTTCCCTGCCGTGAGTCTGAATGCTGCTGATCATATGGGTAGGATTCAGCTCAGAGAAACACAGCAAGCACAATTTACCTTTAACATTCAGCTTCCAGCTTCTGTGCTGTGGTGCCAGAGTTTTGTTTTTGCTTACAGTGAATGCTCTAGATTGCCACAAAGAGAATTGTTTTGACTTTCTGCAGAACTTGGAAACTTCTTTTCACCTTTACATTAAAAAAACTTTTTGCATAAAGCTACCAGAGTTACACAGCTGGTAATCAGAGCACGACAAACAAAAAGAATTAGTTCTCATTTAAAATTACTTTGTCGAGAGACCTGGATTAGACAAAGAATGGATATTGCTGTACCACACTTCCAGCATCTACTGTCCTTTGTTCTGGAGCCAAAAACTAGAAAGGCTTGCAGAACCAAAAAGTGTTGTGTTTTAATGTCAGCAGTCACAAAGGCTCTGCCTCAAACAGTGATCACAATGTGATCTGAAGCAGACTAGCTGGTGCTGTGAGAAAGATGATGCTTCATTGGGAAATGATCACAAGGCATCATATCTGTGTGTAAACAGTCTAATATTAGGGACAACACTATGAGAAGGTGGGTAGATCAGATAAAAAGTACTTATTTATTATACAAGAGAGAAGGGGTTTTGGTGGTTGATATTTTTTGTTGGACCAACTGTGTACTTGGGCTAAAGTTGAACAAGTTGAAGAAGAATGGTTTGCATTTGAAAGCTTGTCTAATTTATTCCAGCTATACAGTTATTCCAATAAAAGATATAACCCCCCCCCCCCCCAAATCCTTGCCTCTCACATAATTATTGGATCATCATGGCTACAACACCACTCTAACACTATCATAACATGCAAATTATTTATTATAGGCATTTAAATAAAAAAGGCTGTGGCTAGGGACAGAAGCTGCTTGCAGACATTAAAACAAACAAACAAACACACACTTTACCTTCAACCCAACTCTGTAGTGTTTGTATACATTGGGCACATCCTGGGGCTTTTTGGCACTTTTATCTAAAGATGATTGAATTAGCTATTAGATGGTGGCGGCAAAAAAGCCCCGCTAAAGCACCTGATCTATACAGATATTGGGTGAGCCGGGTCCAACTAATGCAATGCTTCTCCTGGGCATGTGCTGGCCTTGGTGCAGCAACACACTGAATTTAGAGTGCTGTTGTTGGGTCGCAGGGTTAATGTCTGCAAGCAGCCAGAAATTACACACAAACTGATATAACTGATCGGAAACAGGTTCAAATAGATTCATAGGTATTAGGGTTGGAAGGGACCTCAGCGGATCATCGAGTCAGACCCCTGCCCCAAGCAGGAAAGAGCAGTGGGGTCAAATGAAGAAGTTCTTCTTGATGTCTAACCTGAATCTCCTCTCTGTTAGTTTGTGGCCATTATTTCTAGTTACTCCAAGGGGTGCCCTGGTAAACAGAGCATCTCCTATCCCTCGCTGCACCCCCCTCCCCCCCATGAATTTGTAGACAGCCACAAGATCACTTCTCAGCCTTCTGTTGCAGAGATTCAGGTCCCTCAATCTCTCCTCATAGGGCCTTACCTGAAGGCCTCTAACCCTACAAGTGGCCCTCCACTGATCCCTCTCAAGGTTATCCACATCCCTCTTGAAGTGTGGCACCCAAAACTGGATGCAGTACTTCAGCTGCAGCCTCACCAGCGCCACATAGATGGCAAGTATCACCTCCCTGGACCTGTTTGTGATGTACCTGCGAATGCATGATAAAGTGCAATTAGCTTTACTGATCACTTCATCACATTAACGACTCATGTTCATTTTGAAGTCAACTATGACTCTGAGATCCCTTTCTGCTACAGTACTGCTGAGAGGATCACCCTGTAAGTGTGTTGCTGATTCCTTCTCCCTAGGTGCAGCACTTTGCATTTGTCCTTGTTGAATTGCATCCTATTCTGCTCTGTCCACTTCTCCAACCTTTCCAGATCTTCCTGGATTTGTTCCCTGCCCACTAGTGTGTTTACTTTAATTTGCTGTCATCTGCAAATTTGGACAGAGTATTCTCCACACCCTTATCCAAGTCACTGATGAAAACATTGAATGGCATTGATCCAAGGACTGAACCTTGGGGAACTCCACTGCCCAGGTCTTTCCAGGTCGGTGCGTCCCATTAGCCAATTTGCCACCCACCTGACTCTGTAATCATCGACATCACAGCTGCTCAGTTTATTTATAAGAATAGGATGAGATACTATATCAAAGCCCTCCTTAAAATCCAGGTAGACGAAATCTACCTTGTCCCCTGCATCTAAGTATTTTGTGACCTGGTCATAAAAAGAAACAAGTTTAGTCAGGCCGGATCTACCTGCTATGAACCCATACTGGTTGCCCTTCAGCATTATTTTTCCTGCTGGACTCTCACAGATGTGATCCTTAATAATTTTTTTCAAATGTTTTCCCAAGGATAGACTAACTGGCTGATAGTTACCCGGATCTTCCTTCCTCCCCTTCTTAAAAATAGGGACCACATTGGCCCTCTTCTGGGACCTGACCCGAGCAACATGAGTGCTCAAACAACTGTGCCAGTGGTTCTGCTATGACGCTGGCCAATTCCTTGAGCACTCTTGGATAAGATCATCTGGGCCTGCTGACTTAAACACATCCAGCCCCTCCAAGTATCCCTTCACTAAGTCGGTGCTAAGAGTTGGTGGGATAGTTTCCCTCCTATGCCTTCCTACAGTCCATTTGGGAGATTTATCCTGATCTGTGTTCAGGACTACAGAAGCAAAAAACTCATTGAAGACCTCAGCTTTGCCCCTCCTTTCTGTCACCAATTGCCGTAGTCTGCCTTGTAGGGGCCCTATGTTACCGTGCACCTTCTTTTTGCTCCCTATATACATGGAGAAGGACTTTTTGTTGTCTTTAATTTTAATTGCCAGCCTAACTTCCATTGCAGCTTTGGCCTTTTTAACTAGATCCCTGCAAGTGTAAGCCAAGTAGGTATACTCCTCCTTGGTAGCTGCTTCCACAGTCTGTACGCCTCTTTTTTCTCCCCTAGGATTTCCTGGATTTCCCTATTCAGCCAAGAGGATTTCTGTACACAAATAATAATGTTTCTGTTACACAAATCTGTAACACAACAAAAGTTCAGTGCACTTAAACTGCTTTCAAACTAGCTAACACCAGTTTAAGACAAACTGGATGGATATAGTATCAGACTTAACTGATTCAGGTTAAATTGATTTATTGAAATTCTGTCTCAGATCCCCTCCAGATCCTAGTTAACTCACAGTACCCAGCATCCCAGGGGGATGCTTTGCATCTCCCCTACAAACCCCCTGCCTTACAAGGTGGGCAGGCTAGCCTTGGCCCAAGCTGTTTGCTCCAGCTGAGCAGGGAGGTGTGCTCTAGTGCCCACCGACTTTTGGCCTGGGCCACTGCAGTCATGTAGTTGCACTTCCAGAACCAAAGATGAATGTCTGTTCATTTGCTTATCAGTTTAATTTACATAGTTTAGACTAACCTATGAAGATTTAATCAATCCAGCCTCAGGCTTTTTGACTGTCTGTACTTAGCCTATAAGGCTAAACTGTGTATCAGGTCCTCACAGTGCACCTCAGTTCTCTGCTTGTCTTTTGAATTGCACTATGAACTGCCTTTTGAAAACTTGCACAGAATTAAAATACTCCATTTGTTTAGCCTCTTTTGAGCACCTTTAAGGATAGGATGCAACAGACTGACACTGATTTTTACAGTTTTGCAATGTAAGTTTATTTGACTATAATATTCATCTAATACTTTATAAACTAAAATATCATTTCTGCAGAATAGTCAGAATACAGTTAATTAGCAAAGTGCTGACCAGGCACAAAAAATAGATCTCTCTAAAATGTTAAGATGACAGTAAGCTGATCTTGCAAATGTGCTGTGTTTTAATTGTCTGCTTATGGCAAGCTTGCTTGGTATTGATGCATACACATGGTGGAGGCATTCACTAAGCATGTTAAATGGCTTTTAACAGAAACCTGCTGCAAACTTAACTTTGGTAAGAGTGGTGTTGTAGACAAACTACTGCAAAGCTAATTTGAGCCAATGTTTGATGTCTCTTTCAGGTAACCTTGGCAGAAGAATTTAGACAACTGAATTGATCAGGCTAATCCCATGCAGAGGGAAGACTGCTGCAGCCTTGCACTGTCCTTTCAAAATCCACAGGTTTTATGGATAGTCTGCTGTGACAAGCTTGCTGTAAATTTGTGACAAATGTACAGATAACACCTTATTATAAAATAGTTTGGAACGTTTTATATGTAAGTTGCTGAATAAGTAATAGCAAGCCAGTAATCCTACACCAAGCAAATCAGGGAGATGCAGTTTGGGTTAGTCACGATTACAGTTATCCTTCAAGCTGTATTGTTAAAGGAATGCTGCTGCTATATAGTTCTGTCATTTTTGCTTTAGGGAGAATTAGGCAGTATGAAAGCATGACCTTAATAAGACAACACAGAAAATAGCAAGGATCTGATTGTGGCCTTGCACTTGGGTGGTAATTTTCCTCTATACCAAGAGACTGTAAAATGCTACCATTTCAGAATAAAAGATCCTTGCAGCTATTTTGTATGGAAGTAAAAGGCTAATAGTGAAGAAAGGGGCTCCAAAGGCATTTGAGTATGCCAGAAGGCACACTTACTTGGGAAAACTGACCAGCATAGCTACAGCAGAATAACTCCTTCATGTGGACATACTATTTAGAATTAAAATTGATATTGGACCCCATGGGATGAGAGTGCCACTTTGAAATTAATGTAATTATTTCAGTTTGCAGATTAGCCCCTAATACTCTGTATCACACAGTCACTGCCATAAATTTGTCATTTACTCATGAGAGACTTAGAAATAAGTAAACAAAAAAGCTTACCAGAGTAAATGAACTGGATGGCACCTGACCTTATGCACTGCCAACCTGAGTCCTCTGATACTTTAAATTTGAAACTGGCGAGTAGAAGAGTGCACAAAGTGATGACAAGGGCCACTGAGGGCCAAAACCTTGTTCGGAGTGCCCCTACTCCTGAAAGGGAACTCTGGATGATTTGAGCATGTGTTCATTCCCATTTCTTTGGTATCACTGCCACCAATGAAAAAAGCAGCAACCTCTCCTGTACAGTAGGGAAACTCTGCTGGTAGTTGTGAGGAATGAATACATAGTGGTAGTGATGCATGGAGTTATGGTACTTCTCTTATTCTGCTCTCCCTCACCCTCTTTCAGCTAGCTGTCTCTTTCCTATGATAGTAGGAAAAAGCTCATAATTTTCTACCAGTGATATCGTAACTAGCCCCTACACAGATGCACAAAAGGAGAGCTCATGTCTTTGTCATGCACAGTCTCATGTACAGTTTGAGCAGAATGTAGTGTGTACTCTTCTGATCCATGATGTAAAGGGAGCAGAGAAGTCCTGAAGAGCTAGAGAATCATTGTAGAAGTGAGACGGCATAGTTGATGCGTCTACTATTTTATTCAGAAAAAAGGAACCTTTAAAACATTAGTTTTATGTAGAGCTTTTTGGCAAAAATTCATCACAAGTAAAACTAAAAACTGCCTTGGCTTCAAATCCTGTGTAACTGAAAGACGGGAGGTGAAAGCAGAATAGAATCCTGGGCTGAATCCTGTTTGGTTACTATACTGAAAGATTTGAAAATGACAATGGGAATTAGCTGGTAATGAGCAAGAAACTCCACTCATGTTATCTTATGGGAAGATGGGATACAAGTGTTGTGCCCTGTCATTGCACAACAGAAATCGGTATTTGGAATTCATCTGTTAACTCTGTGTGTGAGTACATGTGTATGTATATAGTGGAGAAAAAAACCCCAGAAGGGGGTCCTTTTGATTGCCCCCTGGCAAAGAATTAGCAGGGAAAAGACTCATGGATATTTTGGAAATGTGTTAAGATGTGGACTGTGTCTTGCTAAAGGAAAAGGTAAAATAGAGACAGAAGGAAGAAATGAGATATTAAAAAAGCTTAATCTTCACTAGCAATAGCCTATTCTCCCTACCATCCAAACAGCCGAACCACAGAAAAAGTGCATTCTCCTCTGAAGAAGGATGGGAAGGCAGACACAGCCTAAGAAGGAAATAATTAAGCAAATGAATGACACCACATTTTATTTTCACCTGCAAAACAGAAGCAATGAAATATTTGGCTTCTTTTAACTTGAAGAAAAATTCTCTTCATCCCTACAACCTATTGACACATAGAATTTGTATTATAAACATTTCAGTGTGACATACAAATCACTCATCATCCTCTCAGACTGGAGACAATGCAGTTTCAGGCATGGTATTTTTAGAATCAGAATCATTCCTTTTTTCTGCTGTTGCACAGTTAAAGCTAGAGAGGTAGAATGGTTTTGAATTCTGGAGGGGGCTCAAATAACAATCATCAACAAAAAAGTTGAGCCTTTAGGAAGGAGGAGGCTTATGAAACTACAGCATTATTAAGCATAATTCTTTCCTTGAGCCTCATAGATCCTCTGGTCTTAGCTGAAAAAAGTTCATTGGTCTAGTTAAAAAATAAAATCAGAAGGCTGTTTTACCTATACAGGGCCAGTTCAAGTCAGTTCTAGCTATGAAAGTCTTTGAACAAACACCTAGAATTGGAGAAATATTAGGAGAAACTATTTTGTGAATATTCTTTCAAATAATTAATTTAATTCACTAGAGGTATGAGTAACACTGATTTCCCAACACATCAGTTTACAGATAATATTCATTAAATGAATCTTTAAATGCATGCTATAGAATTCTAATGAAAAACAAATCTGGGATTTCTAAACATATGAATTTTGGAAACAATATTCTGTTAACAGTTAACAAACAGATTGTTTCTGAGTTACATTCATTTAATCAAGAAACAGACATGTTCCATTTGACTGATGGGTTCAAGTATGGAAGTCTGAACATTAAATATTTGCTCAAAAGTAATTTATAGGCCAGGAATTATTCACGAAAATTATTGGGTAGATCATTTCAAATCATGAAGAAACTTTAGCTAAGAATTTTTACAGTAATTCTAAGGGAAAAAAAATGAAATCCTGGAATAATTATCTCATTATGAATCATTTAACCAGCTTTAGTTGGTGGGTGCATTGAGCTGCAAAAAGTATCATGGCTGTCCTTTTGCCTAATGAAGAGCCTCAACAGAGAACCGGTTATTGCAAGGATCATGAACGCTGAAATATTCTTCAATAAATACAGGTAATTGAGAGCAAAGCATAATAGATGGCCAGAAAGATTCTTGAATTGTTGCTTCCTGATCTATGTTTGTCTTGTGGGTAAATATTTCATCCTTCAAGACTAATAATCTGTAGCTACATTTATTTGAAAACAAAACATACACAAAGAATAGGATGTGACTAGTGTGAGATGTATGGCATGGCCATTGATGATTCGTGGATGTTTTTCTTACCTGCTCATCATTTGTTTGTTTTTATGTAATCATGTGAATTCTTTATTTGTTTTCATTTTTAGGGGCTGGAAGGGACCTTGTAGATAATCGGGTCCAGTCCCTGTGCACTAGATAGGAAAAAAAAACTGGGGTCAAGTGACCCCAGCAAGGTTACTGTCTAGTCTCCTTTTGAAGATTTCTAGGGTTGGTGACTGCACCACCACCGGAGGGAGTTTATTCCACAGTCTGGACACTCTGACTGTGCAGGAGTTTTTCCTGGAATTGAACCTGAAGCAGCCTTCCAGGAGTTTGTATCTGTTGCTCCTGGTCTTCCCCAGGGGTGCCCTGGTGAACAGCTGTTCACCGAGTTCTTGATGTACTCCCCTGACGTAGCAGTAAGCCGCTACCAAGTTCCCTCTCAGCCTTCTCTTCTGTAGGCTGAAGAGGCCAAAGTCCCTCAGCCTCTCCTTGTATGGCTTGTCTTACAAGTCCCTGATCATACGGGTGGCCCTTCTCTCGACCCTCTCAAGCTTTTCCATGTCCTTGTTGAAGCGCGGTGCCCAGAACTGGATGCAGTACTCCACCTGTGGTCTCACCAGTGCGGAGTACAGTGGGAGTATCACTTGCTTAGTTTTGCATTAGATGCAATGGTTAATGCATGCCAGTATGTTGCTTGCCCTGGTGGCCACAGCATCACACTGCTGGCTCATGTTCATGGGATGGTCGATCACATTTGGCCATGGTGCAAGTCAAATTGTCACCACTGAGCCTGTAGGTATGTTGGGCATTGTTTGCCCCCAGATGGAGCGAGTATACTTCTGACTGTTGAACTTCAGCTGGTTCTGGTCCACCCAGCTCTCCAGCCTGTCCAGGTCTGTCTATATATGCAGCCTATCTTCTGGCATGACCACACTCCCCAATAACTTGGTGTCATCCACAAACTTGGCCAGCGAGCTTTTTACCCCTATATCCAAATCATTGATAAAGATGTTGAAAAGCACTGGTCCAAGCACAGAACCCTGAGAGATACCACTGACCACTTCTCGCCAGGATGACACAGATCTGTTCATGACAACTCTCTGGGCGCTACCATGCAGCGAGTTTTCCACCCACTGAACTGTTGAGCAATTAAGCCCACAGTCTTCCAATTTTTCCACAAGGATATCATGGGATACTAGATCAAGTGTCTTCTGGAAGTCTAGGTATATAATGTCAACCTTCTCTCCCGTGTCCAGGTGGTGAGAGACCTGTTCATAGAAGGAGATGAGATTGGCAAGACAAGACCTACCCACAACGAAGCCATGCTGGCTGTCGTTCAGAATCTTACCCTCAATGAGCATATTGCACAGATTCTTGAATGAGTTTTTTCCAGGATTTTCCCTGGAATGGAGGTTAGGCTGATTGGCCTATAGTTGCCCGGGGCCCTCTTCCAATCCTCAGGGATCTCCCCTGTGTGCCACGATTTCTGAAAGAGTATTGCCAGGGGTTCTGCAATGACCTCAGCCAGCTCCATCAGCACTCTTGGGTGAAGTCCATCTGGTCCTGCTGACTTGTAAATGTCTAGCTTTTCTAATTGGTTTTGCACCAGCTCAGCATCCACAGTGGGAAGGCTATCATTCCCACCGTGCCCCCTGTGATCCTTATCTCACTTGTCTTTCCCCTTGGCTGGGTGAAATACTGAAGCAAAGTGGGCATTCATGAGTTCAGTTTTTTCCTGAGTGTCCATTACCAACTGTCCTGAGGTGTTAAGCAGGAACCCCATGCTGCCATTTGCTTTCTTTCTGTTCCCTACACACCTAAAGAAGGACTTCTTATTGTCTTCGACTCCCTTGGCTAACTTAAACTCAGTCGCTGCCTTAGCTTTCCTAATCATTTTTCTACAAGTGTGGACTACTCTTGTATAGCCCTCCTTGAGGACTGTCCCTAGCTTCCAGTGTGTGTACACTTCTTTTTTCTTTCTCAAGAGGACTCTGATGTCCCTATTGAGCCAGGAGGACTTGCCAGCCCTTCTGCTAGCTTTCCTTTTCAATGGAATGGTTTTCTTTTCTGCTTCAAGGATCTTGTCCTTGACAAACAACCGCTCTCCGTGCACCTAATTTGCCTTCCATCCCTGGTCCCTTCTCTACTAATGCCCTGATCCTGTTGAAGTCCAGGACTTCAATCCTGCTAGTTGATTTGTCAACCTTGTGGTAGACAGTGAACCTGATGAGTTCATGGTTGCTGTCACCCAGGCTACCCTCAATGTTCAAGCTACACACCAGATCATCTCCTTTGTCCAAGACCAAGTCTAGGAAAGTGGTACCTCTGGTTGGCCCTTGCACTTCCTGGGTCAGAAAGAGCTCCTTGATTACAGTTAAGAAGGTACATGACTGATCCGACTTAGTCGAGTGTTCCTCCCAATTAGCATCTGAGTAATTGAAGTTGCCCATGACAACCAAGCACCTTGCATGTGCGGCCTCTGTCAGCTCTTGAGAGAACTCCAGATCAAGCTACTCCATTTGGTTTGGTGATCTGTATTAAACACCCACAGTTAGGTCTCTCTCACCTTGCCCCCTCCCCCCTCAAAGCTTGACCCAACTTAAAACCACAGGGTTTTAAGTTGCTTATCTTTGGAGCCAATGTCAGCCTCCAGAGAGGTGTGCTGCTGCCTCACAGAGAGCTACCCCTCTGCCTTTTCTCCCTGCCTGGTCCCTTCTGTGCAGGGTGTAGCCCTCTAAAGCTATGCTACAATCATGTGAGGAGTCCAATCAGGTCTTTGTGATCCCTACCAGGTCATATTGCCCACTAGAGAGCAGGAGGGCTAGCCCCTCCTACTTGTTCCCCATGCTCCTGGCATTAGTGTACAGGCAGCTGAGGCCCCCAACTGACACACTGGATTTCCTGAGATGCTGTGGGAGAACTGTTCTGTTTAGCATCTTCAAAAACAGTTATCTTAGTGTCCTCCACATGAAAGCTTTCCCGTGTGCCTGTCCCCAAGCATGCTCCACTTGGAGTTTCCCCATATCCCAACAAAGTCAGTTTAAAGCCCTGTCTAGTAGATCAGCCATCCTGGCTGAGAACAGGGACTTACCTCTTCACGTGAGGTGGATGCCATCTCATCCCAGGAGTCCTGTCTCCCTGAAGTGTGCGCTGTGGTTGAAGAAACTGAAGCCCTCATGGTAGCACCACTATCGGAGGTGCCTGTTTACTTCTTCCACACAGCCTTCCCTATTGGGGCCATGGCCTGCAACAGGGAGCACAGAAGAAAAAACTACTTGAGGCCAGCCCCCAGAGCCCTGTAGTTACTCATGACCTGGTCCGGATTACTCCTGGTTGTGTCATTCATGTCCACATGAATGAGGAGCATGGGGTAGTAGTTGGAGGGACGGACAAGTCTGGGGATCCTCTCCACAATGTCCTGGATGCGGACCCCAGGAAGGCAACAGACCTCTCAGACCAAGGGGTCTGGATGGCAGATAGGTCCCTCCGTGCCCCTCAGGAGAGAGTCCCCCACCACCACCCAATGTCCCCCCTAGGGTTGGGAATACTTACTTCCTGTGTACTTACCTCCTCCTCTGGTGTCTCCTCATGCATGATGAGGGGAGCGTACATGTTATGCAGTGTCTGGGGAGGAGTAGCCCTAGCTCAGTGTGCTCTGGATCTGGAGACTACTGTCTTCCAGGTAGCTCTGCGAGGGTCTTTGTGGCCAGTCTTCTTCATAGCCATTTTCTCCTCCACCTTCTTATCTACTTCTTCTTTTTCCTGGGGTAGGGCCTGGCAGTAGCTGTTGATGTAATCTTCATGGGCCCTGATGGTGCATAGCTGGCATGCCTCCCCCTCAAGCTCCTCTACTCTGCACACCAGAGACTCTATCAGGGAGCATAACCCACAAGTGGGGGTGCCCCCATGCACAATGGCCAGCAGCTGCTCCAGGCAGCCCCTGCAGTCCGGGGCCATGGGCTCTGTCTGAGTGGAGGTCTCAGTGATGTGGGGACGCCTGTGCATATGATGAGTCACTGCCATGCCCCAGAGTGATTGGGTGGTAATAGGCTATGCTATTACCCGTGAACTGGTCAGCAAAATTCCAGCAAACTGCTTCCCCTTTTGCCAGTCCCTGTTTGCTGGCTCCCTGGTCGCTGGGGGAATCTCCTTTTATATCTTTCTGTTAGTCTAGTTTATTTACAAATAGAAATGCTAACAAATTAATAATATAACTAACATGCTGTAAAGGTGCTGACCTTTCAAAAGAAAGACTTGGAAAACAAAAAGGTTGAGTTAATTAAAATCTGTTGTATGTTTTTTTCTTTTGTACCCTGAAGGCAGAAATGTCTGTAGGAGGTTATGGAGAAGCTCCAGACAATTAACTAAAGAACAAGGGGCAGTAAAAACAGAGGCCCACTGTTTTTTTTTAAGTGATAAAGAGAGAAATAAGCATAATCATGATTTTAAATACATTATTGTAGTTAACACTTTAAAATACATTTACATGGGTGTAAGGAAAATCTGAGGCAGTCTCATTGGTTTAGACTTGAGAGTTCTACATTTTAGAATGCTTATGTTATGCTATGCTGCTCTAGGGATGTTTGAAGTAGTACTTTATATAGGAGTGTTTGATATACTATTTTAATGGGACAGGGTTATATAGCATTTCTGAATTTGACATGATCATTTGTAATCTCTCTGGACCTTATCAGATATCATTCTTATAAACGGGAGTTTTTTGACTCACTTCAGATCCTCTAAGAAAATGAGGTGTTAACATTTGAGGTGTTAATATTTTCAGATTGCCAAAAAATCTGGTTATTTTTTATACTTCTGCCCCCTTGAAAATATTTGGGTCTTCTGTAGGAGAATCTTTCACTAATAATGTGTTCAGGATTAAATTAATAGGGCTAAAGCCTCACAGAGGTCATATGGTCCTTACTAGTGAAGTTTGTGGCGATTCTGAATCAGAAATGTCAACTTTACTAAAACATGTTGTTCATAATAGTCCCCACTGGAACAGGATGTATTCTAGGTCAGAAGTAGGTTAGTTGTGGTATTCTAATTATTTCTGACATCAGGTTGAGACTTTGGGCATTTATCAGATAGCCTGTTATACTAGTGTGACTAGTGCTTATCTCTTTACAGAGTTCTCTGTGTTATAATAGGAAGTCATAGACCCTTAAATAGTTTTGATAACACATACATGCTTAGAATCCAGTCCTGTGCTTATTGAAATCAGTGTTAGGACTCCCATCACTTTCTAAGAAAAGAGACTTGCCTTCTAAGCTTCCAAACACAGTATCAAACATTTTTATATTAGCTTGTAAGGTAATTTCCTTGCTGTAGCATCATGTTGTGCTGCCAATTAGGAGATTCCTCTGTAGAGCTCAATGAAACCAGAATTGGAGAAGCATGTGGAAAACTGTCTGGTCATCTTCTTAGCTTCAAATACCTGTGCATCAGTTTTTCTATGTATTTTGATGAAAATGCTGCAGATGTTTTCAGCCCTGTTGTCTGTCCCTTATTTGAGTTAACCAGAACATGTGACACCAGATGATGATCTGTGGGTAGTTGTTTCTGGGTTTTTGTTTGTTTGGTTGGTCTTGCTGGTAGGGCATTATCAGTGCCATCCGATCCATGGGGTCATATGAGACAGAGAAACTAGTGAAACTCATCATCCTGTTCTAGAGACCTCAAATAGTAGTAAGTCATCAGAATAACCATTTGGAGGTCTGCATAGATATTTTGCTTACACCATGAAATATTCTGTTAGTTTTCTAAATCAGCAAAACTTTCTGATAGTTTTAGTACTGTCCATGGATATTTTAGAGAATTTGGTGGCTTCTTTTAGCAAAACAAGCTTTCAAACAAAACTCAAATAAAGCAGTGCCCTTCCCTGCATGTATATGGGCTGCTTCTCATCTCTGTCTGGGGTGCATCTGGAAATTAAAAAAAAAACAAACAAGGAAGGGAATGTAAATATACATGCCATGAATGTACAGTGCCCTGGAGAGATAAGATCCATGGGGCCTGTAGATGATGGAAGATTTGATACTTGTAAATGTCTACACTCAAGGAAAGGAAATAAACCTTTTAGATGCACAACTGGAGAGCCTAACTTATCAACCCATATCCTTTAATTTAGATGAGTTTTGTTTTGTTTTTTTTTAATTATTTTTTTTTCATTTAACCATGTGTTAAAGCCAAGAAGATTAAAATATGAACCAGGTTCACAAGACATGCTTGGAGCTGGAAAAAAAGTGTCTGCCAGTCTGAGTTAGGTTAGTATGCACACAAGTGTCATACCAGCATTTAATATGCTTATGGATGAAAGAAGCCAGATCTTTCCCCAGAAATATTATTACCCAAGAATAAGAGCTGCACTCAACTTTTGCAAAGAGAGAAGTTGATTGCATCAGCATCAAAAGCTGTGATTATCTGCATTAATAAAAAAATATCATAAAAATACTCATTTCATGTGGTAAGTGTCCTGGCAAATTTCTGTTGTCCAATTTGGTGGGCACAGAAGTAAGTAAAACTGCATCCTGTTTTATCTAATAAGAAAATTTCTCAGTACTTCCAGAGTTTGCAGTTCTATTTCAGTGCTCTTGAGATCACATTATAACTCTTGAAATATGCTGGAAATTTGTGGATAAACTTTTTTTTCCCTACAAGCAGCACTTATATTAGCTGTTTTCTGAATCAGATGCTTGATTATATTGCGTATTCTTTAGTGAATAAATTTCAAGGATATGTTTAAATGTATCTGAATTAAGTTAATTTGGATTATTTGTTTGTTTTTACCTCCCAAGGCACATGGTTGATAGCCCAGAGGTCAAAGTTTGAGGGCATAGCAGAAGTGCTCAAAGCATGGCCGTCAGATTAACAAAATCTGTTAATTCTTCTAAATACCTTGTCACAAGGACATGAAAAAGGAAGGACTTGTAATGTTACTGTGTAATTAAGGAAGTTATTTCTGAACTGTTAGTGGTAAAACACTAAAAGAACCTTGATGCAGAATGTACTAAAGATTATACTTCAAAATGAAGAGTGTGCTGTACATGGAATATTTTAAATCAATAGAAAATGTTTTATCTCTAACCTTTAAGATTACAAAAAGCTATTGATAAGCCATTCCTAATCATTGTTAGGCATGTATCACAGATTAACAAATCCACTAACTATTTTTACTGATGCAATCAGCAAAAATCATATGCAGAAAGCTGTGAAGGCAGTGGTCATTGTAGTTGGTGTTAGATAACCAATTAATAAGTTGAGCTGAAAATGTTGGGGGTGGGAAGAATGCTGTTTAATTTATACTCATTTGTTATGGGAGGAAGGCATTTGAAAAAAAAAAAAAAGAAAGGGTTTTGTTGTCTCTGGCCTTGTGAGGGGAAAAGCTTGTAACAAAGGTTTTTGACAAAAAGAGTTCCACAGAAAGAAGTTGGGGGGGGGGGGGGTAGAGGGGAGGGCAAGAAGATATGAAAAGTAGGGCTGTTTGAAGCTTCAGGTGCTGGTTCGATTCAGAGGAGATTTGGCCCTATTTGGTGGCCAAATCTCCAAATTTGAATTGAATTAAGGGACCAGTTAAAAGGTCTGAATCGATTCTAAGCTCTCTGAATTGATTTGGAAAAGATTCAGAGAGCTTCAGCGATTCAGGCAGTCCCCACTTGCTGCAGCAGGGAGCTGGACCTGGACTCCATGCTGGTAAGTAGGGGGCAGGGGAAGGGATGCTGGAGGAGGTGGGAGGGGACCATGGGGGGACCCCTGCCAGGCCCCATCCCCTGCCTGCTTCCCTAGCCCTCCTGAGCAACCCCCAATCCCCGCTCACGGTCTCAGACCCACCCCCATGGCTGCGCCGCCCACCACAGTTCCCAGTTGTTTAAAAAAAAGCTCCCACTCACCAGTTGCTACCAGGAGGAGGGCTGTCTCTGCTGCCCCCCACTGCCCCATGCTGGGTTGGAAGGTCTGCCATGAGCCCCCCAAAACTCCTGCCCACTCTCCCAGCCCCCCCATGGCTGCCCAACCGGCCCTAGCTCCCGGCCCTTTAAAAAAAAACCCAACACCTCCACACTCACTGGCTGTTGCAGCAGCCTTGGGGCTTCTGGGGGCTCATGGAAGAGCCCCCCCATGCAGCATGGGACAGTGTAGGGCATCAGAGATCACCCCCCTTGCCTAGCAGCAGCCAGTGAGTCAGGGTTTTGTTTTTTTGGGGTTTTTTGAGAGCCGGGAGCTGGGGTTGGGCAGGGCAGCCATGGGGTGGGGGGGACTCATGGCAGCCAGTGAGAGGGAGCAATTTTTTTCTCAAAGAGCTGGGGCCGGGCAGGGCTGGGAGAGTGGGCAGGGGATGGGGCCTGTGTGATTCAGAGATTTGGCTGATTCAGCTAAATCAATTCAGGACAGTGATTCAAATCACTGAATTGAATCACTGTCCCCCAAATTAGTCAAATCTGAATCCTAAGTGAATACTAGCCACTTTGCATAGGCCTAAATTAAAAAGCTGAAAGGTTTCCTCAATAGAATCATAGAAAAAATAGGGTTTGAAGGGACCTGAAGAAGTCAACTAGTCCAAGCCTGTGTTCAAGACAGGATCATTCCATCTAAACTATCTCAGCCAATTGTTTATCTAACTTGCTTTTAAAATTTTCCAAGGATTGAAATTCCACATCCTCTCCAGGTAATCTCTTCTAATGCTTAATGGTCCTCATCACCTGTAAGTTCTTCCTAATATCCAAGTGTAGTCTCCCTTGTTGCAACAACTACTTCTCCTGTCCTAGTTTCTAGCATCTTCTTCTTTATGGTATTTGAAGATTGTCATCAAATCCCTCCCTGGTTTTCACTTCTACAAAGTAAATCATCTCAGTTCCTCCATTTGTAAGTCATTATGCTCTTTTCAATTTGTCTATATATTTCTTGAAGTGTGATGCTCAAAATTGGACACAGAACATAGGGTGGATAGAGTGAAAGATTTACTTATGTGACTTGCTAGCAATGTTCCTATTAATGCATCCCTGTATGCCATTGACTTTTTTTTTTCCCCAAGAAGAAGACACTTAAGTATTCAATTTGTGGCCCATTGTAAACTACAAACTTTTCTTAAAGTACTACAGCATAACAAGTCATTTCCCAATTTTAATTTTTTTGCATTTGATTTGTCCTAAGTGCACAACTTTGCATGCATCTGTATTGAATTTCATTTGATTAATTTTGGATTATTTATCTAGTTTTTCCAAGGTCATTCCATGTCAATACTACACTATGGAATTCTTCTAAACACAAAACAAAAGGTCAGCTCTATTGTCTAATAGTGTGATTGTGTCAGTTCAGGCTGTATCATCTGTTTAAGGAGGATATCTTGAAATACCCACATAATCTATTATTAGTCCCCGGCTAGCATCAAATTTGATGCACCCACACAAATGATTTCTGGTTCACTACACAAACATATAAGCAGTGGCTGCCATAGAGAGGAGAACTGAATTTTTCCTACTTAGATAAACCTGTAATGTTTAAGCATGGGTAGTTATTGATGTCCTCTCTAGCCATGTGGTGTTATGAAGCACACAGATAGCTTTGCCTTTTTGTTCATGCATGGTAGTTACAATGGCATCTATATTTCTATTCCATAGTTTCTAGAAAAACTTGGTTCTGGGAAATTTCAGACTGTTGTTGCTTTGTTGAGCATTTCTAGAAAGGATTTGGGGAAAGCCAGGACTCAAATGCCTCTATGTTTTTCAAATTGACATTAAACCAATATAATATGGAATGTTATTCAGATATACTGTTATATTGAGGTCTCCTGGAAATCAGTAACTAATCCAAATAGCACTTGACATGCATGTACGTTATTTGGAAAACAGTTGTGTGTTGGGAAGAGATGGTTTTGGGTATGCTAAAAGAACCATGGAGTTTTTAAAAAGGGATATTTCTCTACCATAGAAAAGACCATGTTTTAATTTTTAGAGATGGGCTCTGACTGTACAGGGTTTTGGGGCCTAAGAGTACTTTATTTTTGGTATCTCTGAAAAGAAGATTAGAAATATGTTCCATTTATTGCCCACCAAATGAAATAATATTTATAACGAGTTGCAAATAAAAATGTATGAATAAAACAATAGAGAGCCTGTCTTGGGCAATTTTAACTATTACTTCACACCCGCTTATATGAAAAACTACTTTTGCAAATTCTTACCTTCCAAAATCAGATTTCTCCTTTCTCTTCCAATTTGCAGTCTTACATGGGTTGCTTTTATTCTATGGTCACACCTATGCAGCCTTTCATCAAACACCTACTTAGCAATAAATGGGGTAACCAAAGTATAAAGAATCACAAACCAAGACTGAGATGAAATCAGATTTAGAAGCCTCCCAGTGACCTGCTTGAACCATGAGATGAAAGCATCTTTTAATTCTGCAATAAAAATCCCGATTTAAATAATGTTCCAGATCACTTGAAATTATTCTTAAATACTAATATGAGGATAGAATAACACATCTTGCATCTAGTGTTTGTAGTGTGAAGGCAACTGAAAGGAACTGACAATTATAAAAATGCATTGTACTGGACATTTCATAATCACTTAAGTAGATTGTAAGCTTTCAGACATGGAACCCCATCTAACAGTGGTCTGGAAAACAATGGAGAGAAAGGATGAACAACATTTTACACATTATGTTTTATTTACCTCAGCAGTTATGGTGATCACAGCTCTATACTGCTTAGGCATTGTCAGTGAAGTTGTGTGTATTATGAAAGAAGTTAATTTTGAGAGTTTCAGAGTTAAGAAAATGAAAATCTGTGTTTTCATTGGGAGGCACTAAAACTTGCAAAGAATGGTGTGGGAGACAAGAAGCATGAACATGTTTGTTGTGGAAGGAGAGAGAATGTTGAATGAATGAGGCCAGCATCATTTATGGCCTAAAGAGAGGAGTTGATCTTGCAGGGAGATATTAGGTTGGAGTACTTGAAAACAGATATAAGAAAATGTGTTAACTGTATTGGAAAAAGGGCAGCCAATGGAAGAGATTAAAATTAGATGATGTAATCAAAGTGATTAGATGATAAGATTGTAACAGCATTTTTAAAATATTTGAGGGAGCGTGATATTGTATGCATCAGGATCAGACAGCAGAAGACTTCATCAGTCAAGGAACAAGATGAAGAGCTGGACAAGAGTTCTTTCTCTAAGAACAGAAAATGATTGGATATTGAAATTTCAGGAAGAAGTGGTAGGATTAGATTCTTCTTAAGTATATGGGTCAAGAAAAGAGCAGAGTTAAAGACAAACCAAAACTATGGGTTTGCATGAGAGGGGAGATTGTGTCCATCATCATAATGAAAGAGGAGTAAGAAAGATTGGGTATCTTGGGTTTTGGTAATATTTACTTCCAGATGTAATGTATACATTATTCTTGTTTAGTACTGACATTGGAAAGAGGCTGTGAACTTGTTTTTTGGCATTAAAACATCATTTATGAAAGTTGGGACTGATATGAACAAGAAAGAAGCCTAATAAACAAGTAGGAAGCACAATATCTACCCTATTAATCTGCTAAGAACTCTATTTTCAAGTACCTAGACTTATATAGGCATAACAACCACTTTATTTTTATTCTTTGACAAAAATCTGCCTCTTATTTTTTTTCTTAACCTCTGCCCACTCTTGCACCCCCTGACTAACTGGGCTATTTTTAATCTGCCAACTCCCCTTCCCCCTCTCCCTGTGGACCCTCTAGTCCCCACAGATCCTGTCCCCTTCTCCCACCTCACCAACTTACTTAGACTATGTTCCTGGCATGGATCCCAGCACAACAATCACAGGGCTTAAACTAACCCAGGTGATTGTAGATCGGGTCCTGCAAACATTTACATGTGCCCTTAACTTGCTAATGCGTTGACATCAGACATGGGCACACTGATGAGTGTACCAACAGTTGTGCATTCAGTTTAAAAAAAAATGCATAAAACTATCCAGATTTAACCATTTTATTGCAAATGTCATCAGGGAAAACCTGAAGTAATTCTTAGAATATAGGCATCCTCAAATGTTTGCAATCCACTACTGGTTGAGTTATTGTATTACACTTAATCCAAGTTCAATGAGACAGTCTTCTTTCATGTAAACACAACCTTTGATGTAAAAAGAGAAAATATATAGTGAGCCAGACCTCTTTTAATGGGAGGAAGAAGGGAAAAGGTACATTTCAGAAGCTTATTCTATTGAAACTTTAGTGATTCAGTGCAAATGGAAACTTGCTTTATTGATTCTACTTGTACTTTCTGGAGGCAGATTCATTGTTGAAGTCTCCAATATGCCATATTTTAATTCTACATTTGCTTCTATGAGGCTACAACAAGCCCTGTTTAATTGATTTACTGAAATTCAAGACTAAAACCTAAATGGTTATAAAAATGAATATTTTAGTGTTCCATTCTTTAGACCTGTTATATCACTGTCATGAGGTTTTAGTTTTCTTCTGTATTTGTTTAATCCTAAATTTTTCCATTAAGTCAGTATATTGATAAAGATAACATTTCTGGCCTTCTTAAAATATAGAAGATAGGTGTTGATAATCTTGACTCTCAATAAATCTCCGTGTATATTTTTTGTCATTGAGGGGAATTTCACTTTTCTCCTTTTGTCTCCTTAATAAAACATCATCTCTTTTTAAGAAAGATGCCCCCCTGAAAACTCACAAGTCCCTTATGTGTCACTCATGTTATCTGCTCTATACTGCAGAATATGAATGGTTGTGCTCAAGTTGCACTATTTTTGTTCATTTATTGTTCTAAGAAAGAAAAAAAATAGACAGTCGTAGGTTTTAAAATGTATTTGAATTCAAATCTAAAGATGAAAACTTTGACCAAATCACTTTGCATTTAGGAAACAGGGCTTGAAGCTTTGGTTAAAAGTGGAGCATACTGAGTGAATTTAGTGCTCATTGAAGTAAGCAAGCCAAAAGCTTTATCCAAATCCATAAAAGAGTCATGGGATTCTCTTCGCTGACTTTAACAGAACTTGGATTTGGTCATAAAAGCTTTAGCTAGAGGTGTTGCTATACATACAGCTCTACTGATTCACTCTCTCTCTAGCCTGAAACAGCCCTGCAGGTAAAGCATAAATAGAAGGCTCTTCTATTAAATATAGAACACTGGTACTTTTGTGATGCATATTCAGCTGGAGAAGCACCAAACATTTTCACTCATGTCAGGTTTTGAAGCCAACTCTTAAAGGTGAGAAATTAGAGCAGACTGCTGCAGTGTCTCACCCTGACTGAATGAGTCCAATTGATTTCTACCTCCCTTGAGGACAGTTCAGCTGTTTGTATTCACTAGTGAGTATTTTTGTCATCAGCAGTTAAGAGCTGTTAAGTATAATGGGAACAATAATTCTTAGATCCTGATTATCCTTTACAGCTAGGTTTCTTTATACCAGAGAAAAGTACAAATAAGAATCAGGCTTATAATTTTTTTTTCACTTTGACATAATTCCTCAAACAGGACTTTTTCCTCTACCTGTTACTTGCTCTTGACAAATGTAGATACAAAACATCCTGTTAAGCCCAGGGACTGAACCCTTAGTTTTATGTGGGCTATATTTGATAGTTTTTTTCATTGATATTTTGAACTCAGAAAGACCTTTTCCTTTAAGTTCTTTCTTAAGCTGCAGAGCCGAGATATTTTTGGCAAGTGGAAGTAATTTACAGTTTATTTCTAGTGGCTGATCTCCAGAGGTGTGGATCAACTTCTGAGCCACGTGCAAACTCTTCTTGCCATCAATATAATTTCAGGTGCTCAGCATCTCCCAGGATCAGATATTAATTTTGTGATTCCATCAGGGCTCCCACAACTACTAGGGAAAGTTACATTGCTATTGTAATCCAACAATATGCAGTACTGTTGAATGCAGTATTTGGTTCAGCATTTTGTGTGATCAGAATTAAAGCTGCAAAAGCTCGAAGAAAAACCCTCCTTGCAAGCAACTTCACTTGGGAAGGATTTTTTTAAAGCCTTTGCACCAAGGGAGAGCTAAATTAAAGTCTTTGGAGAATTTTAAAGAAAGAAATAATTAGGGCAGGAAGAAATAATAAAAATGCTAGGCAGGAAAAGTCAGACATCAATGATTCAAGGGTAGGATGTGTCAAGTATAAAAAATGTCATCCATTGTGAAAAATATAATGAGACATACTGTAAGGGCCCCACCTACCCATTCTCAGCTGAAAAGTAATACATTATAATTACAGATGTCAAATATATATGGTGGCTTGCTGCTTAAATACTGGCAAAAATGCCTGAACATTATCCACGGAGTGTTGTCTGATACTATTCACTTAGCCCTTTCTCTCTACTTCAATTATAATTATTTCTATTCTCTAACTTAAACCAAGAGGAAATAAAACCTTTTGGTTTCATTTCTATCAGCCTGGCAACAATATAACCTGTGCCATATTTGAATATTACTAGCCTCTTCAAAATGTGGAGAGAATCCTTGATCCATTGAAATCAGTTGCAAGAATCTATTGACTTAAAAAGGGCTAGAACATCACACATTGAATCCACTCTTGCCAAGTGCTAAGCTCTATCAGTTTCTATGTCAGCTGACTTTCAAGATGGGTCCCCTTGTAAATTATGCTACTGCAATGGAATCTGAGTTGAGAATTCCTTTTTTAATTAAAACTTAGTTTCATCTTGAACTTATCTGCATCCATAGAAGAAACAAAGAAAATAGATTTTTTTAAAGAAAAAATGTACTAGTTAGGTAGGACATTGATTACACTCTGTGCGTAGACTTTGTCCCACTGTTGAGTAGTGTGAATACAAACAGCACTATAAAGGCATGAATAATAGCTTAATATGGAGAAGTGTAATAGGGGCCCAGCTCAGGGCCTATCAGTCATTGGTCCACCTGCCTGTTTCTGGGCTAACTGCCCACCTCTCCCTCCTGCCATGCCTTGATGTCCCTCAGGCAGGAGGCTGCCCATTTAATACCCTGATGTCTAGGGGTTATATATGGCTCCAACCTCCCCTTACCTTGTCCCATGACTTGTAAGTGGCATCCCAGGTAGCCAAGCTCACTTGTACCCTTCTCCTTCTCAGCTGTGGTCCCCCCTTTGGGACCTTTGGCTTCCCAGGCCCTGGCCCCACCTTCATCACACCCTGGCCTTGTCTTTGTCAGGCTAGTCAAACCCCTTGCCCCTGGCTCTGCGCATCCCTCACTGGTAGGCCCCTGGCCCTTTTGCCCCCCCCCCCCCAGGTCCTGGTCCCAGAATTGACTAGTTGAAGGGTCCATCCAGTCAGGTTAAACTCAGGATTGCCTTCTCTTCCTCAAAACTCAGATGACCCCTTGCTGGAGTTCTCCTTGGTGTTTGAGCCTCAGCCCTCTCAGTCTCTTAATAATGCTCTTTTGGGGCCACCCCATGTGCAGCTCTTCAGGTTCAACTCAGCTAACCCTATTCTGTACACCCTGGTGTAGTTCTTCAGGCTTGCCACACCCAGCCCTACTCTGTAGCAGAATGTTATCTCCATCTCTCCCCAGTCTCTGCTGCATCAAACTGGGCTGAGATTTCTCAGACTACACAGCCACAGGTAGCTCCACCAGACCATCCTGCCCCAGCAGGGTGCAGTTTTTAGTCATACCCAAGACCTGGGGACTGCCTCCTTCCCCCATAGCCCCAGCTCATAGACCTTCAAGGATGTTCCATGGTGTTGTGAGCAGCAGCTCCAGCCAGCTGTTATTCTTTTGGCTGCTAGCAGCAGACTGCTGACTCAGCCTGGGTCTAAAATGGAGGTTGCTCAGCCCTCTCCTCCAATCCCAGGGCACTCCTGTGGTCATATGACTATCTCATTACTCTCACACACACCTGCCAGCTGCCCTACTGCCTGCTCCAAACTCTTAAAGTGGCAGACAGCAACAGTGCCCTGCCACAGGAAGGTTTGCATCTTACAGTGGGATGTTGCTAGTTTGAGTTTCAAAGACTCTTTTGTTTCTCTAATGTAACATGTTAAGTTTGTTCTAAACAAAATTGTGTGAGAAAAGGGATGATGTAGTAAGAGAGGACTGGGGGAAAACTGAAGACAATTGGTAAATTGATTCTACTTTCATTCCATAGATTTTCAAGTTGAATTTTTATAGCCTCTCTCCAATAAAATTACACCTTGACCAAGAAATCTGTTAAAAACATGTCTTCCTTAAGCTATGTTCTAATTCAGTATACATTTGACTATGTAAACTAAGATATACATTTCCTCCTGGGAATAAGACAAAATTCCCTCCTGGTAAATGTTAACCTGTGTTTTAAGATGATTTATGAAAACACACCAAATGATTCTATTCTAAGCATTTGTACCATTGTTGTTGCCTGGGAATCTGAATCCTTGAAATTGAGACTAGTCAAATTCTGGTATTTATTTCAAGTGTAATTTGAATAGAGATAGCAATGAAAAATAAATTCCTATAATAACAATGAAATAAAACCTAATCTAGTACTCTTTCATTAGTAATTTCTTCTACACTTACTGATCGTTATGTCTCATAGCAAAGCATGTGCTGTACTAGAGGTTTATTCAATGTTAGTGATTGTGAAACAGACTGTGATGACACACCACTATAATGTATGCTACTGTAGATCCCTCAGATGGAAATGTTCTTTTTTGGTTTGGTCATGAATGATGAACTAATTTCATTGTGACAGTGAAGAAAGGGATGAAAATTTATATGGAACTGGGCTTTCTCCGAGAAAATTGATGCAACCTACAGCATGACATCATAGTTGTGGGCATCAGAGATGGACAAATCGCTAGAAATAATAGAACTGGATTGGGGAAAATGAGAAGTGGCTTAAATCCTATTTTATTATTTGAGCTGAACATAAACTGAGCTATTTCCAGGAACAGAGTAGATTTGATAAATATTCTCCTTGGCATTTCACAGTTCCCTGCTTTATTTACTTACAGCTTCTTACTTTCTCTCATCTGTCAGAAGATGCTTTTTCAGGAAGGATAATAGCCAGGTGATTGTATTATATCTTGGGACAAGGCAGTCTTTCATGGGGTGGACTTGCCCTTAGCTCTAGTGGGAATGAAGAGAAGAAGGATTTTTGTGCTCCAGCACATATTCTAAGACAGCCAGAAGGCAATGAAGCAAGACTGTAATAAATACTGCAGCAGTGGCCTGCGGAAAGTCTGCTACATCATTCTGTTCCAGTTACTGGTACCAGAAACAGACTATGACTATCTCTGACTTCTTCCCACAAAGAGCACTTCTTACTGACTAGGAGGAACAGGGAGTAGACAGATCTCTGAAGATGATTCCATATGCCGGAGGCTGAAATAGGCCACTTGGCTGATGCCACATAACTGATAAAAGCATTTAGGTCTTACTGTGGCTTAAAAGACATACAGATCCCAAGGGATTAAAAATACAACAAAATGTTAAAAAAAGGAAATTGTTTACTAGTTAATAATTTAACTGTTGACTTCTCCCCTTGACATTTATGATCTATTGTGCCTATGGTAATACAAGATATATAGGCTACAATCTGTTCTTGTTGAGAACCTTATGGTATTTAAACAGACTGTAATGTATTCAGCACATAAGGAAAGCTTTAAATCTGAAATTTGAATATCTTTGGTTTTGTAATATTCATAGCATTACGAAGCTGGCAGACATAGTAATAAAAGATTGTGTATGTTCCAAGTACTCTACCACTGTACTTATGATTATCCAAGTGTAATTTAATCCTTCTGTTCACTCATTGCCAAGCAAGATATAAATGTTAACAACTGATAGCTGAAAACACCAACAGAACTACAGTGAATTGGCTGTGTTAAATCCTCCTAGGCAGCATCATCTTGAATCCCAGAAACTGCTGTACAATGATATTTTTAATAATTTAGCTTAAACCAACGTAATAAGACATGAATGTTCAGAAAATCATACTAAGCAATGAGTAATACTAAGGAAATTGGTGTCCTTAAGTAAGTTTTAAAGGCTGTAGATAAAAAAAAAACCCAAAACAGAAAAAATACTTTTAACTTGGAGAGTTCATTTAAGATTTCTTATTTCTAGGGCCCAGTTTTTTGACATTATAGCATTAGGATCATGGTGTTTTTCAGATCATGTCAGCTCAAGCTCTGTCATGCTTGTGTTTGTAAGAATCAAGGTAAAGTCTTCTTAGATAGACCAAGTCTAAAATCAGAACAGGATGGGGCTTACAAACATCTTAAAATACAACTGAGCCCAGACTGTCCTAACAAGTATGTATATTAATCAGGTAATGTTTTGAATTTGGTGCACCCAAATCTAAACAAAGAATTTTCTAATTTAATTTTCTTCAGTCTCAAGTTAAAAAACATAAAGGTTTCGATAGTTTTAATATCTCAGTTTTAGAATCTGTAATACAGCTATTGTTGGTAACGGAGGGCTCATGTGAATGGATTAATCTTTTCAACCTCCCACTCCAGAAAATTCTTGAAAGTAGCAAGATACTTTTATCTAGGAAAAGCTGTAAATTCTTAAATTCTTCAGGCAAGAGCAGATAGAATAAACTACATGAAACAAACGTCAGGAATTTCTGATAGATGTGCCGTGCATGTTGCTTTATAAGTAATAATAGCTCTGTGAAATACTGACCTGACTCCAGCTGGTTGGTGGTACCTCAGCAAAGTACTTCTCAAATATTCTGTTGTTACCTTCCATCTTTTCTGCTTCTAGAGCCACAGCCAACAAATATAGGTATCTACTGTTGGAGCAGAAGTTACTTAATGTGCGTTGATATTTTAATATTTGTATTGTGGGGGGAGGTATGGAAATATTCAATGTAAATGATTAATTCTGATCTGGACTCTGCCTTTTGACCTACATGCTGTAGCATTCAAATAGCTTATAAAAATGGAGCAGGCATCTGGATGTGCGTACTGTACAGTTATAATAAAACTGAAGTTAAAAAAAATGCCAGTCTTTGGAGGTATAATTATATATCTGTTTTGCCAGAAGAAAAATAGAAATGTTATAAAACTGAAATGCAAATTTGTAGAACTAGAACATCTGGTGCAAATTGCTTATAATTATTTTGCAAATCATGTTTTCCCATTAGCATTATATTTTTAATTGATTTCCCAATATTTGACATAAATATAAACACCCTGTGCATCTAAATTGTTAAAAAAAAAAGTTTTTATAAAACATTACAGCATGGCCACTGTACAAATTTCAGTTGCTATGCTAAGCTATAGTAAGCTACTATACCAAAAAGCAGTATGAGAGAAAGGAGCCTCTTGACTGCTGAATGACCCAGGAAGAGACAAGAAAAATCAAAACACATTAATGAGCAAAAAGACACTGGAGGGAGTATGAAAACAACAGTTAAAAAAACTTGAGGATAAATGTAAAAGTTAGAACTTACTAATGAGACAGAGATTAACAGGTGCAGGTATGTAAATTTGGTAAATGAAACAAGGAGAGATGAACATCTTGACAGAGACAAATAAGAGTTGACATGAAACGGTGGACATGAGGATAAATACAGGGGTTCAGAGATCTGTCCCTCACAAAGACTTAGGAAAGTATGAATAATGTACAGTGTCTCTACCTGCAGAGGACAAACTTCACTAAATTGGACCGATTGTTAATTATTAATCAGACCAACTTGTGTGCTATCTGATAACAGTAAACATCTCTGAGCTTTTGCCACTGAACATGTATCCACATTGTTTTTTATGCATTGCCTGTATGATATGGAAGATGGCATCCAAGTATCAGCCTTCTAGACCTTATGGACTCCATCAGTCTGTATATCAAAAGTAGCAGCAACCAGATACCACCTGAGAAAACACACTGCATGCCTCAGAACAATACCCACTATTGTGAAGAGATGAATTTCATTCTATCATTATTTAGTTCTACCACCATGATAAAATTAAAATTAAAATCAACTAGTAGGGAAGACAAGATTTCCACTGATATTCAATGAACACTATCCAATTTTCAAGTAATAGCTGCATCCAAATATATCTACCTTACAAGCCAAAGGCACAATTTCAGCTTCCATCATCCTGTTTCAGGTAGCTTTAAAATAACCTACTCAAGTACTACTAATAATATTATAACTATGACAACATGGATTTTTTTTGCTATATGCCTACTTGGGACCATGCATGGAGACATGACAGCTTAGACAGCAGGTGCAGGCAGGCTTACAATGTCTTATAGAATGCATTTGTTTCATTTGAGTTTGGGTAAATCTTCTCAGAGGTATTTCAGTAATATTGATACTCATTCATCAGTAGAATTATCTTAATTTGCTTTGAGATTCAGGTTCATATGAATCCCAAATGTTCCATGAAACTTTCTCCTTAATCAGGATAAATAACTTATTAAATGAATCAGTTCAGTTAGATCAGGGGTAGGCAACCTTTTCCTGTTATAGGCTAGAATAGCACACTGAGCCAGAAGTAGATGGGTGAGGGTTAGGACCTGGGCTGCTCTCACCACTGCTCCCTACAGTGACACAAAGACAGCACCCACAGCCCCTTGCAGCAGAAACCCCACCTCTGTGGGCTGTATCTGGCCCATAGACTGCAGGTTGCCAATCCCTCAGTTAGATCATACTGATGTTTGGTTTCATAATTATTATTTCTAGGAAATACATATAGTATAGTAGTGCTGACAGGCCCCAGCATGTGTTGGGATTTCATTGTACTGGGTGGCATACAAACACATGCCTTTCTGAAACAGCATCTAATTTTCTTTTTTGGACAATATTTGATCATGTGCTTTAAGTACTGACCTTGACAGAGCTGGGTTTAAATGTGTTCTTAAATATTTATCTGCCAAAATATTGTCTATAAATATGACCCTGACATCTTTGCTGAATCAAGATCATAGAAAAGAGGCAATTCAGTAGTGAAACCTTATTGCTAATGTTACACCCAAGGGTGTGCCCTATTCTCAATTGAATGGGATAGGTAGGCAGGAGGGGATGCTGTGAGAGGGATGCCACACTTTCAGGCAGATCCTTCTTTCCTCTATAGAGTTAGCTCAAGCCTCAAGTTCTTAACTATATACAATTTATTGAGTTATAATATACATAAACATAAAACTAAATATTATATACATATATTTACACAGTAAACACTAACCAATAACCAAGGTCAAACCCTAAATAACACTATTTACAACATCACAATACGACATTTCAATTACAAAATATAAGGTGCAAACATGAACAATCTTAATAACATTTATCCCTTAATATAATTCCTGACCCACAGCAAGAGATAGTCTTCCTTCCAATGGGGTACCTTTAGGGGTGTCCAGGAAGCACCAGGGGACCTCTCCTTAGGGTCTTGACTAGGCAGGGGGGCTTTTCTGGGTTAGCTCGCCCCAAATGTCTTTCCCCTGTGAGACCCAAGGGCCCAATGACTCATGTCCCGTTAGATGGCTGTGGTCAGGGTGCAACTTGATGGGGTCTCCTCTGCTGGAGCACCTCTCCAGGCTTCTCCCATGCCACTGGGTTCCTCCCTACCCTGTGCCCCACTCTGGGCAACGAGGGCTCATCTCCTCTCAGCTGCTGGCTCCTGGGCCTCATGCCTCAGCACTGCCATTTTACTGTGCCCTGGCTTGGCACCAAGGGCTCTCTTAGCACAGGCTGAGCCCTTCAGGCTCTGGCCAGCTGTCCTCATGCTGGGTAGTTAACCCAAGCATCCTCTGCTGCTACCTGGCTCCCAAGCCTTGGGTCCATGCACCACCCTGCACACTGTGGGACCTGGCCACTTGCCAGGAGATGGGGCCTGAGCCGCCTCACTGCGGCCCCCACTGCCCTGCTGGAGTTGCAGGCTCAAGCCGCCACTTGCGGCTCCCAAAGCCTGGGCTCCGTGCACTGAACCATTCACTGTGATGGGCCAGAGAAGTCTCACACTGCTCCCAGGGCTGGGTCTCTGTGCACCGTTCCTGTGTGACATCAACAGCCTGAGTGGTCTCGCACCACTCTCAAGGCTGCTCCTCCACTGGCAGCTTCAGGAGCCTTGGGCCTATTGCCCGCTAGGGGAGAGCTCCCCAGCTTCTCTTGGCTTTTCTTGGCTCTGCTCTTCTTGAGTCCCTTGCTGCACCTGACCCTGGGCACACAGCTCCTTTTATACGCTCCAAGGCTGCACGCCTGAAGTCTTCCAGACCTAACAGTTTGCAGCCTGCAATCAGGTCTGCTGGAGCTCTTTTCCCCCTCCCCTCTGGAAAGAGGTATGACTTTATTTCTCTTGCTGCCTCTTGACTGGTGGATGGGCTCCCCCAATCAAAACAGCAGGATCTCAAGCCCAAGCTCTTAAAGGTGAACCTGCTAGACTAAAATTAAGTGGCTCTGCGTAGAGGTGCCTGGGATTTCTTTTATGATTCTTTCTTTTTTTTTTTTCTTTTGGTCAGGAAGCATCAGTGCACTCATACTGAAACTTCTTGCAGAATACACCAGTTTACTATTTTATGTGTAAAAGATTTCTCACCTCAAAGAGAGAATCTTTGGGGAGAGAGAGAAGGAGATACATCCTACAGTAACAAATCGCCCTGGTGGTCAGGACATTAATTTGAGCTGTGGAAAACGCAGTCTAGTTTCTCGTCAACCTTATTCAGAACAAGGGACCTGAGATGGGTCTCTCTGATCTCATGTGCATTTCAAACCACAAAGTTTTTGGCCATTCTCAGACTGAGTGGGAGATAATTTCACTCTGTTTCTGTTTCTTGTCCAAAACTTCAAAAAGTCTCAGTTTTATTTTGCTCCAGAATGGGATTTTTTTTTATTTATTTATTTTTTTTATAATTTCAAAAAGCTTTATGGGAGGTAGGGGAAAAAAAAATCCATTGCTCACCCAGCTCAAGGTTGTAATTTGACAGCTCTGCTTTTATTCCGGTGAGCCAGGAGAATGTTTCACAAACCTTGTCAGACATTTCCAAGTCCTTTGGGCTGTCTAATCTTGCATGGTATTACAAAATAGTGTACAGTTATAATTACATTCAGGTTCAAAGAGTTAGAAAGAAAGTTAACTATTTCTGGTAAAATCATGGTATCAACATCCATAAACAGTAAAAGGCTGAAAAGTGAATAAATGTGATTGAGGTTTGTATCACCAGTGAAGTTATTCATCTCTTTTTTTTTAATCTGCACAATGAAATCTTTACATGCTTCCAGCAAAGAAACAATTAAAAAAAAACCCCAATAAAAATAAAACCTTGCTGTATGATTATGCAGTAAGTTACTATAGGTGCAGCATATTTTAGTTTCCATCTACAAGTTTTTATCAGGTTTTGAAATGATACATCTTTGTCCAATTGTAATATAAAGTTATATCTACATTACATGGAATCAGTCATTTGCAATGTTGAATGCATTCTCCTACACTTCAACAGAAATGCATTTGAAGATGTGCCTAGTGCAAAACAAATCAGTATACAGGAGTACAGACAGGTGTTTCTAGAAATGCAATTTCATAGGCCTTAGCTTATAGGTTTTATACTGATTTACCTATTTTGATTAGGGAACAGTTTTTTCTATGTAAATCAGGGGTATCAAACATACAGCCTGTGGACTGGATCTGTCCTATGTTGCTCATAATCTGGACCCTGGTGCTGCCCCATTAACCAATGTGTTAGGGGCCATAACAGAAGTGTTCACTGTCAGGAAATACCTGGTAATACCTGTGAATTTTGCTAACACTCCAAACCACAATTTTGACCCTACAAATTGACCAACTAAAACCAATCATAATACCTTGTGACTGAAGCAGACACAAGCCCTCCTTAGGGCCACCATTGACAGTAATGTCCACAAACTTTGAAAGGTTTTCAACGGTGAAAAAAGAACCCATTGTAAATCTATGTAAGAAAATCCAGTGTGATGTCTTGTGCTTACAACAGATGCACCGAGGGCCTCATGATAACCATCCTTCAATACTTGGAATGACTATGGCGAGTGAAAGACCACACAAGCAGTTTAGAAGTGCCACATTTGTTAAACCTGGAACAGTCATAATTTCTACATCAAAGACTGAAGAATACAATGGTGCAATCCTGACTGTCAGACTCAATGGAATCACAATCACTTCAGTCTACAAACTAGCTAACATGAGTTTTACCTTTACAGCTACACCAGGGATCACTCAGAATAAACCATGGGTGATCATTAGTGTCTTTAATAGCCACAGCATGGAATGGGACTACAATAAGGCCAACAAAGATGGCAAAGCAGTACAAGTTTGGTTGGATGAATACCAGATTAGTTTGATCCATGACCCAAAGTTACATAAATCAACAAAGGCTGCTGGAAACAAGGATACAACCCAGACCTCATAGTCACCAGCAACACCATCCATGGATTAAGTAATAAAATGATATTATTCCCACATTCTCTAACATTGACCAATGGGCATTCAGATCAAAGCTGCAGTAACACCTATAATAGTATCATTCTGTTGATGCTTCAACCTTAAAAAGGCAAACTGGAAAGGCTTTTCAGCATACCTTGATGCCACAGTCAAAAGCTATCACAGCATTGCTTCAGAACTATGACCAATTCATAAAAGCTTTACAGAAATCTACAAGAAAGAACATCCCATGTGGCTGCCTCATAATTACATCCAAGGCCTCACTCTGCAAACCACTGGCCTATACAAAGACTTCAGGTGACAGGATAAACTAGACCCTTTTTCCTCACACACCATTGCTAAAGGTAAGGAGCTTATATTAGCCATTGCAGAAAGCAGGATATCCTGGCAGACCATGATTGTGTTGACTGATATGACACATAATAGTAAAAAAGGCATGGGTGTCAATGAGCAAACTGAGCAACAATCCATGAAAGGTAGATTAACATCATAATGTCACTGCTAACCTAATTGTTCACCAGATGCTCCACAACAGAAAAAGCCCCAACGTCAAAAACGAACAAAAATATTCAGACTGGAAAGGTACAAGTACCCCAAAGACATGGGTTTACAAGCACCTTCTTAATGATGGAAATGAATGCTAACATTAACTCACTGAAGACTGATAAAGCAGCCAGCTTTGATGACATACAGAACAAATCAAGCAATTTGGACACCAGATTCAAGAATGGCTCCTCTGTCTATACAACTCATGCACAGCCAGTCAAAAAATTCCAAAGATATGGTGACATGCTCAGGTGACATGCACACCTAAAGCTAGGGAAAGATCTATCTGACCCAAAGAGCTTCAGAGCTATCTTTCTGCTATGCCACACATACAAATTGTATGAATAACTGATACTGAACTAGCTGTCCCATGTGTGGATAAACACCTAATCCCTGAACAGGGTGGCTTTCACCCAGGAAAATCAACAGTGAGCCAGCTACTCAGTTTAATTCAACATACTGAGGACAGTTTTTAAAGAGACCAAATCACTGGAGCTGTGTTCATTGACCTAACAGCCACCTACGATATAGATAATCACTGGTGACTCCTCCACAAGGCCCTGGAAATAACGAATGATCTACACCTTAGAGAGCTGATACAAACCCTGCTTGAAAAAGACATTTTTTTTGTCAAATGGATGTTAAGAGAAGCAGATGGAGGAGACAGATTAATGGCCTCCCCCAAGAAGCATACTTGCACCTCTGTTATATAACGTCTATACGAATGACCAACTAATTGATTTGGAAACAAAATGTTTCATCTATGCAGATGGCCTGTGCATAACAGCCCAAAACCCTGGCTTTGACCATATTAAAAAATCCCTAAATCAGGCACTAATTGGCCTAACCTCATACTACATTGAAAACCAATTACACACCAACCCAGCAGAAACACAAATATGTGCCTTTCCTCTGAAAAACCATGAGGCCAACTACCAGCTGAACATTACATGGTCCAGGACTCCACTATCCCACTGTCAAAATCCAGTTTACCTTGGAGTCACCCTCAATTGAACCATCATACAAAAAGAACACATCATGCAGCCAAAAGCAAAGGTGAGCACATGTAACAACATTCTATAGCTCACCAACTTGAAATGGGGAGCTAGTCCCTGAAACATTTGAACACTGCACTAGCTCTCAGCTTCTCTTCTGCTGAGTGTGCATGCTCTGTATGGAGAGATCCATACACGCTAAGCACCTTGACCCCATTCTGAACAATAGCTGCTAAAGCATCTGCTGATGACCGAAGTCCGCCAGCCTAAATAGTGCATACCTCCTGGTTAGCATCAATCCACCTGACATCAGGAAAGCAGTGGCCAGCAGGATAGAACAATCGACACAAACTTAACTTTTGAAATTGTAAAAAACAAGTCTGGGATTTGGCCCATGATAGAAACAAGTTTTTATTTATTTTTTTTTATAGTTGAGGCGTTTGCTGTCTGACCATTCTGTGGCACACAAATGTCAGAAGTCATGCAGGAGCTTCCTCACCAGCACCCAACTCCACTCAAGGAGACATGATTACAGATGCAGAATGAAAGGCTGAAGAAAATACCTGATAGCAAAAAAAGGACATTCCAGCTGCCATGTCCTTACCACCAGGTGCTGATGAACCATGGCAAAGGGAGTGATGTCTCAGTAGCCTATGTACTGGAGTTGGACACTCCAACAAACTACTGAAGAAGTGGGGCAATACCACTTGTTCAACCACCTGTGACTGGCACAGTGCCTCAGACTATGCAACACCTACTGCAGTGGCCACAGCTTGAAGGCACATTAACAATGAAAGACCTCACAAAGTACAATAAATGAGCACAACCATGTGTAACAAAATGTTCAAATGTGGCATAGAGAGACAAGAAGAAGAACCCACATGCCCTGCACACAGTGCCCTGGACATGCAACACCTGCAGCACTCACTTGGGCTTGGTCCTGGGCCACACCACCCACAGTGGCCACTGGGGCCTGGTCCCAGGCTGCGTGACCCATGGTGCCCACTTGGACTGGCAACCCAGACTGGCCCCAGTGTCTGTTGCATATACTGGATCAGGCATGCAGGCTGGGGTTGTGGGTCTGATCTGGGCCATGTCCACAGACTTTGAAGGGTTTTCAATGGTGAAAAAAGAACTGATTGTAAATCTATGTAAGAAAAGCCAGTGCAATGTCTTGTGCTTACAAGAGATGCACCAAGGGCCTCATGACAGAGCCAGATTAGTTTGACACCCCTGATTTAAATAGTTAAATCAATTCTGTTCCATAGGGTGATCATATTTATGCTGGCATAATCTATATTGGAATAGCCTAGCCTTCTTCTCTCTGAGAATAACTACTGCCATAAGGCATCTTTATAGTGATATAACTGCATCTGCACTAGTTGAGCTTTGCTATTTTATACTGATGTAGTTAAAGCAATTATAGGCAAAGCCATAGGGAACTGGTTTCTTTCTACTGAACCCTCTCTGTCACTATATGTGAAAAGCAAAACATATGTTATACTACCTAGAGCCTATTGATTAAAAATACAAATATTCCTAAGAGGAAAATATTATTTCCTTCATTGTGATGATGGAACAAGTGATCTAATTCATTTTTCTGGCAAAGGACTTTGATTTTTATATCTGTGCTGATGTATTTCTGCTTACACTAGAGAAATCTTTTGAAAATGTGGCTTTGCCTGTACTGGATTTCCATCATTAAGCAGTAACTCTGCAATGACATTGGGCACTGCTCAGGGTACATCCTCAAATCCCCCTCCTGACTAGAGAATGTCTGATATAATGAGCTGGATAGAATAAGTGTTCTTTTTTCCTTTGCAAACTAATTTACAGTGTTAGTATCTCAATGTCATTATTACTGTCTTTGGGAAGTGTTAGCAGGGCGTAGTGCTGCTATTTTTGCAGTAGAGGTTTGTATCCACCTTGAAGGAGTACTGTTGGACAAGTCAACAGGAGGTTTTGAAAAGCAAAGCATAAACCCATCCCAGAATTATCATTTTTTCTCTAACCCATTGACAGAAGAAATGACTTCTGAAACTGCACATATGAATTGAGAAAAATGTAAAATAATTGGCCCAAATTCTCACTCAAGCAAAATACCAATTTGCTTTACCAAACATAACACTTGGCAAAGAAGTATTTCCTGCAGGTACCATCAGTGCATCAATTCTACTTGGTGAAAATGTGTGGGATGTCATTCTCATTTTTTTTTCTTAGCTCTGGAACTCCCTTCTTCTTGGGGCCCACTAGAACCAGATACTAGAATTTTTTTCAGAAATGCACAACCTTCTTATTTGTAAAGCCTTTCCAATCTGTACAGGCATTTAGCAAACAAAGCTAGGCCAAGGTGTCATTTAGTATGTATCTGTTTTATATTGATAATCTAGTTAGCCTTTAAAGTTGTTCCTTTTTCTTACTGTAAGCCACCCTGAGCCTTTATTGGGAAGAGTTGCATATAAATCACATACATATATGTATACAATGAGTAAAAATGTATACATCTATTTGATTTAAAGAATAAATACATATTATTTTTTGTTGCTGTTGTAAAGTTCTTTTCTGTAAGAAAAACTTGTTTCTATCATGGGCCAAAGCCCAGACTTTACACAGGGGGGGATGGGGGGGAGAGCAATGGTCAAACCTCGCAGGCCTCACGCATAGACCCTTAGAGACAAATAACAAAAACAAAGAGATGTCAGGGGCCTTATCTTTGAGCAGGGACTGTCTCTTTATTCTATGTTTGGATAGTTTCTACTACAATGGGACCCTAGCCTCTAGACACTTCAGTACCTCAAATAATAAATGATATTGAAAGCAAAAAGTTTATTGCAAGTACTCTGCAAGCTGCTGAAAAGTCGGTTTATTGGAATATAAATCTATCTTGGGCAGAACATTCTCAGGAAGGTCCTATATATATCACTCATCAAAGACAAGCCAAGGAGGAGTGACCAGGATTTGTAATGGCTCAAACATTTCTTTCATATATTTCTTAGATTTTAAAAGGATGTTGAGGACACAAAGTGTCAATCTTGGGTCCCAAAGAATGACAAAATTAACAACCTTAAATTTCATATATTGAACATGTTTTGTGCCCTATCATGAAAATCCCAATGTTTTGGACAAAGAACCTGAGAGAGAGAGAATTGTAACTGCTTTAACAGCCTTACTATTCTGCTATTTAAAATATTGCACCAAAGATGTCAATACTGTTTCCTGAAATTTGCCAACTAAGTTCCAAATCAGAGGCACAGTGAGCTCCTTCAGCACCTGGGTAGGGTAGAGATGGGAGGGGATTATAAAGACCACTGAAATCTGTGTGTGTGTGTGTGTGTGTGTGTGTGTGTGTAGAAGGGAACATAATTTTACTTGTCCTTGTTCTCTGCCCTCAAGTGGCAACTGCTACTGCTGCTGCAGCAGCAGCATGACTTTGGGCTGAGTCACAGGCTTCCCAGGAGTTGCCTCTGGTGCCCCATTCACTCCCCCTTCCCACCCGGATAAGATAGTGGACACAATGCTGCACCTGCCATGGCAAAGACACCCTGGAGGAGGACACCATTCCATGCACCCTATGGCCCCCCAAATACTACTGTTCTCCTATGGCCAGGCAGCATGGAGCTATTCCTGCCACAGTAAAGATTCCTGGGAGTAATGCTGGTGTCCCCTCTAATATGACACATGGGGCTGGTGCCCCACTCACCCCTTTCCCCCACAGTTTTGCTACTACTCCAAAATTGTTATCGTTTCAAGTTTCCCAGTGGCTCTAGACTATAAAGATGACATGAGCAAAACTAAATTTGTCAAACTATTTTTGACTGTCCGCTGTAATAGAATGCATCTAATTTTCCTAGGTAGTAGTGTTTGAGTTGCTTGTATTTCTTTACCAGTATTACTTTACCAGAAGACAATAAAATAAAGTCCCTTGTGTATAATTAGGGACCTACCTAATTCACGGATGCTGCCTCTGTATTTGGTGGTCTCAGCATCGTTTCAGATTGTATTTTCACAGCCAAGCACTGTGGCCTCCCACACCTCTGATTGGTAAAGGGGCCCTGGAAGTCCCACCCCCACAAAAAAAGATTGATAAATGGCCACCTGTCAATCTCTGGGGAAGGTTGGGACTTCCAGGGTCCCTTGGCCAATCAGATGCATGGGAGACAGTGGCACTGTGCTCCTCCATGAAACCCCACCCCGCCACTCCCTTCCTCTCCCTCCTCCTAGTGCTTCAGTATACCAGGGCTTTCTGCCCTTTTGATTTCGTAGCTGTCTCTCTGTCTCTCTGTCCCTTTCCCCTCCCCCTCCAAGTTGCTGATAATTTTGTGCTTTTTCACAGACTCTGTGCTTTTTCACAGGGGACCTACCAAATTCAGTTTCCACAAAAAACATGGATTTGGTAGGTCCCTATGTTTAACATAACAATGGTCATGAATTAGGATCAAACTCATATGCCAGAAAGGTGTTTTCTCAATAGTATAGCTGAGGGCAGAATTAGGTCCAGTCAACGTAAAATTGTACAGTTTATCAAAAAGTGGTATTCTAGCAAACATAAGAAGTTCTGTTTATTCACATGCAAACCCAAAATACTTATACTTGCATTATTATTATTACCACACCCCTTTATAAAGAGTAAGCCTTGCAACATTAAGATGTGTAGGAGGGAGTGGGGAAAACTTTACCCTTTCACACTACAAGCCATAAGTCAGTGCAGAATTTAGTCCAAGGGGTTTTAGTTAAAGCTTCTACCTTCAGCACAAAAGCAAAGCAATTCTGAATTTACTAAATCTTAATGTTGTTTAAAGTAGTATACAGTGGGGTTAATTTCTTGGGGTTTTTTCTCTCTCTTTCTCTCTCAGGATAGTATAATATGATTGATATAGTTTCTTTTCATTTTGACATTGTAAGAGGGTCTCATTAGGCCTGCAATGAAATTGAATTGCCGTCATAATACCACATCATAAAGGCATATTAACAAGATCTCTATAGACTTCTATTGGAATCATTTTTCTATCATAACCTTAATATCATTGAAGTGGGGGTCTCCCTGAGCATAGTAAGAAAGATAGCAGGAACTAAAATGACTCTAGGACACTCATTTCTAAAACCCAGTCCCTTCTTAAATTTTTCACTACTTATTGGAAACTAATTACCTCAAATATCAAAAATAAATGTGATGTCACATTTAAATTATAACCCTATATAATACTATTGATAGTTGTTTTTGTGACTTGTGTATTTATCTCACCTTATTCCTAAAGATAAATGATTCTGTTCTATTTTGTTTCAGACTTTAATCTCACTCAACTGGAGATTTGACTGTTCAAATATACCTTCTACACTTATTAATGACATTTCCTGTTCTTACCACTAGGTGATTTGTATCTTCCCTGGTTCTATCCTTCCATCCTAATGATTCTTTCTTTCTTTTTCTACATCACTCCAATTTACATTTTCATCATTCTTCTCTCAATATTTCCTTCTTTTCTATGCAGAACATGCCCAGGCCATCTCAGTCTAGCCTCTGCCTCTCTCAACAACATTCCTTTCACCCAATAATTTTTAATGTGGTCAGTTTTTTCTCTGTTAGGCACCCCAAATTTACATTAGCATCTTCATCTCAATTCACTCAAAATCTTTCTCATCCTTCTTTCTCATTGCCTAAGTTTTTATCACATGTAGTATCACCAAGCTTGCCACTGAAGATCTTTTCCCTCAGTTTCCATAGCATTTTTTTCTTACAAGCTTAACTTCTTTCCATTTCCTTCCATCCCACCCAACCCTCTTACTTCTGCTTTACTGTAGGGCTGTGTGAAGCTTCAATCCCTGATTCGATTCAGTAGAGATTTGGCCTGATTCGGTGGCCGAATCTCCAAATCCAGATCAAATCAGGGGATCCTTTAATCTCTCTGAATTGAATCGTAACCCTCCAAATTGATTCAGAGAGATTTGGAAAGATTTGCAGATTTGGACATAGATGTAGCTTTAAATGTTTTTTGTACATACCTCAAGGTACCAGGTGGATCATGAATGCTGCAATGGTGGGGTTGATGAAGCATCCCACAGGAGTGTTGGTGGCTCCCCAGTGAACTTGGCAGCAAACCTGGAAGTAGACCAGAAGCACTTCCATTCCACTTCCAGGTTCACTGGGGAGTGCACAGGAGGGAGCCCCTGCACGCCCCCGGCTCAGTGACTGGTGCCTCCTGGGTCTGGGGGGATACCAGGGGTCTCCCTGTGGCTGATTGCTGAGCTGGGAGGGCATGGGGGTGGGGGGGGGGGCAGTACGCTCAGCAGCAGACCCGGAAGTGGACTGGAAATACTTCTGGTCCATTTCCAGGTATGCCACCGAGCATGCGAGCCCCTCCCCCCCCCCCCATGCTCCTGTGGGATGCTCTATCTACCCCAGGATCACAGCATTCATGAGCTATGCCTGGTACCTCGAGGTATGTAGAAAAAAAAATGTAAGCTTTGTCTATGACCAAATCACTGATTCTCTGAATCGGCATCGAATCTTCAGATTCGGATTCAGCTGAATTGAATCGAGGACAGTGATCTGAATCAATTAATCAAATCACTGTCCCCAATTTGGGCTGAATCTGAATCCAAATCAAATATGGCCCATTTCTCACACCCCTACTGTACTGTTTGCCTTTCTTATTTAAAATGAATACCAAGTTCTCAAAGGTCTCTGCGTGACTTAGTGATTCTTTTTCTATCCTTTGGTGAAATAATTTTCCCATCCCACTCTGTAATTCACCAATAGTTCATTTTTTTTTTGGAGTTTGGTTAGGTCACCTGTCTCTAAATATGTCTGTTTCTTCCCCACTCCCTCTTTTATGGGGTAAATCTGCAACACATTTCATTTTTAAGTACATATTTCTGAGGCTGGATTTCCTTTCATCACCCACCTTCTATTGTACTCCTGTCTTCTGTTTATGTCCCATGGAAGCCAGGTCCAAACCCTAAAAATATGTCTAGAATCCTATATGTCTAGAATCCTATTTGACTAAAATCTATGTATTTTAAGGATGATGGTGGATCTTAAGATTCCAGAAGTTTTGAAGAGTTGGTGGAAGAAAAGGGGAAGGCATCTGATTTTTTTTTTGAAGCCAGGCATCATTCCTCAAGATGTAAATGTTTTATAGTGATTATTAAAAAGCCTGTGAAAAGAGGCTTGGAGAGAAGTACCTGGGAAAGAAATACTCCATAATGCACCCCCTCCTGTAGTTGCCAAATTTTTTCCAAGGAAAGTAGAATTTTGAGCGTCGTCTTGAGAACACGGTTAAGCACCCAAAGAGACTGTCATACATGGGGACAGTAGCAACTTCCAGTTGGATCTGCTGCCATGATTGCTTTCACATGGGTGCAGCAAAAGTTGGTCTTTGCCCCCTATCACTGTTGCTCCCCAAGGTAGTTGCTCCTATCTTGCTTCCCCATCCCCAATTATCTGGAGGGTATCCATATTGTAAGAAACAATGGATTCATTAGTACATCTGGCAGAATGAAGGCCTATTTGCCTGGATTTTCAGGATTATATCCTAAAACATTAAAAACAAATGAAAAGTAACAGAAATGTATGTTTCCTTTTTCTTTATTTTTCACTGTGGGCAATGTAAATTGGCTAAGAATTTTTACACTGTAAGATTTCAGACACTAGTACAAAGCTGTAATTCTGCTTGTTTACATAATTGAGGGTGTTTGCTGAAAACACTAATTCCAATAGAAACCAACAAAATAAATGCCGACAAATATTTATGTGATTTTCTGAAGGATTTAAGTCTTATAAAATCTACATTTAGAATGAAGTTTGACTAGTAGAACATAAAGAACTGTATAATTTACAGTAGCATTTGCTACAGATCTGTTTGCAACCCTAAAGGATTAATATTGTACAAAATTTGGTCTAACAGTTACATGGTAATCTTTATCTTCTAATTATTAATTAATGCTGTGGCATTTTGTATGTTCTGCTGACAGCAATAAGATTCCCTGTGTTAGTCCTGTATTTGGCTTGGGATATATATGTGGTTAATAGATTTTTTACACCTCTGCCACCCCAACAGTCACATTTTGGTGAAATATAAGGAAATATACTGTAAATGACATGCAAATACCTTGAAAAAGTGCATGCTAAACAACAGATCTTTGCAAATTGAAATATGTGAAGACAGTTGCATGATAGACTAACCTACTATTCTGGGATGATTAGATCTGCCAGAGTCACATGTTTAAAGTAGTCAGCCAATTTAATCAGCCCGAGAAAGCTTCATTTATTTCCAAGTGTTTAGAGAGATTATTGGACTGATTCAGAAACAAAAAGCTACCCCCACAAAAATGATGTGGGTGGTGCACCATTTGTTACCAGATTATTTAATGTATCAGGACATACAGTGATAGTGCATGGAACATTTAAAAAGAAAAATGAGAGACCTCTATAGAAGCATTTCAGCATGACAGCTGGGTGTTATTCAAGGACATATAGTAGCTTGTGTTAAAGTCAAATATATAATAGAAGGAACACCCCTTTTTCACATGTTAAAAAAAACTGGATGGCATACTCACAGCTGGAATTTTCACAGCTTCTGAGTCACTGACAATATCAGGTACATTTTGCAGCAAGCTACATAGTGGCAGGCCACATTGCTTACTAAAGTATTCTCTGTCTCTCTTGGGTAATCATTCTGATTCTTTTAAATGAAAAAAGAAAATTAATTTAAGTGAGACCAAAAAGTGTTTATAATAAGCATTGAAAGCAAAGAAAATGTCTAATTATAATGTGTTTTGTTTTCATTTGAAACACAGGACAAATGACTTGCGTGTGCTGATACACAGGGTACTCTTTATGAAGATGTTATTAATCTAAGTAACAATAGTGTCATTTATTAACTATGGCTGTATCATTATAATAGGCTTTTATGTTTTCAAAGCACTGCAGATCATTAATTGATTAATACTTGCAACACACAAATGAGGTAGGTAAATATTATTATTAAAGCTGGAAGCAATGTGTATTCATGAATACTTGTTTGATGAAAAATTGCCCAAATATTATTCAGAACAAATTATTCAACTGGCTAGGAAGACACTTCTCATTTTAATGATGAGGAAATGGAGACAGAGAGGATAAGCTGCGTGCCAGGGTCCCAAACTAAGCCAGTATCAGAAATGAGCTATGAATCCAGGGCTCTGTCTCCCTTTAATTCCTCTATAGCACATTACTTACAGCCTGTAAGCAGATCACAATTGAACTGCATTATAGGGATAGCTGAATAGATTTGTTCTAATGCTATAGAACACCATACTATACCATATCTTGCCTTCAGCAGGGTTCTGGACTAGATGACCTCATAAGGTTCCTTCCAACTCTACTTTCCTATGATCCTATACCTATGTGGGTAAAGAGAATATTTTTGCCATAGAAGAAGTGTCATGTGAAGTCATAAATCAGTTGGATGACCCATGTGATTTAGATTTTAAAGCTGGGGTTCTCTGTGAACTAGGGTTTCACAGTGAACAAAGTACAGAATCAATACACTAGTTTAGTTGGTCTAAGAATCCAAAAGTTTATAAAGCTTTTTAAATGAATCTCTCTTATTGGTTTCTTCCTTCTTTTTTTTTTTTTTTTTAGTTCCACCTCAGTTAACAGTTTTGGATTGGGCTAGTGCTTGATCTTATCTTATCTTACACATTTCTAATTAGGATTTCCAGTGAGAATTTGTGAAAGTGAAGAAGTAAGAGATTTGGCTACATATAATCAGGAGAGATGAAGAACCATTGAGAGCTATGTCTCTATGCCTTCCAGTATGGGAGTGCTATTGAAAAATAAGCCATGCTTGCTCTCAAAGCACCCAAGCTTGCAAATAGTCAGCACATACGGTTCAGTAGAAGATCTGAGTGGCCTTAAGCATATCTCCAGGTAAAGAAAGCATGAGTGTGATCCTGTAGTATACAGTCAGGACCACTCTGAGCTGCTTAGCCTATGTTGTCTAGTTAATGAGCTTGGCATTCACAGAGTGGGCATGCAGTTAGCAGGGCTTATTTCATAGAATTGTAGAACATTAAGGTTGGAAGGGACCTCAGAAAGTCACCCAGTCCAACCCCCTGCTCAGAGTAGGACCATCCCCAACTAGTTTTTTCCAGCCAGGGCTTTGTCAAGCCAGTCCTTAAAAACCTCCAAGGATGGAGATTCCACCACCTCTCTAGGTAACCTGTTTCAGTTCTTCACCACCCTCCTAGTGAGATTTTTTTCCTAATATCCAACTTGAACCTCCCTTGCTGCAACTTAAGACCATTGCTTCTTGTTCTGTCAACTGTCACCACTGAGAACAGTCCATCTCCATCCTCTTTGGAACCACCCTTCAGATAGTTGAAGGCTGCTATTAAATCACCTCTCAGTCTTCTCTTCTGCAGAGTAAATAAACCCAGTTCCCTCAGCCTATCCTCATGAATCATGTGCCCCCGCCCCCAAACCATTTTTGTTGCTCTCTGTTGGACTCTCTTAAATTGTCCATATCCTTTCTATAGTTGGGAGGGGGGGGGGGGAGGGAGAGGGGAAGGGGACAGCAAAACTGCGCACAGTACTCCAGATGTGGAATCACCAGTGTAGAATAGAGCAGAATAATTACTTCCCTCAGTCTGCTGACAATGCATCCCATTATGCTGTTAGCCTTCTTGGCAATCAGGACACAATATTCCTGACTCATATCCAGCTTATTGTCCACTGTAACCCCCACGTCTAGCCAGTCATTTCCCAGGGAAGCCAGTGGTGGTATTTCCTGGTGGTTTTGAAAAGCTGTGTAGACATAGTCAAGGAAACCTCTGGGAAAAGCAACATCCAAAAACCGATACCCTGGTCAAATAGAAAAAAAATGTTGTAAATTTATTTCTAGTAATAGCTTTGTAGATGCAACAGTGCAGGTAGTGATACCTCAGTGTTTGGGTATATTACTGTAGAAAAATGGTCATGCTTGATCTGAATGGAACTCTTTTATTCTTTTCTATCCAAGTATAAGCAATATTTTGGATAGCACTAAGCACAAGGCTGACTACAATAGTCCTCCTTTTTTGTAGCTCTTTTATGCATATATGTAGGCACTGCACACATTTAACTTCTTTTTGAAAGTTTAAACTGATAAATGGTGAGGTTTAATCATAAGATTGGCAGACCCTTGAGTCTTGGACTATTCTAAAAGCTTTGGTTAGACTCTCTTTTCATAGACAGTCAGAGAATTGTGAAATAAATATGGCTATATAAGCCATATAGGTAAATTGATTCCTGTTGTAAGGCAGAGGTAAAAGTATACCATTACCAAGGACAGTGTAAGAATGAAGATGAAGGAAATGCAGTTTGATTTGTGTTGTCAGCAAGCTGGTAAGGGGAGGCCTAAATGTGACATAAGGAGGCCCTTTTCTTGGGCTTTAAATGTTCATAATTACATTAACCAGTTTGGACATGCCATCTGGCTGGCTTCCATGCAGAAAGAAGGCTGGCCACTCTCTCTCAGATTTTCTGAGAGTTTTTCTCAGCTCCCAGGCCTTATAATATTCATTGAAAGTAGCACTTCAAACTGGTCAGTGACATGTACCAATATGGTATGTCAGTCACAAAGATAAGTTACAGACTTTTATATTATGAAAATATAAAAAATATTGCTTTTAATATTTAACCTTGAGCCATTACAAATTTTGGTTTATTTTTATTTTTGTTAAAAAGAGTCTGGATCACTTTCTTCTTTTTTGCATTAGGAATATGAATGTATGAATAAGAAGCCAGAACACTTTGAATCCCATTGTTTTATTTCTGACAAAAAAAAAAAAAGTTTTTTTTTGTGTGCGTTTGTCATTGGTATGCACAAGAAAACAAAATGGGACTGCTACTGTAACCACTCAACCATATTTGGTTGAGATATTCAGTCTTTACCCTCTTTATGTGCCCCATTTAACAAGTACATGCCCAGAACTGGATCAAGGATTTTGCACAGGGTGATGCAAGAGCAGAAACTGGAGCTCCAGGGATGGGTGCACCCCCTGCTCCCAGCCTCTGCACCCAAGAGTGGCAAGTGGGAAGGGGAAGGGACGAGAATGAAGAGTATGGAGAGGTGTTAATTCTTATCTTCAGGGACTTCAAACAGTCTCCTGCTGCTGCTGCTTCTGCTTCATATTTAGAAGGGAGCGTGGGGATCTGTGCCATTGGACCTCCCTCTGGATCTATCCCTGTGCATGCCTAACTTCAAGCATGTGAGTAGCCTCATGAATTCCACTCAACTACTTATACTTAACATTATGTGCATATCTTGCAGAATCAGCACTAAAATGGAGAAAGGGAACTTAATATTTTGTACTATCACTTCAGCTTTCTTTGAGATCATTAGAACTGCATGACACTGTGACCGTTACTAGGTTTATTTAATTCATTATTTTTATATGTAGGGAGGTCCATAGATATGTCTGTGTGTTTGTGAGATGGCCTAAAGACAACAATCAGGCATCCTTACTTCAGCATATGTCAGTACAGCATGAAACAAAGGACACTTGGCTTAAAATAGCAGACCACATTGAGCCATCAAAATGTCAGTTTTCATAAGACAATGTCATTGCCAATTTCAATAAAATGGGTAACTCATTCTAACTATTTTAAGATATGAATCACTTAATGTTTTGCAATTAGGGGAGAATTACTGTGGGTGGGCTGCATAATAGGTTAAATGAGGATTATCTTGGAACATGATTGTTCCTTTCAAATACTGGTGTAATGAACTTCCTGTCTGATATACCCAGGTAAAGCAGAGATCTTGGTGTCTTTCAGGGTTTTTTTGTCTGACATGGGCTAGAAGTGTCATTATTATTCCTTCAGTGGTTCTATAGCTTGCAATCTTAATTAGATTTTTTTGCCCTTAGCTACTCAACATCATCCTGCCACACCTGTGGTATTTCGATCCTGAAGACAACTAGTTCTTCTCAAATGTGTGCCATCATTTTATAATATAAACATCTATACACTACAGTCTAGACTGAATTACTTTTCAGGCACCAGACCTAAATGTACTTGGTTTATGTATTTTTGTGAATTTTTTTTTTTTAAGCAAGAAAACATCACTGTTGATTATAATCTTCCTTAGTTTGCTTAGAAATAAAACCTATTTCTTTTTTCATTTTCTTCCACACAGTCACCTAAACATGAAATCTCTTGCTATTTTAGTAATATCCCTGTGGCTGATGGTCTGTGTAGGCATTTATGGTAAGATGGAAGCATTATTCTTTGATTAATGTAGTTTCTATATTAAGTAGAATTAATCTACTATCTCTAGGGGCTTCAAGTCATTTACTTATTCACCATTGAAATATAAAACAGGTTGTGACAGTGGAAGCTTCCAATCCTGTGCTTCCATTATGTCAAATCTGCTTCAGGTATCTGATAGTGCTCCAGCTGACATATTTGTTAACTCATCTCTATGTCCCTCTGATTAGACAGTCAACAAAGCCATTGATTTTTGTCTCTGTTTGGGGATGTGCTTCCCCTTGAGTATATATGGGAGTTGTCATAAGTTTCTTGATAGCCAGAAACTCTTGTAGCCAAACAGACATCACATTATTATGGTATAAACTACTTAATTCTTGGACAGAGTGCACTTGTTCAGACGTCCATGTCTGTTGTTTTGGGATAAAGGGTCATGGGATAAGAAGTAGAAAGGGCTTATCCCAGCACGTGGGAAAGTGCATCTGAACAGCTATCCCAGGACTGCATCACTGAATCAATGGCAGAAAAGTGGCAGTATATTCAGCTTCTCACTGACTCCGGTCTAGAAGGGTGATATGTGTACATGCCAATCTCAGGATGTTCCTGTTCCAGGACAAGCACAGGCAAACCTTGTCCAGGGCTGAATTAAAGGTCTGTGATAAAGTATGGGGACTGGCCTTGATGATCCAAGAAATCCCTTGCTGTTCAGTGTCCTTATGTTCTTAGTAAGGTAATTCCATAATCACTTAGATATATAGATACATTTAGTTAATAGGAGCAAAATTTGTCTCAGTTATAAGAGATTGATAAATGGCTTTGTAACAGGAAGCCAGGTGCTCCTATTACTTGAAGGGAGGAGCCATAGCAGTGATGTCCCCAGATGAAGAAACAACACATCATTATAGACCAACCATTAGGCCAAAATAGAAATTCCTGTGGGTGGCTGAGGAGCCACCTGGAAGGAAGGGGTGGGGCTTTAGAGGCACATAAGGCCAGTGCTTGAAAAAAGTCAGTCAGTCTGGCCTTGTAGGAAGCGGGGAGAGGAGCTCCTGAGCAGGATGGCTGCAGAGAGGGATTGGCCAGCAACCAGGCTGTCCCCAAGTTGCAAGTAGAGAGGTAAGGAGAACTTATAGCCTGATGAGGGAAATATTGATTTAGTATGGGGAGAATTTTAGTTATGTGGTCAGTAGTCTTGGGTTTTTTTGTTCTTATTTAAGTACCATTAGATTGGCTGATAGAGAAGGAAAGGAGGCCACCGTGGTGCCTGAGAGGCATGCTCCTGAGCCCTGATAAGGGTTGGGGCACAAGGCACAGGCAAGATGATGCTCAGAAGGTGAAGGCCTGAACCCAGGGTGTAACAGAGGTGGCCTGAGGCTGAGAGGGCAAAGCCCAGGCCCAAATAAGGCATCAGAGGCAGCATGAAGTGAGTGGGTCAGAATCAGAGCCCAGAGGAGGCAACAGAGGTGGCCAGGAGAAGTCAAGAGGCTGAGACTGAAAGGTCAGGCCAGAATAAGTGGGGCTAGATGACCACTGTACAGCCAGAATAATATGTAGGCTAAGGCTAAGAAGGCTGAAGCTCATACAATGAACTACACTGTTTGCCTGGAGAACAAATATGGAGCCGTAGCAACAGAGGAGGAGGAGCATGTTTGGTTGCTGGAGGAGGCCATGCTAGGCATCCCCAAGGTTGGAAGAATCAAGACCATTGCCACCAAGAGAAGATGACAGGTGGTGGTGATTGGAGATTCCCTTCTGCAGGGGCCAGAGGCATCCATTTGCTGGCTTGACCCATTGTCTCAGGAGGTAGGCTGCTTGTCCAAGAGCCTGGATCTCAGATGTCATGGGGGGATTACTGAGATTAGTTCCACCCTCTGACTTCTACTCTATGCTGCTCATTCATATGGCATCATTGATACTAACAGGGGTGACCCTGAACATATCAAAAGTGACTACAGGGCTCTGGATACAAGGCTGAGGTGGACAGGGGCTCAGGTAGTGTTTTCCTTTACCTTTTCAGTCATGGGGAAGGGCCTAGGCAGGAGCATATGCATCCTACAGATCAGTGCATGGTCACCAGAAGGGCTTTGGCTTCTTCAACGAAAGGATGTTGTTCCAAGAAGAAGGACTGCTAAGAAAAGATGGGATCCACCTGAGAAAGAGATGGAAGAGCATCTTTGCAGACACGGTTGTTAACCTAGTGAAAAGGGCCTTAAACTAGGTTTGCCTAGTTGCCTAGATGGAGACCAAAGCCCGAAGGTAAGTTGGGAAGTGGGTGACCTTAAGGAAGCAAAAGCAGAAGGGGGCACCTGGGGAGGCCTTGTCATTCTTTTTTAACACTTTGAATCCCATTGCAATTGAGTCGGTACACAAATGCACAGAGCCTGAGAAACACACAAGAAGAACTGGAAATCCTCATACAGTCAAGGAACTATGACATGATTGGAATAACAGGGATTTGTTGGGATAGCTCGCATGACTGGAGCACTGCCATGGATTGCAACAAGGAGGAACAGACAAGGGAGAAGAGGGGGAGGAGTTAATCTTTTTGTAAATGAGGCATATGATTGCTCAGAGCCACCTTATGAAACTGGAGATAGACTTGTTGAAAGTCAGTGGTAGACTTAGGGTTGTTGGGGCCCTGGGCAAGACAATCATTTGGGAATGCTTAGGGGCTTAATATTGATGACCTATAAGCAAGTTGGACATTTTTGATTTTGCAGTTGGATTTAGAAAAATAGTTGAGTGTTAAAATGCAAATAGATCCACTTCCTTGCAAAAACTTCTCCCCCCCCAAAAAATTGTTGCAAAATTTTGGGGCCCCCTAAAGTGTGGTCAGATTGCAAAATTTTGGATGCCCCTAAATTGGTCACCCAGTTTGCTCTCCCCTAAGGTCACTACTCTGATCAGAGGAGAAAGCAACAAGGGTGACATTGTGGGAGTTGTCTCCTATAGACCACCAGACCAGGAGGATGAAGTGGATGAGGGTTTCTTCAAACTGCTAGTGGAAGTTTCTGGATCACAGGCTCTGGTTCTCATGGGGGATTTAAATCACCCTGACATCTGCTGGGAGGGCAATACAGCAGTGTACAGGCAATCTAGGAAGTTTTTGGAGAGTGTTAGGGACAACTTTATGGTGCAAGTGTTGGAGTGGCTGTATTCTTCATGATCTGCTGTTCCCAAAGTTAGTGAGGCACTGAAGGAAAAGAGCATCGGTGAGATGGGAGTCCAGGAAGGGTTGTCATTCCTCAGGGGAACAATCCTTCTGGCACAGAAGAGGACAATCCCATTGCATGTAAAAGGGAGAAAAAGGGTCAAGAAACTCTCTTGGCTGAACAGGGAAATCCAGGAAAGCCTAGGGGTGAAAAAAGAGGCATACAGATTGCGGAAGAAGGGGGTAGCCACCAAGGAGGACTATACCTACTTGGCTCACACTTGAAGGGAGTTGGTTAGAAAGGCCAAAACAGCAATGGAACTCAGGCTAGAAACAAAAATTAAAGACAACAAAAAGTCCTTCAGGTATATAGGGGGCAGAAGGAAGGCTCATGGTAACATAGGACCCCTACAGGACAGACTAGGGCAATTTGTGACAGATAAAAGGGACAAGTCTGAGCTCTTCAATTAGTTTTTTACTACTGTATTCCTGAACATGGATCAAGACAAATCTCCCAATTGGACTATAGGCAGGCACAGGAGGGACTCCAGCCTACCAACAGTAAGCACCAACCTAGTGAAGGGACCCTTGGAGGGGCTGGATGTTTTTAAGTCAGCTGACCCAGATGACCTTCATCCAAGGGTGCTGAGGGAATTGGCCAGTGTTATAGCTGAACCACTGGCACAACTGTTTGAGCACTTGCGGTGCTCAAGAGAGGTCCCAGAGAACTGGAAAAATGACAATGTGGTCCCTATTTTCAAGAAGGGGAGGAAGGGCAATTCAGGTAACTATAGGCCACTTAGTCTTACCTCTATCCTTTGGAAAAACTTTGAAAATATTATTACGGATTACATTTTTGGGAGTCCAGCAGGAAAAATAATGCTGAAGGGCAACCAGCATGGGTTCATAGCAGGTTGCCCTTCAGCATTATTAGCAGATCTTGGGTGACTAATCTTGTTTTCTTTACGACCAGGTCACAAAATGCTTAGATGCAGGAGTCGAAGTTGATGTCATTTACTTGGATTTTAAACAGGCCTTCAATATGGTGTCTCCTCCCATTTCCATAAATAAATTAAATGGCTCAGACATAGATGATTACAAGGTTAGGTGGGTGGTGAATTGGGTTAAGGGATGCACCCAGAGTGGTGGTGGACAGGCTGGTATCAACCTGGAATAATCTAGGCAGTGGGGCCTCCCACGATTCAGTCTTTGGAGCAGGGCTGTTCAATATCTTCATCACTAACCTGGATGAGGGTTGTTCAACCTAACAATGGGTGGTTGGACCCAGATTATGCGAGCAGGCCGGGGACAAAAGGGTTTTGGGGCCTTGTTCCTCCCTCTTCTGTTTCTCCTTCCGTCGACAGAAAAACACCAAGGAGGCAGTGAGATAAGTAAACGGTTTACTCACAGTTTAGGCAGAAAAATAAACTTCTTAACAGCTGTTTTAAGATTAAACTCGCTGATAACTTGAGAGCTCTTAAACACGTTCAGATGGTATACCCAGTCGTGTTGGGGGCGTCCGGGGGGAAGGGATTTCGTGGACGCAGGACCTCCGGTGACTGTGATCAGGCCTCTCCGATATTGTGCGGGTCCCCCTTTTCTTTTGGCGCGCTCGCTTTTTAAACGGGCTGCATCTGCACGCCCCCTGCCAATCAGCGTGGGCTGGGACCGCCGCTATCAGGCCGTGCCCATCGCCTCCCCCATGCCATAAGCACAACTTGCTCCTACGTTTGGCGTTTGGTCATTTTTCTTTCTTTTCTTTATCACATGCCCCCTTGACAAAATGCCAATCTCGAACATGTTTAGGCTCAAGAACTCCTTTCCTTATATATATATATAAAGCCAAAATACAACATCTAATACAAATACATTAAACAATGATATCAAGGGTAAATCCAACTGTGTCTGTCCGGATGCAGCACGACGTTTTTGCCAGGGCCGTCGCCAATAGATTCACTTGCGGCGACGAGTTTCATACCACATCATGCATCGGCGAGTTCATGCCGTTTTGGGCTGAAAAACAAAACTTGGGGTTAATTAGTAATATGTACTAAACTGTGTTGCGTCGACTTAGTCAGTTATGATGGGTCAAGATGATGCGTACGGGTTAGACTGCTTCAAGGGAGACAAAATAGGTATTCGGGTACTCGCCGGGTTTTAGTACAACAGCGGGAGCTGGAGTTGGGCGCTTACTAGTAGCTGTGGGAATGGTTAGCCACACTGTTTCTTGGGATGAGTAACATGGTTTCTAAGGCGGACGTGGCACTGGAGTGCGTTCAGGTCTATTTGCCCATAAAGCTTTGGTGGCGTTCATGGCAATTAGTACATCATTGTTATACTTGGTCCAGTTCTTGAACCGTCCGTTTTCCCTCAGCCTTAACTGTTCCTTGTATAATCCTATTTGGCGCTCTACGACGCCATTGGACTGCGGGTGATAGGGTAGATGGTGATGTCACTGAACGTTATGCTCTATCGCGAACCGTTCTAAGCCTTTGGAGTTGAAGGGTGGTCCTCCATCGGAGTGTATGACATGGGGCACTTGCCAATGGGCGAAAGCAAGCTGTAGACATCCTTGAATCACGGGAGCAGTGGTCTTCCTCGTGGGGAGGATGAGGATTTGACGGGTTCCCAGGTCTACAATTACTAGTCCCTTGTTCGGTGCCTTGGCTCCTGGGAGTGGCCCGAGCAGGTCTATTTGCCACACCTTCCCTGGAGCAAAGTGCGCTGGGTCATAGACGCCCTTTTGGTGCTTGTGGTGCACCAGTTTTTCTTGCGCACAGGCGAAGCAGGCTTGAATTATTTTCTTCTACTGTTCTACACTTGGTCCTTTGTTGCCTTGTTCCCTCCAATGAGCTTGTGCCCTTTTTGCTCCGAGGTGTCCCCAACGTTCATGGAGCCAAGCGAGAAAGGGGTCGGTGTCTATAACGTCAGTGACATGTAACTGGGGTATGTCCTTTTTATCTATGGATCCTTGACGTGCCAGTAGCTGATCTATGATGGCATGTACGGGGTCTGTATCAGGTTGGTGAGAGCGCATGTGCTTGATTAAGGGGCAAACAGAGAAATGTGATAAAATGGTCTTGACATCGTCCCAGAGGGTTGTGTGTTCTGTAACTTGTGCCTTTCCAGTAACAATTCTATATATATATTCTGAGTCTACGGCTATGACAGGTACCGGGAGCGTCCCGTCGTGGTGACGGTAGGTGTGTTCAAGAGCTAGTTGAAAACCTCGTAGTTCAGATGCTTGAACTGACTCTCCTGGATGGGACGTTTTGAGCTCATAGTCGTGACAAGGGTCACAGTAATATCTATATCCTCTGCCATCACAGGATGTACCATCTGAAGCTATCCATTCCGGGGATGTGGTCCCATACAATTGCAGTACAATGGGATCATTCTCTTCAGTGGCCCGAATCAGTTCTCCATCAGCGACTTGCCACGCTGACCAGTGATACTGGTAACGAAGGACCAGGGTGCTCCAAGTTTTCTCCGTGTCCTGATACTCCGGGTGGATTTTGCTAGGATTAAGCAATCCTAGTGTGGTGCTGCCGAGTGCAACAAGTACACCTGGGCTTGCCGCGAGGTGTTCCCCTACTTGAGCCGCGAGCATAACCTTCCCTAGACCAGTGTGCATCGGGATTGGCTGGTACCGCCAGGGTGTAGGGTTTGCTAGTGCTGGCTGGTGTTTTTCGCCTGATGTCACAGTCAATGGGAGTGCTAGGTATATGGCGTTCTTTAAAGCTAACGCCTTTATTGCAGGGATACCCAAGATATTTATGCCCCCTAAGACTCCATGCAGTACCCTTTTGTTGATCCAAAACTTGACTGTGGGCGCAGATGTCATGGCGTTTAGCCCTTGTACAAAGATGACTTTGGATGTCTTAACAAGGGGCGTTTCAGATCTCAACGCATTTACTTGAGCTCCCATGTCTAGCAAAAAGTGTGTAGGGATAGGGGTAGAATCTGCAGTTGCGCTCACATCATAAGTTGCGTACGGGCATTCGTCATTAGTGGGTCAGCCGTCGTCACCCGTATTGACGGCCTCTGCTCATTTTTTTTTTTTTTTTTTTGTCTGGCTCTTGCTCTTTAAGCTTAAAGCCTAGGTTCAGCGCCAGTATTTTTTGCCCCTCATCCCCTAACCCATGAAGCTGATTCTTTGTCAGACCGCTTTTGCTTAGCAGGAAGCTAAACATAGCACGCTCCTTAAGTGTGCGGTCCGGTGGTCGTCCACGTGGTGAGCGATCAGTTCACGATTTTCTAGGCGTTGCTTTCCACATTCTTACCGCCTGTACCGCTGCTGGTGGGGTGGGTTTGGATTCTACTTTGCGCGCTGTGGTGAGCTTTCCCAGACTACTTAGAACGTTCCTATCAGCCCCCCTACCAGTGGGTGTAATAGCAAGCAGAACATGGGTGTATTCATACCTCCATAAACCTCAACGCAGGCCTCCACTGCTGACGCGGATACAGGGACCTTGCCAGGATCGTTACATCAGCGATGCGGCCAAATACTGTTTGCCTGGCGTGAAGTCAGGGTTAGTGGATACTGTCCGGCGTCCCAGGTTAAGTAACTGGCTCCCGCTTTTGCATACAGGAGCTGTGCGGGTGATGGATCATTGGGCTGATCTGCATGCCAAGCGTGAGCTCGGTTCAACAGCGCTGGGACTGCAGCAGCACACAGAGGGATCAGCCAAACCTGGTTGCGCAGTACTTGAGTCGTGTCGCTACGTGCTCCTCCACTCCATGCGGGTTGGCGTATTAGGATAGCACACTCCTCCGGGTCTACTAAATCTGACCCGTGCTCTAATATCAGTTGTCCTAGCCATATTGCCAGTGTTTCACCCGGATTTAGTCGGGTATCTCTTGTCAGCTCTTGGAGTTCCGCTCTGGTGCGTGTGCGGAAAGTAGTGAGGGTGCGGGTTCCCACACCATCGATGACAGTTTTCACTAAGGCTACAGGTTTTGTGTGCAGAACGGGTGCACCTGCGTCGGCAGGGAGGGCGGAACATAGCTCCGGTGGGATGTTGTATGGAGGCGGTTCCTCGGGCAGGGCCGACGGGGTTTCTCTAACGTCGAGGTTTCCCGCCCGGGACTCTTTGGCCACGTCCTCTTCTTTACCCGTGGCGCCATCTTTAAGCGGTGGCTCGGGCTGTGCTGCACTCTGCTGCGTGGCCATTCTAGTCAGCGTATCTATTATGCTGGCTTGGTTCGCGGCGTGTTGTAGCAAGGTGGTCACCGAGCGAAACAGGATATTAATAATTTTTCCCTTATTCCAGTTTTGCCCTGTCCACTCTGTGGCATCCCGTCCATCGGTCTCAAGACTCTCACAGAGTGCCGTTAGAATTTCATCTTCAGTGCCCCCGGGATTGAGATCGGGGCATTTGAATTTATCAGGAGGGATTTCGCAGCCGCTCCCCTCTTTTAGGTACTGAATGCACCTAGCGTACTCTTTTGTGGGAATACGGTCATCTGTGCCTGCAGGCTTGACGCGGCTAAGTAACGCCTCTGGTTTTTTGTCGGGTGGGTGGTAAAGAACCGCGGGACTGGAAAGGAGGCATCCTAAGGCTGTGGGGCTGAGGCCGGACACGACCCATTCTTTAAGCGGCTCCTCGCTGCCCTCGGTCGGGTGGATGGAAACATAGCCTCCCATCTTTCCGTCCTGCTCAGCTTGATGATACGCCACATGAGCCCATAAATCATCTGCATTCGTGGTCAGGGGCCAGTGATGGTTTCCCCACGGGCAATGCCTGACTAACTCATCAACATCTCCTTCGTTCCCCCTTTGCCCCGGGGATCCTGTTCGTGACGCCATGTTCAACCTAACAATGGATGGTTGGACCCAGGGGGGAAGGGATTTAGTGGATGCAGGACCTCCGGTGATGGTGATCAGGCCTCTCCGATATTGTGCGGGTCCCCTTTTTCTTTTGGCGCACTTGCTTTTTAAACGGGCTGCATCTGCACGCCCCCTGCCAATCAGCACGGGCCGGGACCGCCGCAATCAGGCTGCGCGCATCACCTCCCCCATGCCATGAGCACGACTTGCTCCTACGTTTGGCGTTTGGTCATTTTTCTTTCTTTTCTTTATCACAAGGGTGTGAAGATCACTCTGTCCAAATTCACAGATGACACCAAATTATGGGGCAAAGTAAACACATTAGTGGGCAGGGAACGGATTCAGGAGGATTTGGACAGGTTGAAAAAGTGGGCAAAACAGAATAGGATGCAGTTTAACAAAGATAAGTGCAAAATACAGCACCTAGGGAGAAAGAATCACCAACACACATACAGACTGGGAGATGACTTCCTACGAAGCATAGCAGCAGAAAGGGATCTCGAAGTCAGAGTAGACTCCAAGATGAATAAGAGTCATCAAAGTGACAAAGTGATCAGTAAAGCTAACCGCACTGTATCATGCATTAGCAGGTGCATTATGAACGGGTCTAGGGAGGTGATATTTATCCTCTATGCAGCATTGTTAAGGCCACAGCTGGAGTGTCTTCTGTTGACTTATGGTACTTATTTATGTAAGTTAAGCTGTTTTGCATATTCAAACACACTTCAGAGTACCTTAGCCTAAATGTCTGCAGTATCAAAATGAAATCTGAAAGTTAGGTTTTGACAAGGCCATGGTTTTTATTTTTTTTTATTTTTTTGCATTAGGTATTAAGTTGAATCTATGTGTAATATTACAGATGCTATCCATATTTGGAAGCCAGTTTCACTAATGAGGGTGTTATTGGAGTTTGTGTTTGATTGTTATTAGTTTAGTAGTAACTGGATGCGATATGAAGAAATGCACCTGGGAAAATATTTTGGAAGCATTGAGAATAACAGGTGGCACAGTATAAAATATTGCATGTTTGCTGAAATGTATTGTCTGTCTGTTCTTGCTAAAAGACTTGTTTTTACAGTTTCTGTGAATGTTTTATTTAAGGACATCTGGTAATTAGAAAGAGAAAAGACTTATTTTTCAATACTGTCTCCTAAGTAAACAAGTATTTTTCATCCATTACAGATTTGTATTCCTTTTAAATAAAAATAAACAGAGATATATATATTTTTTTCCTACTGCACAAGCTAAGTAGTTAAAACAAAAACCTAAACTTGGACATACTATCCACAGGATTGTGTATACAACAGATGTAGGAAGTACTTGAGTTTTCACTCTGCTTCTCTCTGTGCCAGATTCAATTTGGATTGGCTAACCACAATCTGATTTGATAGTAGTTATTGGACCAGGAAACATTATTTTCCCCCTTAAATTTTAACAGTCACATCACATTACATCACCAATGCTATGTCATGTCATGTAATATTCTAACAATTTCCACTTTGACACAGTGTAACATATGAGGCATAGTAAATGGTGTAAAATAATGCATTTTGTCACACAGTACATGCAAAGTCTCATAAACATGCGGTTTAACATTGCAGATGGAGCTTAATTTTTGTGTCTGTTTTACTATTCGTGATCAATAAGTGATGTTTTAGTACAGACTGTGTATGTGGAACATGCTGTATTGAAGCTTGAAACAAAAATCATTAAAAAAAAAGAAAAAAGAAACACTGTTGCTAATATCAGCAAGCTTTAGACCAGGCATTAGTCTTTACATTTGCAGTGTATATATTCCGTCCAAACCTGGACACTCAGTTGATGAAAGGGGAGGACTGAGTGAGTTTGCTGCTTCAGCTGCTTGATATGGAATCTGCACATTCTTGAGCTGAAACTCATTTTGGCTAGTGCTATGCTGAATGTTTCAGAAGAAACCTGATTAACGTATTTATGAGTTAAAAGGGTCAATGAAATCAGTGAAGTGTTCTCGCTAAGTCAATTTACCAACCTGTAATGGTAACTGTACAGGTTATAACTTTAACAGACCTAGTTTTGAAATCTGTTTAAGGCATCAGGCAATGTGCTTGTGTCTGTCTGTCTTTTTCTTCCATTGCTATGTCCATACTGAAACTGATCCTCATTAGTACATATCAACTGTCACTGAAAGCTGTAAACTTTCTCAGTGCTTTTAGCACCTCATGTGCAGTGGAACATGCTTAAGTATATTCAGTGCAATCCTGTACCCTGTTCTTGCTTAGCATCATATCTAGGGAGACTCGGGAGTAGAGCCATTCTCCCCCAACCCACCATACACTATGGGGTTCAGGGCTATCTGGCTTCTATAGCTAGGTAGTGCACGGCTGAACCTGCATAGTGAAGACTTCTTGGGTGGTTGGGAGTGGAGGCAGGACTCATTCCAGTGCCCCTGTGTAGCAGGGTCCCCTCACCCTTGCTACTTAGAGAAGAAGAGAGCAGCATTGTGACGTAGGCAGTTGAGCAAGGGCCAACTGAAGGGAGGGAGCACAGGAGAAGCAAAAGAGAGGAGCTGCAGAGCTACAGATAGCTATCTGAGGCACGATGTCCTGCAATAAGCTATAGGACCTGTAAGCAGACAGGTTGCTCAAGAGCAAATGAAGAACATCTGGTAAGACCGCACTGGAATAGAGCAGGTGAAATAACTAGCTTAGAAGAAACCTCTGGGTCAGTCAGAGGTCAGGTGATTGGAGAAGAGGGGAGTCCTAGTATACTTATAGCCTAGCTCCAGAATTAGATGGTCTGTTTGGCCCTGAGCTGTAGATAGGGAAGAATTCTTGAGAGTCCAGGCTGCTAAAGCAGGGGACCAAGTCAGCCCAGGAATCTGTGGGGAGAGCCAGAGGGTACAGGTGGTAGTTTCTGATACCTACAGACTCAGGAGACTGGAGATGTGGTTGGCAGGGGTGGGAAGTTTTGGAGGCCAAGAGTAGGGTATCTGTAGAGCACCCATGTCATAAAGTGCCAAGGCCCAGATAGTTCTGCAAGGGTCCAGGACCCGGAAGGCTGCACCAGCTGAAGCTAAATCAGGACCAGGGTACATGATAGAGGAGGAGCTGAGGCTAGCATAGAGCCTTGCAAGGGTCTGAGACCATGTGCTGCATGGGCCAAAGCCAAGGGGGTCATAGGCTGAGAGTAATAGCCCAGAAAGAGTCAGGGACTCAGAGGGCAAAGACCACTGTGTGGCTAGAGGCCCTAGTGAAGGTTCATAGGCTGAGGGTAACAGCCTAGAAAGTGTCAGGGACTCAGTAGGCTGAATTCAGGATAGGACCAGGGGGCCTGATGAAGTACATAGAGTAAAACCTGTGAAACATGTACATGGCTATGGAGGTGACTTGAAGCTATGAGTTATGCCGTTTAGGTGATTAGCACCTGGAGGACATGATTAGGGCCAAAGGGACCAGCACAAGTAACCCAGAAGGACTGTGTAGAGGAAGGGGTCAGAGTCCTATGGAGGGGGAGGCTATGCCAGGGGAGGGCAATTATTTAGGGCAGAGTGCTGCTTAATGAAGTATGGTGAGCTATCAAGGTCTGCATGGGTAGCTCCACCCCTTGATGATTGCCCCACCCCCTGGTCACCATTTCTAGGGGACAAGAAGTCCCTCCCCTTGTCCCCTAGAAATACAGCTTTTGGGAGTTTTGGGGGGTGCCATCTTAGAATCAGAAAAAACAAATGATACACTAAAAGTCAAACACCTACTATATTTTAATTTTATTACAAAAAAATTTTTGTTGTGATTTGTATTTGTGTACTGTATATAGAGGTGATTGCATAATAACTCAAAAATAAATTCTTAGTCTCTTATATTGTGTAGGGGGTGTGCAGGGGCTGAGTGGGGGTGTGTGTATGGGGTGTGTCTGGTGGGATGTGGGAGGGTTTGGGGGAATTTGTGAGGGTGCATGGCTGTGTGGGGGGACATAGGGTATGTTGGCGGGGTTTGTGGCATTTGTTGGGTATGTATGTGTGGCTCTGGAACACACTGTCCTTTCCTGCAGTCAATGCAGGTAACACTGGAGGTGGGGGTGTATGTGCATGGTGTTTGTGGGTTGGGAGGGGTGTGAGAGAGGGTGGGAGGGATGGGGGAACTCCCCACACTCCACTCATGGTGCAGCAGCAGATGTGGGCACTGGTGCCTGGCTCCAGCCAGTGCTACACATCACAGTGAGGAGCGCAAATCCCGCCATTTGTATTGCCGGCACTCCCTGCACTTCTGTGGCATGGGAGGGAAGCCCCAGGCACCAGAGCCAGCTGCCTTCCCTGCCCCAACCAGCTCCTGTGCCTGGGGTTTCCCTCCTAAGCTGCACCAGTGTAGGGAGTGCTGGCAATTCAGACAGCCTGGCAGGAGCTGCGCTCCTCACTGTGATGTGCAGCACTGAACAGAGCCAGGCACCAGTGCTGAGCATGAGTGCCCCCCTGCTGCTGCTGCCCCTGCTCCCTTCCAGGGATGCATGCCATGGGGGGAATGTGGGTGGGATCCCCACACACCCCCATCCTCCCTCACACCCACACCCTGCCCAGCTGAAATCCACATTGCCCCCGGCCCCTGGGCACAGGATCTACACTGCTGCCCATCCCAGCCCCACGCTCTGTGCTCCTGCCCAGTTGCAGCCCCACCCCCCACTTCCCTACCTGCTACCCAGAGGGAGTGGGATGCTGGGGAACACCAATTTTACCATTAAGGTGTGAAAAGCAAGATAGGGGGATGATACTCTGTGAGGCCAGAGGGGAACAAATGGGACCACTAGGGGGCACTACAGCCAGCCTCAGGTTGGCTACTGTTACACCATGCTACTGTCCTGTTACACCAGGGATTGGCAACCCTTGGCATGCGTGCCATTAGTGGCACATGGAGACATTTTTCTCAGCACGCAAATGAATTGCTTTTTTTTTTTTTTTTTAAGTTGCTGCTCTGGGCTGTGCAGCCACAAGTCCCAGCATTGTGGCAGGCACTGGGGTGAAGCCAGAAGAACGCAGGCAGGGACACTGTCTGTGCTCCACTGCCCCCACCCCTTGCTCCCAGGCTGCACCCTCCAGCCCAGCCGGCCCCTGGAGGGAGCTGCCCAGACAGGCAGACAACCTGTCCCACCCAGGGCAGCACTGAGGTGCCAAGTGCTGGGTGGTTGAGACAGGGTCTGGGTGGCATGGGGGGAGGCGCTGCGGGCAACCTAGCCCAGTCGAGCCCTTAGGAAGGCAGGGGCTGGGCAGGAAGTGGGGGCAGCCCTGGCACTCTGCGGGCTCAAGCTGTGGTGGGTGGACAGGCAGGGGTGCCCAGTGGCACCTGTGGTGGGCATGGCCCAGCCCATGCAGCTCCGCAGGGATAAGCCACAGCCACTCTGCACACGTGGGGATACTGCCTGTCTGAGGCAGGACACCGGACTCAGGGGGCTTCCCTCTCCAGGATTGGCCTCCCTGCATGCTGGGCACAGTGCAGGCAGGGCAGAGCCAACCCTGGTGTAGGGGCCTGGCTGCAGGAGCCCTCTGGAGTGTAGGAACAGCCACTGCAGGTGCCTCAGCCTCTGCAGGTCCTGGCCTTGCCCACCCACAGCTCCCCTCAAGGGGCCAGGCCTGGGGCAGGCACTGCACAGAGCCACTGTGCTGCAGGCTCCTGGCTGGCTTGGCCCTGAGCGCCGGCTGTAGTGGCTGTTCCCAGAGCTCAGGGAACAGCCTGGGGCTGCAGCTCCCACTCGCACTGTACCTGACTGGCACAGAGACCAAGCAGGGAGCTCCCTGAGCCCAGTGTCCTGCCCCAGCCAGGCAGCATCCCTTCATGGGCAGGGTGGCTTTGCCCCATCCCCGCAGAGCTGCGCAGGCTGGCTGGGTCCCACCTCCAGTGCTTCTGACCCCCACTGCTGTGGCCTGAATAGCGGAGCCCTGGGGCAGCCAGCTCTCTATTTACTGTAAAAAAAAAAAAAAAAAAGCAACATTAATGATTATTAATTGTATTAAATATGCAGTGCATCCTGCCACGTACCCCTTCTGTCCTAGTTTTGTTTTTGTGGCGTGCTAGCACTTCGGCACCTTACAAGGTAGACATTCTGGTTTTTATGGCACTCGGGCCAAAAAATATTGCCTACTGCTGTGTTACATCATGCTTACTTGTGTGGTGAGCTTGCTTCCAACTTCATTTGCCCACGCTACTACAACAGCAGCAATTGCATTGAGAGAGCTGAAGCTGGTAAGACTCTCTTCCCCTTGCCTCCTGTACTGCTCTCCAGTGGTCATCACTCTCTCCAGGGCCCTGCAGGAACTCATTGAACCTCTGTCTGCCAGGTTTAGGCCTTCCATATCAGGAGAACTTCAAGAAAGTCTCCTGGGGACAAATTCAACCTTTATAATCAAGGATTTGGATTAGCCAGGTTGCAAATAAGCAAAGTTTGTCTGCAGTGACATTGCATTTGTAAGAAAGAGGTATTCTGGGGACCAAAGAAAATTTTAGAAGCATGCCACTACAAAACCAAGTACTGAAAACTAATATATAGATATTACAAACTGTGAAAAGGAAGATTATGATTAAATGCATACAAGGCTCATAAAACTAAATGAAAGAAAGAATAATTAATACTTGAGACAGAAAGGAATCTAGTCTTAAATCTATTAAAACCTGGAATTCTCAAAGATTAAGAACAGAAGACTGACCTGTCAAGGCAAAAAGCTTCTTACCTGAGTGTCAAAGAAGCAAAGATCATGATTCATCCACAGATTCAATGATGACTAAGGAGTTTAAAACTGATGAGCAAAGATTCCCAGTTGGACCTAGGTTTTTATCCTCTAATTAGTCTTATACCTGTCAGACTTAACAAGCTTACTAAATAGAGATATCTCAAATTGGGCAGCAGATATTTGGATGTACTTAGTATGCTATGTTATGTAATCATTAATATGAAGATGTTAAACTGTATTCATTATGATATGGCAGGCAGATGTATTTGTCACCCAGGAGATATCCCTATTTCTGTCACTAGTGTAAAGCTACTTCTGTGGTAAGACCAGATCTAACTGGCTTGATGATATTAAACTAGCTCTAGATAACCCTCAGCTGACTTAGCTGACCTTTTACCTACAACTTAAAATCTAATTGCCTGGTACCACATTCTTTGATACTTCTTGGGCTCACTCAATTTGACTTATGCTAATTATAAAACAACCTAGCAGCCTGAGGCCTACAACTGACTATAGTAAAGAGCAGTCCCCAATTACTCCAGTACTGCATGTGAAAGTACATTTTGTAGTTTGGGTAAGGGATCACAACATATTGTGAAGTCCTTCAGTAAAAGAGATGGCTTCATTCTAAGAGAGTTAAACAATATGTGAATATTATGTGTGAGGCAAATAATTTTTTGAACTGATAACTTTTATTGGACCAATCAACAGTTACACAAGATTTCAAATACAAGACCTGATGCATCATCTGATGAAGAATGCCTTGCATTCAAAAGCATGCATAATTTTATTCCAAACATGGAGTTGGTCCAGCAAAAGATGTGCCCCTTCTCTCCCTGCCCCTCTACCGCCCCCCACAAAAAACAACCCCCCCACAAAAACAACAAAAATGTGCTTCTCACAATTCCTGGATCATCAGGCTACAACCTCACTCTAATGCTACCATGTGGATATTATAATGTTTAGCAGACATTAAAACTTGTGGAAGGTTTTAACAACCACCCTGTATAATAACAAAAGATTAAGTTGTTGCCAAAAGCTAAAGATTTGGTCATATGTTGCACCTTAATATAAATCTATCTTCACATGAAATGTAAGTTTCTGCAAACAGGAAAAGCATGGTTGCCTTTTTTAAAACTGAGGCAGGTACACGTGTGTGCTTTGGGTGTGGGAAGAAAGGGGAATAAAGCCTACTCTTCTTTCAGTGTAAATTGTATTTGCTTCAAATCATATGCTGTTTTCCTTTTCTTTAAATAATATTTTCAGTTTGAGACCAAGTCTAGAACATTGTGTGATGGGTAGCGGCTGACAAGATGGATATTAGTACAAAGGAGAAGCACAGAGTGGAACAACACACAGCTGGGTCCAAACAATTTAGCTGTGATTTGGTACTGTAAAAGGCCCACTCAATTCCTAAACAGCAATCTGACAAAATCTTTTCTGTCAAAGTCCCCTGTGTGGAGATGACAAATGGGGAAAAAGTACCATTTGTTTGAAGTGAAGAGGGGAAAAATGAGTTTAGTACCTTTCTAAAAGTATTTTTATAATATCCTATTTACTTACAGCAAACTGCCATAACTCCTAGTATATTGTTAAGATCCTTCCTATGGTTTTAAATTAGGATGCTCACAAACTATTTTAAATAGTGTCATAGGAATAAAGATTGCACATTTTTAAAGCATGTGCCATCTAATCCTGCCTCATTATGTCCCCAATTTTTCCTTTTTGTTTTGTTTTGTTTTTTTTTAAAGCGGTAAAGTAGGTATGTGAGAGAAAAGGGAAACATAGACAAGAGTCATTATTCTTTTTCTTAGTTATTCAAACAGCCAGTGCACTATTGTTATACTTAACTGTTTTGAGTGAAGAAAATGAATGGTAAATGTTTTTGTAGGTGTTCAGTGAAAAAAGGGTTTATTTATGTTTGTACATGTTCAGTTTGAAACTAAGAGGTGCCAAGAATCATAAAGATGTAGTCCAGATATTCTGAGATAAATCCAGGGGTAAATGCAAGAGCCCCATTTTGAGGGGGTCTATACTGATGTACATAGCCCTCCTAAGACTATATAAACTGTGGTATATTTCAAGCTAAAAACAGACATTGGGTTTATCCAGGGATAATTGTCTTGGGCTTTGACACTCATCAAAACAGGTGACATGATCATTTACACACATAGCTTAACTCAAAATAACCATGATTGTCCCTGAAAGTGTTAATTTGGATACTTCATGAGTACCTGAGGTGGTACAGTGGGCTTCTGCGTCTGAGGGATTCCAGATAAAAGCTTTGTCCCAGGAGAAATCTGACTCTGACTCTGTTTTTAGCCTTAGTTTGTGAGCAAGTCTAGAAATTCTAATATAGACGTCCAGGTCCGAGAACTTTGCTCTGTCCAAAGACTGCTGCAAATACGGGATTGTAAACCAGTTTTGCTCCCACTGATGTTGGCCAATTTTATCATGGCACAATCTTCAGCACGATTAGAAGTTTCTAGTGAACCCAACTGCAGTAGGGTATAGAGTTTTTCAAGCCCTGTCTCTTTCCCCCCTGTGATCCTCCTAAGTGTAAGCACTATAGCTGTTGCTCATTCTATGTTGCTGCTCTCTGACACGTGGGTAAACTTTTTTTAGTCATCCTTGCAGTTTTAAGATGAAGAGGAGCCCCAGATCTCACTTGTCGTCATCCCACTGTTTTCAGTATCATTTTTTTCTTTCCTTGCTTCCATTTACACATTGTTATGTAGAGAAACACGAAACATCAGTCTCACCTAAGGATCCAACACATGAGCATTATCTTCTGCCTCCCAGAAGTGGGGGGAAAAAAATTGGGATAATGAGGTTTGTGCTTGTGGAGTCTTTCAATATGATTTTCAGAAGGACGAGTGGCATGATTTTCCTATTGCATTAAGCATGCTAAACAAACAGGCAGTGATTAGCCCTCCGGGAGCTCTCAGTCTATCCACTTAAATGCCAGAGTGCACAGAAGATTACAAACCAAAATCTGTTGTAAAGGTTTAGGCATTTCTCCCTGGAATTAAAACACCTTTTCTGTTAGAATTTTTCCTCACATGAAGTTGCCTAGATTACTTTTGGGAATTCACTAAAACTGAAGTTCTTTCTCCTCCTATGTAGCTCAAACTAGTATTTGACTGAATATCTCCTGACAGTTCACCACTACCTCTCTGGATTTATTAAAATTAGCATGATTCTCAGTCACTTGACAGCAATTGGCTTAATTTTGATGTGTAAAATGATTGTTGCCAGCTATAAATACATAGCCTATCCAGAAACATAAGTTATATTTTTAGCATGTTTTTAGGACAGTGATGAAGGTACATTTTTATTACTTCCTGGGTTTTGCACCGCACAGATAACAAAAAACCAAGCACAAAACTGTCAATCTCTGAATTTAGAATAAGAAAGAATGGTATAAGAAGTTCAATGACCACACAGCACAGGGTACTAACTTATTGATTATATATGCAGAACATCTTCCAAGCACCTCAGACAGTTAATCAATAATGCTTTACCCTATTCTCCTGCACTACCAGTGTTTCACAGGGAAAGTAAAACCCATTCTTGCTTGAGCATTTTATTGCTCAGTTCATTAAGTGGAAAAAATAATTTGGATAGATTTTAAATATAGTCCATATTACATTTTGGTCCACTCATTTTGGCTCTAAATTAAAAGTAAGGTTTCAAAAATCTCCCAATAATAATATACTATATGTCATATACTTTACACCCTCATTTCACAGTTTTCACAAGCATTTTGATTCTACCTCCTTAAAATTTATCAAGCAGTTTCACATGGATTGAATATTATTTGCTTCTCGTTCTAAGAAACTGGGAGATTGTTTTACTGTGTACCTAAGTTTAGTATATGAAAACAAAGAATCAAATGCCTTTGGCATCAACATCGGAGTGAAACAGGGGTGTGCCTTAACCCCTGTACTTTTTAACATCTACTTTTTATATTCTTGCTTCATGCATTCAAGGACAGCAATGATGGCATTTGTCTTCAAACCAGGCTAGATGGAGGCTTGTTGAATATCCCAAGGTTTAGAATGAAAACAAAGATGAAAGAGTTTGTTCTCAGAGATTTCTTGTTTGTGGATGAGATGGCCTTGGTTGCTTACAGTGAATCTTCCCTGAAAAATCTCTTGGGCAGACTTTCTGTATCATGCAAGAGCTTTGGGCTGACAATTAGTCTCATGAAGACTGTGATCATTAAGGCTGTGCTAAGCTTTGGGTGGTTATTTGATTTGAAGGAGATTCAGCCAATTTGGTGGCCAAATCTCCAAATCTGAATCGAATCAGGGGACCAATGTAAAGGTCTGAATCAATTCAAAACTCTCCAAATCTTTGGCAAAGATTTGGAGAGCTTTGATGATTCAGACAGTCCCCAGTGGCTGCAGCAGGGAGCTGCAGCCACACCAAGTTGGTAAATACTAGGGGCAGGTGAGGCGGGGCTGGGGGAGGTGGAGAGGACCATGGAGGGACTCCTGAGTCCTGAGGTTTCTTCAGGTTTTTTTTTTCTTAAAGGTCTGAAGCTGGCCCAGGTGGGGCACCCATGGACGGAGGCTGGGGGAATGGTGGGGGGTCGTTCAGGGGCTTGTGCAGAGCCCCCCATGCAGTGTGGGGCAATGGGGGGCAGTGGGGATTGCCGGCCATCTGGCAGCACCTGCTGAGCCAGGGCTTTTTTTTCACCCCCGAGTGCTGGGATCTGGGGCGGGTGGGGCAGCCATTGCTGGACTGGGAGAGGGGCGGGGGATGGGCCTGGCCTGGCTGATTCGGAGATTCAGTTGCTGCCGAATCTGTGAATAAGATTCGGCTGAATCAAATCAGGACAGTGATTTGAATCACTGAATTGAATCACTGTCCCCCGAATCATCTGAATCTGAATACTAGCCACTTCACACAGGTCTACTGATCATGTACAAAGGGGTGGAAGAACCAGTGCCTGACATCACTCTGTACAGTAAATCTCTTGGCATCATTGACAATGTTTGTTACTTGGGTTCTACAATCAGCATGAATCTTGATCTTCAGACTGAACTAACAGAATCAGAGAAGCAGCTAAGAATTTGGGGCTATTACAAAAACTTGCACAGGATAACAACAAGCTATCAACTAAGGTGAAAATGTGAATCGATGAGTCTTTATACTGTCATCCCTGATTTCTGGTTCAGAAACATGGACTACGTATACTAGATGCATCAGGAGACTGAAGAGCTTCCACATGAGATACCTCCACAAGAGCTTGAAAATTAAGTGGGAATACAAGATTCCAGACAGAGGTGCTGGAGCATGCAGGACTGACACACTTGGAAACCACCATCAAGAAGAGGAGGTTGTAATGACTCGGCCATATCAGGAGAATGGGAGGAGACCTTATCCCCAAGAATATTTTGTACAGCAAGATTTGAAACAACTTTTGAAAGCAGGCTCATCCTCTATGGTGGTACCACGATGTATGCAAAAATTATATGAAATTGTTCAGTATCAACATAGAAAGCTGGGAGAAGCATGTAGAATCCTCTTTGATCTGGAGGGAACGTCTGGTACTGAGTGCAGCTCAACATGAAATGGCTTTGATCTAGAGGCTGGAAGCAAAGAGAGAAAGAAGGAAGCAGCATCCTGTAAACTTAGACTCCAGTTCAGACATGGATCTCTGAAAATTGTAACAAGCTGTGTCACACTCTAATGTCAGCCACAAGTGGATTCATCAGACACATTACTAGACCTCTTACGCATACACCATGATCCAAAGGATCAACAGTTCCCTACTGTAAGGGTGCTTACATGAGGCACATTAATGCGCATTAAGGGCACATGTCTACATGTGCACTTTTAACGCGCATTAAAAATGACAAGTTTAGGCACAATTAGTTAAAGTGCATTAACACATGTGTAGACATGACCTAGCACTAACTTCAATGCCTGGTCTGCCCAGCCACTAGGGGACCAGCCAGAGCCCAGTTCCAGGGCTCCTGGCTGGCTGTCTCTCTTCTCCCAGGGCTGGGCTGCTCTTTGGCAGCCCATAGCTGCAGGCTATAAAAGCCAGCAGTCATTTTGTGCCCTGGAGCACACTTCACAAGAGCCTGGAGGAGCCTGTTCACTCCTTGGGAGCCCTGCAGGCCCCATGTGCCCATCTGGACAGGCCACAAGCTGTCTCTGCCTGGCCTCCAGAGCTGCTACTTGGCTGCTATTTGACTGTCTCAGCCATCACCTGCTCCCTGCTGCTGCTCACTCCCAGCTGTCTCCTGTGCTTACAGGTCCAGTGGTGTAGATTAAAAGCCCCTGTACCACTCCAGCCATCTTTTACATCTGCCTCAGCATCCTTCCCTGTGTGTTTTTGCACTTGTGTGGTAAGTCCTGTGGTCCACTTCTGCTCACCTGGTGTTTGTTGTGTGACTGAGTAAGCCAGCTTGAGTTTCCCCAGTCCTTGTGTGTGTGTTCCCCTTCCCCCCACATTCTCAAAGCATAGGCCTCCCATTTTTTCCTGTTGGTCTGTAACTCAGTGAGCTTCAGCCCCCTTCCTCCCTATCCCCCTTCTCTCCAACAACTCCAGCCTGCCCCTACTAGATTCGCCAGCCCCGTGGGATATTTTGTTTTTCTTTAAAGTCTTCCCTGCCCTCATATGAAACAATGGCAAGGCAGGAACCTTTGGGGGGCGGGGGGGCACATGCCCCCACAGAGCTTCCAACAGCCCCCACTATGAGGGTGGATCCCAGCCAAGCTCCCAAGGGGATGCATGCCCCTGCAGCCTCCACCCCAGAGGCAGAGTCCAACCAACCTGCTCTGGGGGTGGAAAAGACTGCAACCATGACTGCAGGGGCATGTGGGACTCTGGTAGGGAGCCAACAGGGTCAGGGGTCTCCCCTGGCCAGCCCCCCCTGGAAGGGTTCCCAAGCCCCCTCTCCTGTCATCGGGGACCAAGGGCAAGGGCAGTGGGAAGGGTTCCTCTTCAGCCTCCTCCATAGCTGGGGGTGGGAAGGCCAAAGGCCCCGCCCCCAAGTATAGACCACCAGTACCTGAGGGGACCAGGTACACTACACCAGCCAGCACACCCACTCAGCCTTTCCCTGGCCCTAGCCCTTGCCCCACCAACATGGCCCCCCAGGGGGGGGCAGGGGAACTGCTGCTGTTCACAGGCAGCTGTGGGAAAACCCAAAGCCAGGGGACCTGTAACCACCACCACTGGCCCTTGCAGCTTGGGCAGCAGGGCCCCCTTTCCGGCACTCACCCACGGGCATGGGGTGAAGTGCCAACCGCTCAAGTGGGAGAACCTGCACTTTAAGACCTGGGTGCAGGCCTTGGGGCCCCCCAAGATTGTGGTGGCCTCCTGCTTTCATGGCAAAGGGATCTTTTTCCTTGCCTCAGAGGCCACTGCATGAAAGGCAGTGGAGAGGGGACTCATGGTGGAAGGCAAATACATCTCCCTCGAGCCTCTAGAAGAGCTGGGGACCAGGGTGGTCCTCAGCTTTCTCCCTCCCTATATCCCCAATTGGGCCCTGCTCCCCCAGCTCCAAACCCTTTGGAGAGTTATCTCCCCCATGGTGCCCTCTCACTGGGGTTCCAAGACCCTGGCCTCTGGCACGTGTGCTCTTTCCATCACAAGGTCACGATCCAGTTGGTGGTGGAAGCACTACTGGAGGCTGAGGGGTACCTGGCAATTCTTTATCAGGAGGCCCTGGTGAGGATTTTCTTTACACCGGGAGAGCTGTGGTGCTTCCAATGCCATGCCCCGGGGCACTTGTATCATGAGTGCCCCATGAGACAGGCGGGAAGGGCATCTGTGGGTCCCACTGGAAAGAGGGGTGCCCCTACCACCAGCACCCCACCCCCTTCATGACCCTCACATGAGCTCAAGGGATCCTGCCCCCAACCAAGTTTAGCGGAGTCCCAGAGAAGGCAGCAGCAACCATGGGGAGGGGAAGAAGGGCCCTCCTGCCCCTAGTCATACCCATGTCATGGCTGCCCTAACCCCTCAACCCTCACCTTCTCTTGCAGGAGCCTGTCCACCTGAGGACTGCGCCATGGCTGAATGGGTGCATGTCCCCTCTGGACATAAAGGCAAGAGGAAGGCCCAGGCACAGCTACAGCCTTCTGACATGGAGGACTCCTTTCCCCCTCCCAAAAGCACCACACAGGGGGGAAGGAGCAGCCCAGCTTCTGGGGGCCTCCCCAGCAGTGCCTGAAACCCCACCCCCAGGAAAGATCAAATGGGTGATCCCCATGGAGGATGTTTCATGGCTGCTAGATAGTCCTGAACATGAGCCCATGTAGGAAGCCCCTCATTCTGCTGACCAGGGCCTAGCCCCTAAAACCATGGGGGCTGAGGCTGAGGCCTACCCAAAGGAAGGCCTGGCAGCATAGCCTCCTCCCTCTGATGATCTGGGGGATACAGAGGCCCTGGGGCTCACCCCGGTGAGTCCTGAGGGAGGAGTCCCCTTTCCCAGGACCCCTAGGCCACCCTGATACCTAGCAGGTCTCTTCCCTCCCCCTCCCAGGAAAACCTCATCTCCAGCTTGCCCCATAGTCCTGCACCAGAGGGGGTTCTCATAGGGTCCCCTAATCAATGGGCTGATATCATCAGAGGCCCTACACAGACCCCCTGGGGCTCCAGCTCTACCCCACCACCTTGTGATGGATCCCCACCCCCACCCTTACCTAGGGGGCTGCAGAGGTCTCCCAATCCCAACTATATTCTGGGGTCTTAGCAGACTGCAGAGGGGTTCAGATGGTGCCTAAGGAGCCCTCTGAGCCCCAGGACCAGAAGAAGGACACCCGAGAATCAGATGGCTTCATGAAGCCTGGAGACCTCTTGGTTCCATCAGTCCCCAGGGATGAGCTACTTGCATTTCTTGACTATGACTACACCTGCTGGTTTGCCAGCAAGGTACAACTAGCCTTGGACCGCTGGGGAGATTTTGATAACATCCTTGTCACTGTGAGGGCACTGGTGGGGGAAGCCAAGGGGCCCAATAACTGCAACACCTAGATCTAGGTGGGCCCGCAGTTTTATAGATGCCCTCTATACATATGGGAGGGTTCAACATGAACTGCCAGGCTCCACAGTGGGTGTTGAGATGCACAAATCTCCTGCTGAACCATCTACTCCCCTGCCTGCTGCTCCTCTGGGTCCAGGTGCAGGGGCTGGTCCTGAACCTTCTGAACGAGTCCCTGTGAGGGACCCAGAGTTGGCAGATATCTTCCATCAGGTGGCCACATACATCGGCACACTCAACCCTCATGAGTGCCTGGGCCTTGGTGGGGACTTTAATGGCACACTAGATGCACGAGACTGGCCAGGCAAGGAGTGGTAGCAGGCCACCATGGGTGTCCTCAGGGAGATCCTGATGGACTACTCCCTGGTGGATGTCTGGCATACCTGTCATCCTACTGACCCCTCTGCCTTCACCTACATGAGGGTGGGGGAGGAGCAGGCATGCCACTCCTGGTTAGACCAGATTTATATCTCTTTGCCACACTTTGCCTAGGCCCACTCCTCTGGCATCCGGCCGACCCCTTTCAGCAATCACCACCTTGTCTCGGCCCAGGCCACGCTGGGGCCTGGGTGTCTGGGGTTGGCCTCCTGGCATTTCAGTGCCAGTCTGCTGGAGGATGTGGGCTTCAGGGAGGCCTTCCAGGAGTTCTGGCTGGCCTGGCAGAAGCAATGGACAGCTTTCCCCTCAGCTGGGACATGGTGGGGTATGGGGAAGGTGCACATCTGGCTTTTTTGCTGTGGTTACATTCGTGGGCACACCCAGCAGAGGAAGCTGGTCCAGGAGCAGCTTAAGCAGGAAATGCTAGAACTGGAGAGGTGCCTGGCCACTGACCCAACCAACCCATCCTTCTGCAGAGAGTGTCGGAAGAGCTTCGTGCTCTAGACAACCACTGCACCTGTGGTGTGTTTGTTTGCTTGCGCGTCCAGCTCCTTCAGGAAATGGACTGCAGCTCCCACTTCTGCTATGCCCTGAAGAGGAGGCAGGGGGCCAAGAAGTATATCATCTGCCTTCTGGTGGATGACAACATCCCCTCAGAATCCAGGTGAGATGCGTCAGCGCCCACGGGTCTTCTATGAAGAGATCTTCTCCTTGGATCTGACTGATGTCAAAGCCTGTCAGACCGTGTGGGAGGGACTCCCACAGGTCAGCATGGGCAACCAGGTCTGGCTGGAAGCTCCTCTCACTCTGGCTGAGTTTTTGGCCGCCCTCCGCCTGATGCCTGGCAATGAGGCGCCCGGCATTGATGGGCTGACCTCAGAGTTCTACCAGGCTTTCTGGGACATCCTCAGCCTGGACCTTGCTGTGATCTGGGATGAATCCAAGGGAAGTGGGGAACTCCCCCTGTCATGCTGAAGGGCCATGCTGACCCTCCTGCCAAAGAAGGAGGATCCCCATGACCTAAGGAATTGGTGTCCCATGTCCCTCCTCTGCACAGACTACAAGGTGGTAGTGAAGGCCATCTTGCTGCGCCTGTAGTCCATGCTGATGGACATGATCCATCCTGACCAGATGTACATGGTGCCTGAACGTTCCATCTTCAACAGCCTGTACCTGGTTTGGGACCTCCTGGAGCTAGCATGCTGGGATGGCCTGTCTTTTGTCCTCCTATCCCTGGACCAGGAGAAGACATTTGACAGAGTGGATCATGGGTAGCTCAAAGGCACACTGCAGGCCTTTGGCTTTGGGCCCTGCTTCGTGCAGGCTCTCCAGGTGCTGTACACCTCTGCAGAATGTTTGGCCAAGCTCAGCTGGACCCTGATGGAGCCCAGTCTGTTCAGGTGAGGGGTGGGTCAAGGCTTCCTGCTCTCAGGCCATTTGTATGCCTTGGCGCTGGAGCCCTTCCTCATTCTCCTGTGGAAGTGGGTGGCAGGGTTGATGCTCCGGAAGCCAGTGGTACAGCTGGTCCTGTCAACATATGCTAACAATGTACTCCTCATTGTCCAGGATTCAGGTGACCTGGCATGGGTGGAGGCCTGCCAGGCATTATACTTGGCAGCCTCCTCTGCCTGGGTCAACTGGGTCAAGAACTTTAGCCTGGTGGTGGGTGATGGGTGGCAGGTGGGCTCCCTCCCACCTGCACTCTGCAGGATCCACTGGAGCATGGGCTGGCTGCTCTACTTGGGGGTCTACCTATCCCCCACAGACCCCTCCCCACCAGAGAACTGGCACCAGCTGGAGGCAAAGGTAGTAGAGTGGCTCTGGGCATGGGCAGGGCTCCTGAGATGTCCCTCCCTGCATGGGAGAGTGCTGGTGCTGAACCAGCCAGTCCTGTCCATGCTCTGGCACTGCTTACACACCCTGCCTATGCCCCTGAGGTCCTGGTGGGACTCCAGAGATGGGTGCTGGAGTTTTTCTGGCTGGAACAGCACTGGGTCACTGCAGAGGTCCTGAGCCTCCCCTTGCAGGAGGGCTGCCAGGGTCTGGTTTGCCTGCACAGCCAGGTCTTGGCATTCCGCCTTCAGGCCTTGCAGTGACTGCTATATGGTATCAGCAGCCATGTGGCATGGGGCCACCTGGGGCATGCTTTCCTCCCCCACTTCTGGGTGCTCGGATATGACTGGCAGCTCCTCAGCCTGTGGGGCTTCTCCCTGCAGGACCTTTCAGGGCTGCCAGATTTCTACCAGGACCTCTGGGCCTGGAGGCTGGTCTCAGCCTCCAGGTCCCCCACAACAGTCTCCCAGGGTGCCAACCTGTTCATTAAGCCCATCCTCTGGAACCCTCAGCTGGAAGTGATGATGGCAAAGGCATCACTCGGTTGTGACAGAGGTTGATCCTGGCTGGTGTCACCCATATTGGAGACCTCCTGGACTACGATAGGCAGGAGTGGGTGGAATCCACTCTGCTGGCCCGGCACATGGGTTTACCCATGACATGTGCAACCTGCCATCTGGTCCAGGAGGTGAAATCTGCCCTACATCCCAGTGCCCTTGATTTGTTGACCAGATCCTGTGCAAAGGCAGTCCCTGCCCCCACCCCCATGTCCTCCAGCCCACTGGAATTTGTCATGGGGCTGGCGCCTCACCCAGGTTCATGGTGCTCCCCTGTTCCACCATTTGAGCTCGCTGGAAGACACCAAACCAGTCTGATTCTCCACCATCCATTGCTGCCATCTCTACACTCTCGTGTGCCGCATTGTCCATCAAGCCACCCTCGCGTCCCGCCCAGACACCAAGTGGTGGGACCTGGTCAGCGAGGGGGGCTGGGGCACTCCAGTGGCTGAGTCTGTACTTCACCCTCATCCCACAAGCCACTGGGGACCTCAGCTGGTGGCTCCTGTATGGAGCCATCGTCATGGGTGTGTACATGGCGAGCTTCATGGACACCCCGGTCTCCTGCCCGTTTTTCAGGCAGAGGGAGAACATGGCACACATGAGCCTCAAGTGCACCAGGCTGCAGCCCCTTCACCTCCAGAGCCTCCTCTTGAGGTTCTGGTTGAATTTCACCCCCCATCTTTTTGTGTTTGGCCACCCCATCCACAGCCCCACCAAGTACCAGGACCTCCTGGTCAACTTCCTCCTGGCCCTAGCCAAGTGGGCCCTGTATTTGACCAGGAAGGAGGCTCTGGCTGGGAAGGCACCCAGAAACTGCAGAGCCACTTTTCTCTCAGTTGTCCATGCACGTCTCTGGGTGGAGCATCAGTGGGCAGCATCCGCCAGCTCCTTGGATACCTTTGAGGACTGGTGGGTGCAGCCCAGGGGTCTCTGTTTGGTGTCCCCTTCTAATGATCTTCTTTTCATATTTTGAACCTATAACCCCCATGTCACTCCTACCCTTTCTTTCCTTAGCTGTCCTACAAAAAAATAAGTAATAAAAAAAAAAAGTCATATCTTTCAAACGTTGTCCCAACGCAGTAGTGGGGGCTATTAGGTAACTAGGTAGGCCTTAAGGTCCATGATCTCTAGTAGATACAAATAGAAAGGAGCTTCTGGGGCCCAGGCAATTGGTATCTGGGGAAACTAGCCCCTTGTGTCAGCTAGACTGCTGAAGCAGCATCCCAAATTCACTTTCTATAATAGCCCCAAATCCACATTCTTCCACAATTAGAACAAAAGAGAGACAGAAAGAGAAATTTATCAGATGGGCTATGTTTTATTGCTATTTTTACAATGTTAAAGAAATTTGGAAGCCTACCAGTGTCTCCAGCATCATAAAAACATAAAACCTAAATATCTATATGTTTTGTTTGTTTGGGTTTCGTTATCACTTGGTGGGTGTGTGATGGAGGAACGTGGGGTTTGCAGAAGATTCATAGATTCATAGATTCATAGATTCATAGATGTTAGGGTCGGAAGGGACCTCAATAGATCATCGAGTCCGACCCCCTGCATAGGCAGAAAAGAGTGCTGGGTCTAGATGACCCCAGCTAGATGGTTATCTAACCTCCTCTTGAAGACCCCCAGGGTAGGGGAGAGCACCACCTCCCTTGGGAGCCCATTCCAGACCTTGGCCACTCGAACTGTGAAGAAGTTCTTCCTAATGTCCAGTCTAAATCTGCTCTCTGCCAGCTTGTGGCCATTATTTCTTGTAACCCCCAGGGGCGCCTTGGTGAATAAATACTCACCAATTCCCTTCTGTGCCCCTGTGATGAACTTAAAGGCAGCCGCAAGGTCGCCTCTCAACCTTCTCTTGCGGAGGCTGAAAAGGTCCAGTTTCTCTAGTCTCTCCTCATAGGGCTTGGTCTGCAGGCCCTTAACCATACGAGTGGACCTTCTCTGGACCCTCTCCAGGTTATCCACATCCCTCTTGAAGTGTGGCGCCCAGAATTGCATGCAGTACTCCAACTGCGGTCTGACCAGCGCCCGATAGAGGGGAAGTATCACCTCCTTGGACCTATTTGTCATGCATCTGCTGATGCACGATAAAGTGCCATTGGCTTTTCTGATGGCTTCGTCACACTGCCGACTCATGTTCATCTTGGAGTCCACTAGGACTCCAAGATCCCTTTCAACTTCTGTGCCACCCAGCAGGTCATTCCCTAGGCTGTAGGTGTGCTGGACATTTTTCCTCCCTAGGTGCAGCACTTCGCATTTCTCCTTGTTGAACTGCATTCTGTTGTTTTCTGCCCACTTGTCCAACCTGTCCAGGTCTGCTTGCAGCTGTTCCCTGCCCTCAGGAGTGTCCACTTCTCCCCATAGCTTTGTGTCATCTGCAGACTTGGACAGAGTATATTTCACTCCCTCATCCAAGTCGCTGATGAAGACATTAAAGAGTATCGGTCCCAGGACCGAGCCCTGCGGGACCTCACTGCCTACACCCTTCCAGGTCGAAGCCGACCCATCCACCACAACTCTCTGGGTGCGACCTTTCAGCCATTCGCCACCCACCAGACTGTGTAGTCATCCAAGTCACAGCCTCTTAACTTGTTCACCAGTATGGGGTGGGATACCATATCGGAGGCCTTCCTGAAATCTAAGTATACGACATCCACCCCTCCTCCTGTGTCCAGGCGTTTTGTAACCTGGTCATAAAAAGAGACTAGATTGGTCAGGCATGATCTGCCTGCCACGAACCTGTGCTGGTTTCCCCTCAGCATAATTTGTCCTGCCGGGCTCTCGCATATGTGAGCCTTGATAATTTTTTCAAAGACTTTGCCAAGGATTGAGGTGAGACTGACTGGCCTATAGTTGCCCGGGTCCTCCTTCCTCCCCTTCTTGAAAATGGGGACCACGTTGGCCCTTTTCCAGTCCTCCAGGACTTGGCCCATGTGCCACAAGCGTCCAAATATTCCCACCAGTGGCTCTGCAATGATGTCGGCCAGTGCCTTCAGCACCCTCGGATGGAGCTCATCCGGGCCTGCCAACTTAAAGGCATCCAGTTCTTCCAAGTGACTCTGCACCATCTCAGGGTCTACGCATGGAAGTCTGGCGCCTTGCTGCTGCCTCTCTATAACCCCAGTGAGAGACTTGTCGTGCCCCTTGCTTAGGAACACTGAGGCAAGGAACTCGTTGAGGAGTTCAGCCTTGCCCCCCCTGTCCGTCACCAGTTGTTTCTGCCAATTTAGCAGGGGTCCTATTCCTCCCTTGGCCTTCCTTTTACTCCCTATATATCTAAAAAACAATTTCTTGTTGTCTTTTACATGGGATGCCATCCTCAGCTCTATGGTAGCTTTGGCCCGTCTAACTGCCTCTCTACAAGCACGAGCAGAGGAGGTATATTTGTCTTTGGTGATCTCTCCCTGTTTCCACTTTTTATGTGCTCCCCTTTTGGCCCTTAGGCTGCCCTGGATTTCTGTGGTCAGCCAGGGAAGCCTCCTGGCCCCTTTCCCTCTTTTACCCAGCACAGGGATCGTCTCGCTTTGTGCCCGAAGGATTGTTTCCTTAAGGCACAGCCACCCTTCTTGGGTTCCCATCACTTTAAAACTCCTACTCTGCAGTGCGTCCTTGACTAATCGCCTGAGTTCATTGAGATCAGCTTTCCTAAAGTCTAGCACTTTCACCCTACTAGTTACCTTACCCACTCGACGCCTTATGGTGAATTCTGTTATTAGTTGATCACTGTCCCCCAGATGGCTACCGATCTGTAGGTCCCCTACCATGTCATCCCCCGTTTCCAATACCAGATCCAGTATGGCATTCCCCCTAGTGGGAACATGTACCTCCTGTGTCAGGAGGAGGTCCTGTACACAGGTTACAAACCTTTGTGAGTGGTGGGACTTTGCCGTCTGTGTTTCCCAGCAGATGTCTGTGTAGTTTAGGTCCCCAATGACTACCGCCTCTTTAGCTTTTATGGTCTCCGTGAGCTGCCTCAGGAGCCCCGCATCTATTTCTTCCCCTTGATGTGGGGGGTCTGTAGCAGACCCCTACCACCAAATCCCTTTCTCCTTGCCCCCCATGTAGCCTAACCCACAATCCTTCTACTTCCTCATCCTTGGATTCCGTCTTGATGAGGGTTGACGTATATTGCTCATTGACATAGAGCGCAACCCCTCCTCCTTTTTTCCCCACCCTGTCCTTTCTGTACAATCTATAACCCTCAGTATGTACCACCCAGTCGCAGGACGAATCCCACCAGGTTTCCGTTAGCCCTACTAAGTCATAGGTGTTTTGTGCAAGCAGGAGCGCTAGTTCATCCTGCTTGTTTCCCATGCTCCTAGCATTAGTATATAGGCACTTGAGTTCTGTGACAGGTGCCTCTGCTGCCCCCCTGCTCCGAGTCCCAAGGGGCCCCTTATTTCTTACCTTCTTCCCAAGGGGCTGGGAATGGGAGTGTGGGGATGTGGGTGGGTGTGGAGGGATGTGAATCACTGTGTGGGTAAGTGCGGGGGAACTGTGGGTGTGGGGGCTGCTTAGGAGGGGTGGGTCCCCTGCATGAATGCTGCATGTCCTCAGTGGCTGGCAGGGGACAGTGGCGCTGGTGGCAGTGGGAGCATGATGGCAGTGCTAAGTGGGGAGCAGAAGGCTGGAGATAGCAGGGGAATGAGCAGGGGGCTGGAGACAGCTCTGGAGACATTCTCCTTCTGTCCTCTGCTCTTCTGAGGCTGGAGAGAATCAGAGGAAGGGGCTGGTGGAAACAGCAGGGGAATGTCTCTGGGGCTGTCTCCAGCTTCCTGCTTATTTTCTGGTACTGCCAGAAAGTGTGAGGGGGCTGGGAGAGCCAGCAGGGAGGTAGGGGAACAAACAGGGGTCAGGGGGAACTAACCAGGGGTGGTGGGGGGGACAAACAGAGAGTTGGGGGAGCAAGCCAGGAGCTAGAGGAATTAGCTGGGAGTGGGGAGAATGAATGGGGGTGGGGGGAATGAACAGGGAGTTGGGGAAGGTCCCCTCCCCCCTCCTCCAGCCCCCTAACCCCCTGCTTACTTGGCTAAAGCTGGGTCCAGGTCCCTGGAGCTTGCACTGCTGCCTGCCCAGCATGGCAGCAGTGGTTAGCACCCCTGGTTAGTTCCCCCTGACCCATGGGCAGGCAGCATGCTTCAGGACTGGGGAAAGGGCCGATCACAGAGGTACTCTTGCACTGTGCCAGAGTGTCTCTGGAGGACTGAGCCTCCTGTTGTTTGATCTGTTTTTTTCCCCCTGGGTTTTTGTTTAACCCCAAGGGTCTAATTTTGTTCCCCTGCTGCAAATTTGCAGTGGGGGGGAACATTTTTTTGGTTCCTACATGTGCCTCTTGCAGCATCTCAAAGGGGTTTGAGACAATGCAAGAGGCACATGTGGGCTCGTCTGGACGTGCCCTATGAGTTCTAAGTCCATGACAGGGCATAGACATTTATGATGTTTACTTCAAAGGTCTTGCACAACTGGATCTCTTGGATGCACAGCTAAACAGACTATTCTTGTAGCTTGTTAATATCTCAGAGAAGTTAAGGAGAGGATGTCTATGTTTTAGGAATGAATTCAGTTCTCATTTATCCGCTTATAACTATAAGTTGCTGTACATAAATGGCAGTATTCTCTCTCAGTTGAAGAACCTTCAGTGCTCTGCTGAAAAACAGCCTTTTATATTTCTTGATGTTACCACTGTAGTGAGTAAGTATATACATTTTGTTTTCACTAATGCTGGTACTGTAGGTAGTATTAGCAATATCACAAGATGGGATATTCTATTTGTTAATGAATTACTGAGATGCTGATTGCATTTTTATAGCTTTGTTTCCCTCCTGTGCTTTCCATTCCTCCTGTCTCCTCACCCCCAAGTCAATATACCATGTTTTTCCATTTTATCTTTAGGAAAAGGAAACAAGGGTTTGGCTCTGAATATATTGTGCTGTTAAATGTAGTAAGGATTTAAGATATTATAAAAGACAATACTCTTCTTAATGCAATGTGAAAAACTGAAGATAATCTAATAAAATAGCCTTCTGCATTTTGCACTCCAGTGTTCTGCATGATAGACTAGGGCAAAAATACCATACAGTAAATGCTTGCCCTATTTACAAATGAAAGGGCAGTCAATAAGACCAAAAAGCATTCACATGTCAGTCAGAAACCCAATGATACAGACAGAATTTAGTGTAGCTAATACAGTTTTATAGGCACACCAAGAACTTTGAAAATATTCTAAGAGTAACTAGAAGCTTCTGCAGCTGGATTGAGAGTACAGATGGATCTTAAGTACATACACAAGTGGGCCAGATCATTGTATAAGGGACATAAAGAACTATCCAGTTGAAGCCTCCTAGAAAATTTGGGAAGCAGGACTGTAATTTTCTTATGGTACAGAGATCACTAACATTCTTAGACTAAAGGGAGAAAAATGGCTAATTAACACTTATTTATTTAATTAACATTTGTTTCTGTACATATGACCTCTGAGGATTTGTACAGTGTGCCAATGGGCAAGGCAGGGCATGTTTTATGCTGTCTATTATAGACTTGTAGGCCATGTTCAGATGAGTGCAGATGTTTGTTTCCCCTTGGACACCTTGTGCCACTGCTACTTGTCCCTGGGGAACACCCAGCAGGTTAGCCTGGGTGGGGTAGGGGAGGCTGGGGTAACAATTGTGCTGGCCTCAGTAACTTTATCTCGGGTCCTGGGAGTCTTCGAACTGCAGCCATGGTGATCCTGGAGCTGGGAGGATGGCCAGCAGCTGGAGTGTGACTCAAACCCACCAGGCTCCAGTTTTGGGTGGTGCGCGCTGCTGTCATGTGTACCATCCAGCTTTTTTTTTTTTAATTATTTTTGGTGTGGCTTTTTTGACCCCAGAATCTTCCAGGGGGTCTGCAGCACCACATACTGCAAGTCTACACTTGTCTGGATGCGGCCATACTGTCTCATGAGCTACTAGCATCTTTCTCCAACAAGGTAATTTCCATTTGTCGCCCCTGTAAGTACTGAGAGAGCTTCACTGTACTCATTTCATAATGTGCAGCCAGACAAATGACAGCTGTCAAGTTGTATAGCAGCATAAAAAATGTTCAGCAGAAGAGCAGAATGAGATTTACAATAATAAGTTCCACACCAGATTAAATTCTGAGATTTCATATTGAGCAACAGAGCAAATTTTCAGATGTACACTGCTACTCTTATGTGTAACTCTTGTGGCCTAAGAAATTAAAAACCTCTTATATAGTAACAGAGACCTACTGAAATGATAGCATAATGTGTTTTTTGATTAGCTCCTAGTTTTACTGTTTTATGTCATCACAACTAGAAATGGTCATGAAAAGGAATATGTATTTTACAGAAAATGCTCACATTTCTATATTTTCATTTTGCACAGTTTCAAAAATCCATATTTCATGGTTTCTGCTGTAAGGAGTGACCTAGAAACCACTATGCAAAGACCAAGCAAAAGGGAATGTTATGTGACGAATGTCCATCTGCAATGATAAGGTGGAGACAGTCTTAGATAAAGGAGGTTTGAAAACAAAAGCAGAATCAGAGTACTGGGTCAAAGAGCTCATTAAAATACTAAAAATCATGCCCCTAGGTGGGGAAAAAGTATGCTAATGAAACATATGTGTATGTAAATGAGATACATGGCTAAAACACAGGTATAGAGACATGCTCAGTAAAGAACTCCTTGCGTCACTCCTTTATAACCAATTAGCAAACAAGGATGCTTATGAAGGTTCAAGACTCCTGTATAAAAGATGCTTAGAAATAGTGATCTGGGTGCTTGTTACGTGAAATTATTCCGCTGGCACCTTTTATTGCTGGCAATAAACCTTCTTTATACTTTCACCCCTGGTATCTTTATTGGCCTTTGCATACCAGGCACGATCCCAGACTTGAGCTGGGGCTCAACACTGCCATATTTTTGTTGAACAGGGTTTTTAATAATTGTGGTAAAAACTTGAACATAATAATGTCTAATTTTTCATACAAATTCTTCATTTGTGACTCAAGTTAATATTCTCATGGAAAATTACTTTGCGTGAAATACTTTTGTTAGGGCCTAACTACAACACAGTTTTCCATGAAATCATGTAAAATGATCTTCGTATACTGTGACCTATGGTATGGCCTACAAAACCTCAGTGTTTCCATCATAACTTCACTTGCATAACCTTTTATCTTCATAGTTCAGATTTTCCAAAGCTGGAGATGTTAGGGTGCAAATTTTTTACTGAATTCCATTTCTGTAATTAAGTGACCCCAAAACACTGGTTGCATTCATTGAAGTCTGAATTCTCATACAGTGGTTAGAAATTTCTGTTTGGTCTTCTGTTTCTCTAAAATTACAACCATAATGTATAGTTTGTAGCGTAGAAAGATTTTCAAAAGCCAAAGTCATCTCCTTTCAATTAGTAGTTACCCAGACTATTACTGTACATACCAATGTAATACAACAGAGGGAGACTGTGCTGTCAAAAGTACAGGTTCAGTCCTGACACCCAAATCGATGCACAGCTGTCCTGGGAGAAAACCTTTTGTCCTGGGATCATACAGAGGTACAAATCTACTGTCCTGCTTCAAATGCCTCTAAAATATGCCAAGTAAAACATGCTTTTTTTTTTTTTCCTAGGACAAAGCTGTGTGCATCTGTAATTACACTATTTTCCAAGATCCATCAGCCAGGCTGTGAGCTCCTCTCTGTTAAAGAAGCAACAATGCAGTTTGGAAGAGTGACAAGTGTAAATGACTGTGCCATGCCTGTTTTGGTCCTAGTCAAATGCAGCGACCATCAGGTCCATGAAAAATGAGACATCTGTTGTGTTCTAGCTTTAGTACAAGTCTCCCTCTGTTGTATTACATTGGTATTTATAGTAATAATCTAGGTAAATAACACATGTACCAGTAGTACTGAATATGTGCAATATGAACCTAACTGTGCTTTAGCAACTGATATAGGTTGCTAGCAACCCATATTTCTCATCTGACTTGTGTTGCCTCTGCTAGAGTCCATGGGTATGTGCAGGTGTTACATTTAGATTAACCTAACCAGGGATAGTTCAGTCTAAATGTCTGATTTTCCAAGTGTGTAGAGGGCTTAAATTATCCAAAAATGGCACACCTGATCTAAGTTATTTCACCTGAGTTGGTGACTAACTTATATTTGAGATTGGGTTAACTTGATCTACAAAGGAGAAAACTTAATCTCATGAGTGCCTGCACATGTTTGCAGCACAACACTGGGGCTGGGAAAACCCCCAGCTGCTTGCCCATGCCCCAGATCTATGCTATTTCCACACCCCTGAACCTGAATGGGCTATTGTTAACCTCCTTCCTCTCCCCTCTCCTTTACCAGGCAAAAACCCACCTCATGGACCTGTCAACCCCCTCCCTAGACCCATTAGCGCCACCCCTCCCCCAATTCTACCTGCCTCTGGCTCCACCCTGACTTACTTGCACTGGCCTCCCCTGTGGCTCTCAGGAGCAGTGAATGGCTGCTTATACTGCTTTTACTGCACACATCACTCCCAGTCTACTTTCACATGACTTAAAATAAGCTGTGTGAACATAGACCAGATGCAGCAAACAACTGTATGCACACCATGTTGGTGTACCATTGTTACCCATGCTAGCCTGATTAAAACTATCTCAGGTATGCTTAACCACATCTCCATTTGGCATTTTAAATATTCTCTGTTGTAGTTAAACAGTATGGGATAAGGTCAGAGAAAGCTCTCTCTGAAGCTGTGATTGTATAAAACCTCTAGTCAGGGCCCTGGCACAAAGGTAATTAAGTAAGCTAGACAAGAATTCAGCAGCACACTTTGAAGTTAGGATCAGGTTTAGACTTGTTACATGTAGTCGTTATGTGTGACTACAAAGAAAATACATTTCATTCAGATTTGACATCTAGTGCAGGGTGTTTGAGCAGGGGGCACAGGTACGGTGCTGCTTGAAAAGGATCATACTGGGTGCTTGGGATCTGGCCCAATGTCTATTTCTGAACAACTGATGAGAACAGAATGTACGTCAAAGAATAATTTGTTAGCTACAAATAGTGCACTCATCTCTAGCCTTTATAACCCTTCCCTCCATCATTTACAGGTTGTTTTTCTGTTTTCTGCACAAAGAGACCTAAATTGACAGCTTTGTATATTATGTACGTGCAATAATTTTATCACTATTCACAATGCGCTTATCTTTGGGATATTATGTAGCTGCATAAGTCATTGTATAAAGGATTAAAAGCCTAAAAGTGTTAATAATAATAAAAAAAAATCAGATCTAATAGCTTAGAGATTAGAATTAATTGAATTAGTCTTTGATCTTGCATGTTAACTTTTAAAAAGAAGAGTTCAGTAAGCATTTACCATACTGTTTTCAAAGGAGTGCTATTTGCTAATCACAAAGCTGGAATGCATCTGTACAATCACTTGTAATGAAAAATATTAGCAGCAAAGGTTGAAAAAGCAAAGTTTAAAAAAAACTTTCTGATTTGCTTCTCACCAAGGCAAGCAACTTCTGTACTAGTTGCCTCTACATATAAACAAGTTAAAGCTTATAAATATTGTCGCTGAGCCAGCAGCCTTCACCAAATCAATGGACAGTATTGGCAGATACTGGAAATACTGTATTGGTCATCAGCAATGTTTGTTGCATTATTCAACTAAGCATTACAGTACCACAGTATTATACAGGTCACCTGAAGAGTCTGTTAAGTAAATTTAGTTACAGACAAGAGAAGTAATACTCATCTATCAAAAGAATAGAAGGAAGAAAACATAGCCAGATAAAAGACATTTTAAATACATGCAATTACTTCTGAAGGATTTCCTTGGCTGATGAGGCTAAGAAAGTTGAAATAGAGTGATGTTTTTATTTACAGTCTCTGAGCATTATTATTATTTAGATCTTGCCAACCAGCTTCAATAACAAGGTTATGAGTATTGAGTCATACTATTAGCTGTAGTACACAGAGGCCACGTCTACATGAGCAGCGGATTGATCAGTTGTTATTTGCGTAAGCAGGTACTAAATGACTGCACTCTAACCAGTGTTACTGTGCAGTATTGCCACTGAACCTTTTTTTTCCAATGCTACTGCACAGTAGCAATGAGCTACTGTGCTCATTACTAGTGCACAGTATTGTTGCTGCATGGTTAGTGCCCGAACTGCTATGCAGTAGCGTGTTGTGTAGATGTGGCCAGAATGTACATTTTCTACCTGTTAACATTAATTTATTTACTTTTTAGACTTATATGCCACCCTTCTCAAACGAAGCCTTACAAAAAAGCTTACAATAGAAACCAGGTAAATTATAAAGACAAGTAGAAATAATATGTAATAGACCAGACTTTGCCAATAATTCCCCTAAACGTAACTTTGCCTACTACCCTACCCTACATGGCAGTAGTTTAGGCTTGAGGTTATGAGAGCCTCAGTGATGGTGGGAAGATCCAAATCTGAAAGAGAGGCTTTGCAGCCTGCATACTAGATGGAGCTGGTGAAACACACTTCTAGCCATTGTTGAAGCCTGAAATCCAGGTGCAGCAAAGGATCTAGGAGCACCTCAAGGGTGCAAACTTGGGTAACAAGAGGAGACTGAACCAACCAGGGAACTAGTCTTAGGTGCTGACCCTTGGTATGGGGGCACAAAAAAAGCAACCACTGTGCCAGTGGCAGCACAGCCACTGATGCCACCCTCTGCACAGCTGCCTCCCCCCCCCCCCCCCCCCCCCCCCCGCCAGGTTACACAAGCACCTGGTTATACCTCTGGTGAATCCCATCAATGACAGGTATCCTTATCCAGCCTTCTGCCCCAAAACATGTGTGCCAAGCACTATCACTATCTTGTCTAGATTCATCTTCAGTTTGTTCACCCACATCCAATCCTCAAATGTAGTCAAGCACTAGGTAAGGACAGAGGCTGCAAGCCTGGATTTAATTAAAAGAAGAGAGCAAGCTAGGTGTTATCAGCATACTGATGGCAGCTTATTCCAAATTTCTGCAAAGCCTCAACCAGTGGACTCAGATACACCCTGAACTGGAGAGGCAATAAGAGTGAAACCTGCCAAGGGGTCAGATCAGAAACAATCATTTAAAGAACTGCTTTATTCCACATCCTTTTGCCATTACATTCAACACCACTCTGAGCCACAACATATAAATGATTACATTTCCTTTCATTCCTTTGCACCAGTATAAATGAGAAGGAAGGTGGTGTTACGTTTCTCTGAGAAAATGGTGAGAGGGGTATGGACCTTTAAGGGTTGTACATTTTCTCAGTGTTTATGCATTAGTAAACATACAAGGGGGTACTCTCAGATACCTGTTTTACTTCAAAGCATGTTTAATTTGGTCTTATATTTTTGTTGCTCTTTATTATTCAGAAAGGCTATTTAAAAAAAACAGAAAAACAAAAAAACCACATCACTGCTGAGTGAACACAGTGAATACCAAGCCCAAGCATTTCTGACTGTCAGATGGTGACATTTTATCTGAACAGGGTTACAATTAACTGGTTAAAAAGGCAAAACAAAGCAAAGGCTAGAAAGAAATGAATATTTAAAACTTGTTCTTGGATATTTGTGGTTGTCCAAGATTTGCTAGGATACCTGATGGTATCTTAGCAACTTTGACAACCGATTAAAGAATCCTTAATTATATTTCTCAACCATGCCTGCTTGCCTGTAGTGCATCTTCAAGCATGTCTTTGCATTTGTATGTGCCTTTATGTGATGGTGGAATTTCTTAAATTCCTGTATCATGTTTGCCATGATAATTAGTAAAGCAGAGTGAATAATTCAAAAAGAATAATTCATCCAATGAATTTGGCCTTTGTGTTTTGCTTGAGTCATTCAAAAAATGATTACAGTTTAATCAGATTCAGTCAGTGTTGTAAAGTGTACAATGATTTCAGAATGTCTTATTTATTTACTTACTTACCTTAACAGTGGATTGATTGCAATTTTTTTTTATGAGACTAAACATTTCATTTTACATTTTTGTGGTTGTGATGATTACTTATATCTGGTCGGATATATCAAATCACATGATAGTACAGTTTATTTCCCTGAGACAGTAATATCTTCCTGCTTATTCAGGAAAGCACTTTCAGATATTTTTAGAGTTAAGCATGTGCTTAAATGGCTTCCTGAGTAAGGCCAGATCTTGATCATATAATTTCATAGTTTGGTGAATTGAATTGATAAGTGCCAGATCGTGGAATCCAAAGGTACTTTAAGTCCATAAGCATTGGATAGTCCTTCCATGGGAATACCTGCATTTATTTAGGCAGGTGTTTAAATTCTTTCTGATTCTAGGCTTTAATTTGCAATGCTTAATCATGCAGGTGTAACACTTGTGAATTATGAGTTACAGAATACAGTGGATTATGGAGGTGTGTACCTTCAAAATGCCTGTTCTGCAAAGTTTGTGGTATAAAAGCTTTGTTTCATGAACTTTCCGGAGATCAAAAGGCATAAAAAGGAGCACTAGGAACCTGAGGCAAATTCATTTAAACACTGAAGTTAATATGCCTGGTTTTCTGTGTTTCAAGTACTAGCTCAGCTCTCAAACTTGAAAATGTCACAATAGATCAACAAATTCTGGACAGTTCCTAGTTTAGGGAGGACTAACAAGCAGAATAGCTGAATTTAGCCTTGGCATAACTAGGTACAATTCCCTTGGACTTTAATGGGGCCTAGTACTTGCCTGTTTACATAGGGGTAACATACTTGGTAAATCAAAAACTCATCTGTGACTTTTTTTGAAAGGATTATTACATGGGGCACTGACAGAAGTGACATTTTGTTGTATGATTGCCCCCTGAAGTGCTCTACAGCTGTGCACTGACAGAAGTGCCTGGCTGCAGAGCACTTTAAAAGTGCTGGATCGTAAAATCTGGACCTTCCTGACTTGAGGGTTCAGATGAAGGTGCTCCAAAGCAGTGTGCCTTCATTAACTTATGTCAGCCCTACCGGGAGCAGGGCTGGGCTGATGCCCCTGGTGCTGTCTTCAGCATGGGAGGGGGGAGAAGAGAGGGGAAAGATCTTGGGCTGACATTTGCTCAGACTGCGCTGGAGGGTGGGATGGGTGGGTTGGAGGCGGGGGCTCCAATCCACCTACCTCACTCTCCAGTACAGGTTGGGCAAACCCCAGCCCCAGCTCCCTCCCCTCACTTCTTCTGCGCCCCACCCCTCCCATTTTGAAGACAACACTGGAGCTGGAACAGGAGGAGGACTAGGGGAGAGAGCTGCAGACACTTAGCCACTCCAAACTGGAACTTCTTCTTCCAACTCCCTAAACCCAACAACAACCCCCCAGGAGTTACAGCAGGGAGCTGCATGTCTGTCAGCACCCATGAGGAAACAACAGGCACTGTGGCTATAAAGCTGGGGTGGGAAAAATACAGCCCAGGGGCTGGATCTGTCCTACAAAGTGACTTTATTTTTATCCCTCACCCCCACCACCCCCTGGTCTGCACCAGGCCCCTTGGCCACACTGAGCAGCACTGGAGCACACCCATCCCATGCCAGCCTGTAGCTGCAACTCACCTCAGGAAGCCCATGTGGCAGTCCCCAGGTCTGCCAGCTCAGCATGGGGTGGAACAGTGTGGCATGGGGACAGTGGCAGTGGTGGGAGCCCTGGGGAGGGTGCTACATCCTGAGGCCAGTCTCCATTGAGACTGGCTCCAGCCCTGGCCCTGGCTCCAGATGCAGCACTGTCACCATGGCTCCCACTACTACTGCTGCCCCCATGCTGCTCTGCCCTGTGCCACTCTGGCCCATGCCGAGCCAGTGGGACTGGGGGCTGAGGGCTTCCCCTACTGCACAGGCATCCTGGAGAAAGCTGTGAACTGGCATGGGATGGGGGTGCCACAGCATCACCTGCCTTCCCCAGTCCCAGCCCAGTCCTGGCCGCTGCATGTGGCAGGGTATGCAGTTGCTGCCAAGTCCATCCCCTCTCTCTCCTGACAAGTGGCTGTAAGTTCCTCCTAAGCCTCCTTTTCAGGGCTTGCAGCCCTCCTCTTCCCATCATACATGCTGCAGCTCCCCAGCAAGCCCCATGGCAGCTTCCAGCTCTGCCACAGTCCCACACCGTCACGACCCAAGATCATGGCTCCAGCCCCAGCCCCAGCTCCAGGGAGCCATGCGGGTAGGATGCCTGGGTGGGCAGGGGGTTGGGGCTGGGGCCAGGATTGTAGGGAAGTTACAGTGTGGGGCTGGGACAGAGCAGAGCTGTGATTTGCTCCCTGCATGCCCCTGCCTGCAGAACCCATGCCTATAATGGGGTATGCAGGCAGATCGTGGCTCTGACTCAGTCCTGGTACTGTCCTATCACTGCCCAACAAGCCCACCCTGTGATCCTAGGTTGTCCTACTCCTCCCATTCCTGAATACTTCTGCCCAGGGTTCCATCTCACATAGGGAGTTTTGGTGAGTTTTTGAGGGGGCAGAGGGTGTTGACCCAGCCCATGACAGCTCACCAAAACAGCTTGTGTGGCACTGAGGCCCAAATAATTGCCCACCCCCACTACAGAGAATATTCAATCATATAAGAGTGGACAAATTTGTTTGGATGGGCTATAGGGCTGCCCTCTGGCCTTTGAGGAAGGATTCCTCCTCCTGCTCTATTCTTAACAGATTCACTTGGACTGGGTAACTTAAGTGTGTACTTACCCTTTAGGGACTGTAATGTAGAGTGCCTGTATTTTTCCATGAGAAAAAGAAAGGGTTGGGGGAAGGGAGATTGGAGAGCATGACCTGAGCATGCCTTTGATCATAACCCTGGGCAGATCTAGGGCATTGAAAAGGGAGGATCAGGTAGTGTGGTGCATCATCACACATAACATGAAATATTTCTCTCCAGCTAAAGAGAAAATTTAATTATTTGATTATTAATGTATTAATATACTTGGGCCTAGCATTATATGTTTTGATTCATGATGAAAACAAAAACCAAAATAATGATTGAAATCACTAATCTGCTAGATTATGTATAAAGTTAAACACAACAAACAAGGAAAAAGTTGTCAAAATATATTGTAGCATTACTTCTGTAGTTATTACAATTAAATGGACATCTCTTATTCAAATGTTTCTTAATGTAGTCTTTTAAAATATTTGACAGTACCTACAGTACTTCACTGTCAGTCATTTTTATGCTTCAGTTAAGGTTTTTACCTAGAACTAAATACAGTCTATAGGGCTGTGAAATAGAACAGGAACATTACCAGGGAAGACTAACAGATAGAAAATCGCAGAGGAAAATAGGGTTTGAATAGTGGAGCATCAAGACCGTTAAAAAGGAGAGAGGCTTGTTAACACCTGTGGAGTGGAGACAGATTAGCCAAATTAGTCAGGAAGATGATGATGAGCCCTGAAATCAACCCTCTCCATCAGTGCTGTCTGAATAGAAATGTCTCTGCCCCTTCCAGGTAGTTGGTTTTGAAGTTTGGATGGGCAGGAATTAAAGTGAGGTTCAGCTGCACCACTGTACACACCTTGGATCTGCCCCTGATTATAGCTGATTTATCTTCCTGAGGTGAGGTTAGGAAACTGTTTGGCAAATGTAATGGGGCAGATTTTGTAGAATAGGCTAAAAAAAGAAAAAAAGAAAGTACATAGTACTTGTTATGCTTACATTAAAGATCATTAAATGACTGAATAAAAACATAAGGTTCACCAGCTTTGCCTATGTAACCTTTACATTTCTATTATTCAGGAACAAGAAAAATCTTATAACAATATGCATATATGTCTATACATTTAGCTTATGCAAAACGATCAATTTCATTTTTTTGCTCCAACAAGGATATCATATATAATTATCAGTCTTCCTGTATAACCACATATTAATATAAGCTGATGATGAGCATCTTAAACATATGAAAATAGTCTATATAAAAAAATATTAAGGTGGAATTTAAAAAGCAAACTACTAAAACAAGAAGGGCTGTCACTTAAGATGGTTAAAAACCCTCAGGGTGAAAGGCAGTTCACCAAAACCAGAGAATCTCAATTTTCCACATGACAAGCTACCATCTCATTTATAATGATGTTTTAATCATACAACATCCATCCTTTTTAAAATGAAAAAAGTGCCTGAGTTCTAATGAACAAGACTTATATTGAACAATTCTGTCATTTCTTCCTTTAGCTGACAGATATTGCTGTTGGATTGCAAAGTTTCATTTAAGAGAAAGTTTTTGATAAATGTTTCCAATATGAACTAGTGAACAGTAGTCAGCTGTGATTATCCTTCAGTTCATTACAATCATACTTCTAACTTACATTGCTGACATCCTATTTCTGAAATGTATTTGAATGGATTAAATTGTTCTTTTTTGATTAGAAAGGCCACATCAAGCCAAAACCTTGAAAAGATGTCTTATAAAAATAGATGACATGAAGTTTTATTAACTTCTTTGTAGGGCAAGTATCTTCAGAAATTAAACAGGCACCAATAATGTTTCCAAGCCTTTGGGGTCGGGGGGTGGGGGGGGGGGGAAGTTTTAGATCAAGTGCTATAAATACCTTTCTTCTCAAAGTTGGGTTTTGAAAAATCCAGCATGGGGAAGAAGAAAGAAATGAAAGTAATATGTTCTTTTAGAGTTTAAATAATATAATTATTTTGATATCAAAATATTCCAGGTAGTCAATTCATAAGATGATGGAGAGGAGCTGCAGAAAGATCTCACCAAGATAAACAAATGGGCAAGAAATTACATATGAACTTCAGTGTTGACAAGTGTAAGGTAATGCACCAGGGGAAAAATAACCTCAACTGTACATACACCATGCTGACTTCTGAACTAGCTGTTATGACTCAGGAAAGAGACCTTGAAGTCAGTGTATATGGTTCTTTAAAAACCTTAGCTCAACGTGCAGCAGCAAACAAAAAGCAAATAAAATGTTGGATATCATTAAGAAAGGAAATGAAAACAGAGCAGAGAACATTATAATGCCATTATAAAAATCCATGGTGGGCCTGTATCTTGGATACTGTATACAGTTCTGGTCCCTGTATCTCAAAAAACAATGCAGTAGAATCAGAAAAGGTACAGAGGAGGGCAACCAAGATGATCAGGGGTCTGGAGCAGTTCCCATACCAGGAAATGCTTTAAAAGGTTATGGGTCTTCAGTTTGGAAAGAAGGCTAAGGGGGGATATGCTAAAAGTCCATCAAATCATGAAGGGTGAACAGGGAAGTGTTGTTCATCAAGTCCCAGAATACTAGCACTGTTGGGTCCCATTGAAAATAGTAGGCATCTCTAAACCAGTAATAGTGGAAGCCAGGAAGCCAGGGAGGCTATAGAATAGGGGATAGATCCCTCTAGAGATTTCTGGCTTGGAGCTTGCCCTGTACAGCATCCACTCCTGGCACTGTTGGAGAAAGGACACTGGGCTAGATGGACCATTGCTCTGATACAGTATGACTCCTTCTTATGTTCTTAAAATCTTAAAATTAAACCTCATATAGGAAGTAGCCATGAAATCCTGAGTCACAATGGTGTAATAGAATGCTGCTCTAAGAACAATATAATGTTATGTTTCATATGAATTTCTAACTAAGTTGCTTACTGATTTCCAAAAATCTCACCCAATTTATTTCTTTAATATTAAAATTATAGCTAATTTGCATATACACATATATTTTAACATTAAGAAAATAATTGGGTGTATGTGTTGGTTTGTTTTGGGTTTTTTTCCTGATACTTACATTACTGAAAATCTCACTCTTTCCCCCTGGTTTTGGTAAACTATTTGAAACATGTATCTGAATACTGTTAGATATCTGTGGGTAGATTTAATAGCCATTGCTGTATGATTTGCTCCATAATATTTATTTCATATTGTGCTTATTTTTTATTTTATGGACATTGATTGTGTTATCAAACCTAAATATATTGTTTTGAATATATGTATTTGGATCACACAGGTCATGTTACAGCAGTATTGAATTATCTGGAAAGGTTTTATGTAGCTCTAAATGAAGCTTGCATAATAACTTTCAAGTAGAAAGATTACATTTTGCTCAACATTCATCGTGATTCAAAGTGAGGGTAGCAGTCACAGAAGTGGCATGAATGAATATATCAAAACTGATTATATTTCATATTTGCTATTCTACCATGATTGGTCAAATAAGTCACAAAGAACTTTTTCAGTTTCTGAATGAATGAACATGCAGAAACTTGTTGTACAAATATTTGCACAATTAAATGTAACTGTTCCAAAGGTATATTTATGGTCAGAGCAAATCCACTTACAAATTCAAGTGAACATTTGTGGGTGCTTCTCTAAAGTACTAACCTTATTTTGGTAATGAAAAATAGCTCAGCAGAATTTCAGAGATGCAATGCTCAGAGATGGCAAACATATCTTTTTCTTGCCCGTGAAGCCCTTGTTCAAATCAATGAGCACTTAGGGTCCCTCTATATGGTATACTTAAAGCATGATTAACCAGGTAATCACACCTTAAGTTGCGACCTAGCTACACCTTCAACCAGTTAATGACATGTTAAAACAAGCAATAAGCTACAAAGTTATTCCACAAAAAATATCTAATAATTCTGTAGCTTGTTCTAATTACACCATAATTGAAGGTGTAGCCAAGTGCTCACCTGTGGCTGGGAACGCCATCAACTGAAGGGCTCCCAGCCACAGGGATCTACCACCCACTGCCAGCCCTGCAGCTGAGGCAGCTCGTAATGGTGGCAGCATTGTCAGCCACAAAGCTTGCAGAAGAGAAAATGCTGCCACTGATGTGAGCCTTGTGTGGTGTGGGGTCCCTGCACTGCCACAGCTTCAAGCCCCACAACTCAGGAGGTTTGCAGGGGTGGGGCAGCATTCTCTCTGCTGCCCCTGATGCAAGCCTTACAGTTGAGGATGTTCACAGGGTGGGCAGCATTCCCAGCACTGCCCCCACATCCCCACATCAGCTGTGGGAGCTGGTACATGAGGAGCCCAGGATTCATAGATTCATAGATTGGTAGGGGCTGGAAGGTACCTCACAAGATCATTGGGTCCAGGCCTCCTGCACTAGGCAAGAAAGACAACTGGGGTCAGGGGATCCCAGCAAGGGTCCCCAAGGGTGCCCTGGTGAACAGTCAAGTCTTGTCTTGAAGATTTCCAGGTGATTGCACCACCACTGGGGGAGTTTATTCCACAGTCTGGACACCCTGATGGTGAAGAAGTTTTTCCTACAGTTGAGCCTGAAGCGGTCTTCCAGAAGTTTGTGGCCTTTAGTCCTGGTTTTTCCCCAAGGGTGCCCTGGTGTACAGTTGTTCACTGAGCTCTTGATGTACGCCCCTGATGTTGTAGTAAGCTGCTACCAAGTCCCCTCTTAGTTGTCTCTTTTTTAGGCTGAAGAGTCCCAAGTCCCTCAGACTCTCCTCATATGGTCTGTCTTCAAATCTCTGATCATATGGTTGGCTCTTCTCTGGACTCTCCACATCCTTGTTGAAGTGCGGTGCCCAGAACGGGACACAGTACTCCAGCTGTGGTCTCACCAGTGCTGAGTACTGTGGAAGAATCACTTCCTTGGTTTTCCATGAGATGCATAGGTTGATGCATGCCAAAACATTGTTTGCCTTGCTGGCTACACCATCACACTGACGGTTCATGTTCATGTGATGGTCAATTATTACTCCTAGGTCCCTTTTGGTCATGGTGCTAGTCAAATTCACACCACCTATCCTGTAGGTATGTTGGGGATTATTTGCCCCCAGATGGAGCACTTTACATTTCTCAGTGTTGAACTGCATCTGGTTCTAATTCACCCAACTCTCCAATCTGTCCAGGTTTGCTTGAATCTTCAGGTTTTACCATGCAGCCCCATAACTTGGTGTCATCTGTAAACTTGGCCAGGGAGCTTTTCACCTCCACATCCAAATAATTAATAAAGATGTTGACTGGACCAAGCATAGACCCCTGAAGGACACCACTGGCCACTTCTCACCAGGATGACAAAGATCCATTCATAAGAACTCTCTGGGTCCTACCTTACAGCCAGTTTCCTACCCACTTAACCACCAGGCAGTTAAGCCCACAATGTTCCAATTTTCCCATGAGGATTGTGAGCCCATGTTCCCTCTGTACCAGCATTAAGGCACAATAGGATTTAATGTGTGATTCCACAATCTCACCTTCTGCCTTGCATGTGTAGCTTGGCAGGAGGTGTGATTGTGTGGATTAGGCATTAAATCCCATTTCACCTTTACCTGCATATGTAGAGGGGCCCTTAATCATGTGTGTAGATCCACTAATATCTCATTTTGGTAACAATGTTAGGGGCTCACTTGTGGCATCCTTAATTGATCAGCAAATTAATAAAACAGGACCAATATAATCCTACAACCTGCTCCAGCTTTGCACAACTTCAGTTATGCAAAGCAGCCTAAATGAATCATTCAAGCCTAGTACATGTTCCTTTCATATGCAAGACTGTAGCATCTTCTGTGTTTGTTCTTTTTCAAGCATCTTAAGTAGAAGGTAATCCTAAGTAATGCATGCACAGTATCCTCATATCTCAGTAACCCTTATTAACTGTAATACTACCAGGGAACCTTGGGCTGCTGGAAATAATTTAAGTTTCCTTGAAGTCAGAGATTGTCAGAGACTAGATTGGCACTTCAGCCAGCCTCACGATTTAAGGAGACTAAAAGGGGGTGTTTAGCCATCTTTGCCCTTCTTTAATTATGTGCCTAGCTCAGCTGAGTAGTACTGGGGAAACTGGTCCAATATATTTGTAGGAAAGAATTGAAAAAGATGTCTCTGCCTTAGGTACTCAGAGACATAAATAGGTAAGACTTAGAAGGGATGTTAATCCCTTTTAATATATAATAAGTAACTACTGAGAAACTGTGGTTCAAAAATTGGATAGTAGACCTTAGAGTGGCATGATCTGAAAAACAAAGCCAAGCAGCTTATATTTATTAAAGTAGAATCTTCCAAGTACAGACTGGGGTATAAGAGCCTTTTTAGGAACTGGTGTATTTCTACTAAGCAAACATTGGACTTGTTTTTCTTTTACAGTAATACACTTCTTGAGATTTCTTTAACTTTTATGCAAAAAGTCTGCTACCTCATCCTTCATGCATTAACATCTCTACTGTGTCAATAGTTGAAATGAAAAAGAATTATTACACAAATTGTTTGGAAAAGGTTTCTTTTACTTTGTGATCAAGGGAAGGATGATTATTACTATTAGTATGAAAGATATGTGAGTCTGTGATTATTGCATAGAAATGATTATGGTTGAAGTGGTAGATATATGTAGCACTTGGGTAAACTACATTGAGACTCATTTCTCATTCCAAAAGGACTGAAAAAGTATTCAAAATTCAATGGCTTTTCAGCAAAACAAAATTTGGAAAGTGCTGCCCTTAGAATTAATTAGAAGACAATGCTTTATCTACCTACAGCTGGCCCCAGGTTATTTTTAAGATTTTAAATTAAGTTCTAAATATAACTGAATACTGTAACTTTTAATCAATGTCATTTTCATGCACTCTCATACAACTTTACTGTAAAAAAATGTTATACCAACCTCAATGCTATCACACTTTGTCCCTAATTAGTTCTGTTTACAAAATATTTAATCACTAGAAATCCAAATGGTTTTCACCTCTTGACAACTAATGGAGCAACTGAATTCAGTGTCCGATGAACACCCTAAAATACACAGCAAACCAGTGAACTGCCACAGTACTGCTTACCCAGGCAAAATTCCAGTTAGACCAAAGAGCTTCACCTGAAAAATATTGATATACTAAATAAAGCTCTGTTCTTCAATGGGACCCTGACAGTCAAAGATCTTAAAATCTTCACAAATATTAAAGTGTTAGTCACACCATCCCTATCAGGTGAATGGTATTGTCCCCACTTTGATCATAATGGGACCCAAGGGAAAGACCAGAATAGATGCCAGACAGGTGAGATTGTGCTACATATCTAATAGTACTCATGTTCATCTTGGTGTCAATTATGACTCCAAGATCCCCTTCTGCTGCTGAGAAGGTCCTCCCCCAGCCTGTAAGTGTGTCGGTGATTCCTTCTCCCTAGGTGCAGCACTTTGCACTTATCTTTGTTGAACTACATCTTATTTTGTTTTGCCCACTTTTCCAACCTGTCCATATCTGCCTGGATTAATTCCCTACCCTCTAGTATGTTAACTTTACCCCATAATTTGGTATCATCCTCAAATTTGGACAGAGTGCTTTCCATACCCTCATCCAAGTCACTGATGAAGATATTGAACAGCACAGGTCCAAGGACTGAGCCTTGTGGGACTCCACTGCCCACATCTTTCCAGGTCAATACCGACCCATCTACCACCACTCTCTGGGTGCAACCCCTAAGCCAATTTCCCACCCACCTGACCTTGTAATCATTTACATCACAGCCGCTCATTTTACTTATGAGAATAGGATGAGATACCATTTTCCTAGACCTTCTGACACCTCTTTTGATCTCTCAGAATATTTTGGAGCTCTATTAGTCCCTAAAAACTTGCCTGGTTTAAATACTACTTTGCACTTGTATTGCGTCTTTCATGCAAGGATCTTCCAGTGCTGGTGGAACTGACTCTGCATCTATCTCTGATTACCACCACTAGTAGATGAGTAAAAGACATTTTAAATCTAAAACTAAAATCTTCCTTGAATATTGAAGCTAAGCCAAGAGAAAAGGATATAATGGTTATGATACTGGCTTGGGATTTCGGAGGTCTAATTCAATTTCTTGCTTTGCACAGACTTCCTTTGATTCTGAGTAAGACCATTAAGGCCAGATGCAAAAAGCTTTAGACTTCAGTTACCTAGTCTAGAATTCCAATCCAAAGACACATCTGCTCAGCAGCTGCTTAAATCTTGAGGCATCATTAATGCTGGGTATGTGGCTTTTTTACTTAAGTATTCTTTAGGTGCCTATAGTCTTACAATGTGTGCATGCCAAGAACTGCTCCAGTTTAAAGAACCAGACCTCTAGATCCCACCTAAATGTTATTTGTATTCAGAAACTACACAGAGCAATGCCAAAAGTCTCCTAATGGGCCCAATCATGTAGGCATGTTCTGAGCACGCTTATAACATAACATGTTAACAGCATTGAGTTTAGTGTATAAACTACCATTTTGATTCAACACATGGCTTCAGGAGAAGGACCTGCTGCTTTTTTTTTATGTAGTATAGAGAGTAGAGTATTTGCCAAGGATGAGGAATACATAGGCTCCAAGCCCTCCTCAGCTTGGGGCAGGAATTCATAGTCATGTCTCCTATTTCCATAGAGACATTTTGTATACCTTGTACCCCTCTTGAAGCTGACAACTGCATTTGGGAAATTATGATGAGAGGAAGAAGGACCCTGATTATTTAAGCTAATGTTTATTGTACTTGCATGGCAAAGCAGAGAAGTCTGAATTCTAGATTGTGATCCATAGCTTGTTTATGCATTTTACATTAAATAGTTTTTGGATAAAAGAGTATCCTGAAGCAGAGACCAACGTACTGGACTTCCTATCCACTAGGCTATAGCTCCCTTCTACTCTCAGCCTTATGATTTGTTTTTCTCTGCACTGTGTCTAAACTCCAAACAGAGTGGAAGGTGCACCTAGCCAACCTAATCTATAACCTGTTTATTTCTCCAGAGTGGTGGGAACTGTGAATTTGAATCCCCTTAGACTCAGAGAACATTTGCACACATGCTTGCACAGTTGTATAAGTGACAAAATGTGTGTCGGCACTGAGAAAATGGTGGCATGTGGTGCCATGCTTTTGAACTAAGACATGGTGGAAATGTCTTAATTTAAAAGGGTACTGCTGCCATTTTCTGCATGCTGACACTCATTTTGGCACTTATACAACTGTATGCAGCACTGAGCAGTGCAGTGTGTCTGCTTGTGTGCAGAGGAGACTTGGTTAACCAAGTCTACTCCAACCTGCTGGATCTCTGGCATGTGACGAGATAAAAAGGTTTTTGTGATGGCCACCTTGCTAGGGGCATCTGACCCCAGCAGTCTTTCCTGCCAAAGTGCAGGGGCTGGACCTGTTGATCTGTATGGTCCCTTCCACCCCCTAACATCTATGAAATTATAAATGCCCAGAAGGACTTTTAAGCAAAGAAACCAGTTTTCTGGCTTTTTGGACTGAGGTTCACTAATCACTATTCTGTGTAATAAGTAGGTGAATATATGTCATAAGCAATACATGTTACTACTATGCTGCCTCCTGAATACATAGGCTCTACTAAAAATTCTTTTAAAGAGAAGTGGTATGCACCTACCTGCTGGAGAGGACTCTGAACTCTGGATCCTCAATAGATACAGACACTATCCTTACAAACCTGGTTTAAATATGTAAATGCCTAAAAGTGTCAGAATTTCAGATGTGTCCCTGTACTTCATGTTTCTTATCAATAGGGTGATTATATGGGAAAATGAAATCTGGGATGCTGCCTGCCTGCTGGCCCTGGCCCCAGCCCCAGCCCCTGCGGCGGAAGCTCCCGGTACTGGCAGGGAGCCGAAGAGTCGGCATGGGGAGGAACGGCTGCAGCAGCGGAGGCTGCAAGCCCTCCCCACACCAGGGAAGCACAGCACTGGCCGGGAACAGAAGAGCCAGTGTGGAGGCAGGCAACCACAGTGGCAGGAGATGCAGCAATTGCCTCTGGGAGTGACCAGCTCAGGAGTGGGCTGGAGGGATCGGCCAAAAAACCGGCCGTGGTGGCAGCTGGAGCCACCGAGGGAACCCACATCAGGGACGGATGATGCCAAGATGCCGAGTTAAAGATGGCTCCAGCAGGAGCTGAAGGAAACCCCAGCTGGGGTAGGAGCATGGGTCCCAGCCCGGGGGACACGGCCACTTAAGGGGAGTGGAGTCGGTTAGCCTACGGCTATAGAGCTCTCCCCTCCTCTTTTCCTCTATTGTTTTTCCCTTTCTTTGTTTTTTCCCTCTTGATCTTCTTTATTCTTGGCTTAGGGATCCACATCTAGGTGCTTGTTTTGTGTTGTGGGTGTAGTCCCTTTGTTTTTTTTTCCTCTTGTTCTGTTTTTTTTCCCTGCCCAGTGCGGGTGTAACCAGCACTCTCTGCTGGATTCCAGGAGACCAGGGACCTTGACAGAGGATTGCGGGTGTGTTGTGAATGCGGCAGCGATTGGTGGCATCCTCCTGGCAACGTCCAGAGAAACGGAGGAATGTCTCTGAAGATGAAACGTCTTGAACCTCCTGGACCCAGGTGGAACCTCAGACATCCTTCCGCGACGAAGGAGACGTAGATACTGAGGAAGTCATCATCCAGGGGTCGGCCACAAAGAGATCCTGAGGCTCATCTTGAAGGGTGGCGTGCGGCCGGGGTGTAGGGGAGGTTGGAGCGCCGCGGATATCCACCAAGGGTCATGACAACTCTGGAGGTGCCCTCAAAGGAGATCCCCTTCACTGAAGATCCATCCGAATTCATGGCAGGTGAGTTTGGGGGCCACTCCGAAGGTGATCGAGGGACCCTCTGGGGCTTACACGAGACTACTTGGCACATAAGGCCAGCTGCCCATGCGAAGGCAGTGCAAGAATGGATCATCGAACAGAGATGGGCACACAGCAATCACCTCAAACACAGTAAAAAAAACTCCTATAACTTACAGTTAGGCCCTCAGATACCAGTACATCTCATCTGAGGAGGATCCTCATGATGCTCACCTTGTGAACCTGAAATCTGACTTTATGCAGTAAGGATACAACAGTACAGAAACAACCATATATTTTGGAGCCATCCAAATATCCCACAGTTACCTGCTACAATACAACAAAAAAAAGTGTGCTGTGGCTGCACACCCATGCTAGGCACCTACCACCTTGCACATGAACCAGTTAGAAGAATCATCAAACAATTAAAGCCTACACTTGATAAAGATCAGACCTTGAGAAAGAGATTCCCAGATTCTGTGCTTCTGGCTTTCACACAAGTCATCAGCAAACTTCCCTCTATTCAATGTATGACAATGTAACAATGGATACAACACATCTCTACTGCTGCAATGATCAACACTCCCCACAATGAACTAATCAGAATCTATGGATCCTAAATGTGTCTTTCCCAAAATGTAATGTATCTGATCTAATGCAGGAAATGCCCTCATAGCAACTATTTGGGTGACACTAGACAAACTATGCACAACAATGAACTCACAGGAAAGAATATGAAGGACAGAGATGCATAAACACAAGTAGGAAGGAGCACATTTTTCATAGAACACCCATTCTCTTTCTGACTCGCTATTGTAGTTCTCAAAAGACTTTTACGAAACAATTTCAAAAGGTGAGCCTGGGAACAAAAAAATTCATAAGTTGGATGAACATTAAGAACTGGGAACAAAACACTGATATTGGCTTTGTTGCATATAATAATCTATCTGATTTCTGAAAATCTTTCTTCACAGTATAATGACCATATTCCTTTAAAAGTCTTGATCTCCCCCTAATCAAGCTATCTGTTCTTTTGGTAACTGTTTGTCTGCTACCCTTGGGAATTTTTATTTTCTCCAATTTCATAGCCATCTACACTGTTTTTTATCATCCCTGTCCCTGCTTCTTCTCTCAGACCTGATGAAAAATACCTTGTATTTGAAAGCTTGTGTGAACCTATCCCAACTATACAGTAGTAGGCAGAGCTGGCCTTAGGGTGGGTGATATGGGCAACTCGCTGTGCTCTGTGCCCATCCTGGCCTGCCCTCCCCCACTCCCTGTATACACACCTGTGCCCTCCAGAGCATGGATTAGGTAAATGCCACACTCTGTTTCCACCTACACCACTCCCCACATGGGAAGCCCCTGCTCCAGGTTTAGGTGGCAGCAGGATGCATCCCTGCTCTGCTGTGGCAGCCCTCTGGCAGCCTGCCAGAGAGCAATGCAGACTAAGAGCAGTGCTATCTGTCCCCGAGGTGCTGGTGTCCCTGAGGCCACTGATCAGCAGGAGCTTGGTCAGTACCCCTGCCTACCCACTACTGCCTGCAGCAACACTTTTAAGTTGCAGTGGCAAGGGTAGGAGGGAGTGCCACCAAAATACAAGTTCACCCAGGGTGCCATTTTCCATAAGCCCAGGTCTGGTAGTGGGTAAATATACTATCCCTCACAATCCTTGTTTCCCTCTCAATGATTTTGAAACATTCAGCTATTATGACAAGAGGGGCCTTAAAGCTATGAAAGATGCTATAACTTGTTTTATGGATGGGGAAATTAACACTCAGAAAAGGAGGCTAAAGCTTCTGTTTTCAAAAGAAGTGAAGAGGTTTTGAATGAGAATTGGAAACATACCTCTCTTAAGCGTCTTTAAAATACCACTTAAGCACAGGAAAGTATTTGAACCAATTCTTTTGATCAGACTTTGGGTAAATATACATCTGGATCTAGCTAAGCTTTGTGCTTTATCCTTTCTGTAGTTCAGTGCCTTGCTCAAGGTCACACAGCAAATTGCTGGCAGAGCTGTGTGTAGAAACAAGGAGTCCCTGCTGTATCCAATAGATCATACTCATTACTGGTTATTTTTCAGATGTGGTTTCTACTGACAGTGGATCACAGCTCTGGGACGCTACATCTGGCTGATTGAGTTATTACTTCTAAGTCTGCTGAAATCCATAAATGCTGAATACTTCAGCAAATGGTTCCCAATCTAGAAAAAATGAATAGCACAGTATAATTCAATCTGCCCTTTCTTTTTATAGAATCCCAGATTTATTACCAATTGTGTGATGTTCTTTTCCCAGCATTATTTTTCTTTAATGTTGAAATTATAACTCATGATGATTTTCAAAAACTCCAAAAGTTATAACAGTTTAACCTGGTGGTTTTGGTGATAGATTTTTGCTTTTTTGGTGAGTTCTGATTAATGACCTGTGATTCATTGGAGTATTGAATGAAAAACACATTAAACTATATAATTTTTTACAGGGAACCTACCATGTGAAGTGGGAAGTTGGTCTCTCTTGGGTCTAGTAGGCATGATGCTTTTATTAGAAATGTGCCGATTAGTGGTTTTATTTTCTCCCTTTTCACAGCTTCTGAATAAGTGACCTTTTATTAGAAAAGAGCTTTTTGACTCTGCTCTATAATGTGCTACTTGGGGAAGCTGGAAATATATATATATAGATATATATATATATATATATGTGTTTACTGGTATAAACTAGTTATTTTATCTTGAGTGAATATGATCCTAAAATGTAATGGCTCAAATTATTTTTTATAGAAATGCAGTTAGGCAGCTAAAACTCATTGGATAGAAAAGAAAAAAAACCTTTGAAACAGGCTTGGTGCAATTATCTCTATGCTAATATCTATCTTAAATTAGAAGCACCTATGGAAACAAAAAGCATTATGCAGGCATTGAAGAGACAAAGGGACTTGTATGAGCCTTTTTATAGTGTTCTTAGTTACTGCATTCATTTTGCATGTATTTCCTGTTTATGTGCATGTGCCTATGGCAGCTGGGTAGTCAAAAATAAGGTAAGTATACTAATGCTATATGGAATTAATGGGGTTCTCTCTCAAAAGCCAGGAAGAGAAAAAATCCTTCCTTCAATCCAGCCACCAAGAAGGTATCTTTCCTATAGCTATGCATTCAAAGAACTGAGAGGAAACTTCCTCCCTCTGAGCAATAAGGGAAAATATGAAGGGGTGGGTGGTAATAGATACACATCTCTTCCCCTCTGTTGGGCAAGGATGTCACAATATGATTATCTAGTGTCTCTGAAACTCCACCTGAAGACAAAGTAACTTCCCAGCTGTTAAAGGAAGAGTGACATTGCACTAGATCTTTCACAGTCAGTAAGTTTTGTGAAAAAGTGAAAAGAAATGCCTAGAAATTGGGAGTAAAACCTATAATTTATGTCCATCATCAGGGGCTTATTAACTGTATGTTTGCAAGCAGAAAACAAACTTCAAGGGGAGCCACATTTTCTTCACCATTAATAGAATTAGATTTAGGCTCCTTCAGCTGTGACACTTTTCTCTTTTGGACCTTCATTCAAGTAGAGAAATCCTTCAGGCTGAGGAATCACTGAGAGTGCTTCAAGTGTTATTGTACAGTATTTGGGTTTGTGGGTCCAAATACACAAGAACTCCAGTATCACTAATGAAAATATCAGCTTTCTAGCTGTGCATATTAAACAGTATGGTACGGATTACCCAAAGTTGCTTTTCTGACTAACAGTCCTTAATGTGAGCGAAACATTTTCCCTTACTCAATGTCTGCCTTGAATTATTTGATCTAGTCTACAATACATAGTTGTTGTTGCTTTTTTAATAGATTTCATAGGCATTAGGGCTGACAGGAACCTGAAGAGATCATTGGGTCCAGCCCTCTGCCCAAAGGGCAGTAAGTCAGCTGGGATCAGTTAACTCCAACAAGATAAGCATCCAGGCATTTCTTAAAGGTATCCTGAATAGGTGATTGCACCACTTCTTGTGAGGAGTCTGTTTCAGATTCTGGAGACTTGGACGGTAACAAAGTTTTTCCTTATGTCCAGTCTAAAATGGTCTTCTAGTAGTTTGTTACTGTTAGACCTTGTCTTCCCTTGGGGTGCCTGGATGAACAGATGTTCTCCCAGTTCCTGATGCACACCCCTTATATACTTATAGACTGCCACCAAGTCCCCACTGAGCCTTCTCTTCCCCATGCCTCTCAGCCTCTTCACATAAGGCCTTCTCTCTTGACCTCTGATCATGCACATGGCTCTCCTCTGGGCTCTCTAAAGCTTCTCCACATCCTTTCTAAAGTGTGGAGCTCAGAATTGGATGTGATACTCCAGCTGCAGCCTCACCAAGACCAAGTAAAGCAGAAGGATGACTTCTTGGGTCATTTTTTCAGCAGAATTAATGTTCTGCTCTGTTCTGCAGCAAAAGAACCACGTATTTCTATTGGCAGAGTAACATCACTTGAGTGAAAGAAGGATTCCGCCACTACCTGGAAGCCAGCAGAAGCCATAGGTAGCAAAGCCCATATTTTCTGCTGGCTGCTATGGACCCTACAGCAGCTGATATACTTTGTGTACTTTAATCATAATTAGTGAAGCTGCCAGAAGCCACATAGGTGTGCGCATATTCTGTTGGTTCCCCTGTGGCAGCTTCTATCTACTGGAAGAACGCTCTCAATGTATGCAAGCCTTTGGCAATCATATAGTTGCCTTAGTATAAATAAAAATCAGTCTCAAAGTCTAGTAGAAGAACAAGAAACCCATCTCTTCTCACAGTCTCTTGGAAGCCAGGATAAGGATAGGTTTCCTAATCTTGATGTTCTGGAATCTTCACTTTTTAATCATAATGGATTAAAGGCAAAAACCATGCTACTAGCCTACTGAGCAGTGTTTTTAGGCCCATGCACAGTAAGTGTCACTAAATAACCATGCAACAGTGCTACTGCACAGTAACCTTAAACAATGCACATTTAGTGGATATTTTATTAAGGAAGTATTAAGCTAAATACACAGTATCTAAAATGCATTGTAACTGGCTTAACTCCCCACCTCCCAGCTGTGAGCTGCCCGCAGCTCTGTCTAGCTCCCCAAGTGGCCCTTATTAGACCTACCTGCAGGGAGCTGCTGCCTGGCTGTGTCCTGTGCAGCCAAGCAGATGCCAGGTCGGGCCAGAAGTCCCGTGTCATGTCTCTGTGGACAGGCAGAGGTGCTAGAAGGGGTAGCTATGGGGGAGGAAGGGGTAGCTAAGGGGAATTTGGGTGCGACCATAGCCCCCCAAGTCCCCTCAGTGCCACTGCCCTCCTACCCACAGAAGCACGGCCTGGCACTTCTGGCCTGGCCCTGCCCTCCCCCCCACCCCCAGCCCCATTGGTGGAGGGTTCCCACTCCCAGCTCATAGGGAAGCAAATGTGAAAGCCGTGGTGTTAAACTTGGTGCCATTTTGCTGGGAAACAATAATGGTGACAATTTTAAAACTGCAGTTTTAATTCCCCACTGATGAGAATCCCCAGGGCCCCAAATTGGTAGTGGCCTCTGGTCCCAGGCCACTGTAATCCACCTATGACTGTACCGGCTGCCTCCTAAAATCGCTGTAACACCTTAGTATGGTGCTAGCTACATGAGCATACCTGAGACAATGTGTTTATTGGTATTTACCCTGAGCCCCACTAAATCACTTGTATTATACCTGTTTTGGCATGTAATTCATGTAGAACAGATATACTGTGCATCCTTTTGATGGTGTGTACATGTCTTAAGTGGCTGTTTCTGTACTAGTTAAATGCATTCCTTAAAATTCTGTGAGCTACATAGTGATTATTATGTACCTATACATTGTAAAGGCTGAGAGAATGGAAAGACTGGAAGTCAGTGCAAGAACTATAAAATTTGGTTCTGGTTACAGGCTTTGTTCTTTTTAATATTAAAGCCAATAAGAATACAACCTGTTGTAGATTTAAAAACAAACGAACAAACAGAACATTTAACATATACTGAAAGGGTATGTGTTAATCACCATAACAGGAACTAGATAAAATATGAATCATCTCAGGCTTTAAGGATGGTGACATTATATTTGTGCTCTGAAGTAACTATAAAAATAGCTAGGGGTAGTTAGCCATGTCAGTCTGGAGTCAGGCAGAAAGCAGGATATATTTGCACTTTATAGATTAACTAAAGTGGAGATCTATAGCAAAAGCTTATTTAAGCAGTGGCTTCAGCAGCTGATGAAGAAATCTGCTGATTATGAAAGCTTATGTTATACATCTCTGATTTAGTCTATAAAAATAAACCATCATACCAAAAACTATTGTGTCCTGGTTGTAGCTCTCTGTGTCAAGAAAAGCTACGCATCCCTGCAAGCTGACATTGGCACCCATGGTGGACTTGAGACCCTCTGGGTTAAAATCCATTGGGAACACGGCACAGTCCTCGATATATACTATGGTAGTAGTCTACTACAGACCCTCTACCCAGGGTCAAGACCTTGACCAGGAGTTTCCCAGGGAATTGGCTGAGGCCACATGCTCCCGGTGTATGGTTGTCATGGGAGACTTTAACTACCCAGACATCTCATGGGAGGAGTGCTCCGTCAAATCTGAGTGGTCGCAAAGCTTTCTCTCATGTGTGGATGACCTCTATCTGATGTAGGAAGTCTACACACCAATGAGAGGTAAAGTGCTGCTCAACCTGGCACTAGCAACCAGAGACGACCTAAACAGTGACCTAATGATTGAAGGGAAGCTGGGTGACAGTGACCATGAGCTGATCACCTTCACCATCCGCCGTAAAGCTGGCAAGTCAGTCAGTAATACAGAAGTCCTCGATTTCAGGAAAGCTGACTTTGAGAAGCTCAGGAGGCTTGTCAGTGAGGCCCTGAAGGGCCACAACCCAAAGGGGAGGGGAGTTCAGGAAGAGTGGTTGCTTCTCAAGGGAGCGATCCTGAATGCGAAAGCAATGTCTATCCTGTTTTGGAGGAAAGGCAGCAAAAGGGCACAGCAGCCCCTTTGGCTCTCCAGGGAACTAGCAGACAGCCTGCATCTTAAAAGGAAGACCTACAAAGGATGAAGGACTGGATCCACCACCAAGGAGGAATGCTCTGCTCTGGTCCGGACCTGCAGAGAGCAAACCAGGAAAGCCAAGGCTGCGACGGAACTCCAGCTAGCTACAAATATTAAGGACAATAAAAAGTCCTTTTATAGATATGTGGGGAACCAGAGGAAAAGCAAGAGCAACACTGGACCTCTGCTAAACCAGATGGGGCAACTGACAACCGATGCCCAGGAAAAAGCAAACTTGCTAAATGGGTATTTTAAATCAGTTTTTCACCAGTCCCATGAGATGCCCCTACCCACTGCGGGACAGGGAGGCCCAGATGAGGGAGATTCCTTACCCTCCATCAAAGCTGACCTTGTGAAGGAACACCTTGACAGACTGGATACCTGCAAGTCAGCCAGCCCTGACTGTTTACATCCCAGGGTACCCAAACAGCTGACAAGCATCATAGCTCAGCCCCTGGCATGGATCTTTGAGAACTCCTGGTGCTCTGGTGAAGTGCCCAATGATTGACAGAAGGCCAATGTGGTGCCTATCTTCAAAAAAGGGGGGAAAGTAGATCCGGCAAACTACAGACCCATCAGCCTGACCTCTATCCTGGGCAAGGTCTTGGAAAAGATTTTCAAAGAGGCTATCCTCTACAGGCCAGCTGACGCCAATATCCTGAGAGATACCCAGCATGGTTTTGTTGTGGGTAGGTCTGCTTGACCAATCTCATTTCCTTTTACAAGCAGGTGACCTATCACCTGGACAAGGGGGAAGAGATTGATGTCGTATATCTTGACCTTAAAAAAAGCCTTCGATCTGGCATCCCATGATCACCTCCTGGCAAAACTGGCTAACTGTGGCTTCAACCTCACCACAATCTGCTGGCTAGGAATTGGCTCTGTGGCAGGACCCAGACGGTGGTGATTGATGGAAGTCAATTGTCATGGTATGCTGTGACCAGTGAGGTCCCTCAAGGCTCTGTCCTAGATTCATAGATTCATAGATGTTAGGGTCGGAAGGGACCTCAATAGATCATTGAGTCCAACCCCCTGCATAGGCAGGAAAGAGTGGTCTAGATGACCCCAGCTAGATGCTTATTTAACCTCCTCTTGAAGACCTGGAGCTTGGTTAGGCTCGGAAGCGGCGAGAGACGTGCGGGTGAAAGCTCGCTGTGCCCCCGCTCCCCCGAAGCCCCCCAGAAACCCTCCAAGAGCCGTGGAGCCCCCCGCCGACCCCCAGCACAGCCAGGGTAAGTGGGGCCCGTGGAGAGAGGGGGCTAACCCTTTAGTGTGTGTGTGGGAGGAGGCGGCTGAGTGGAGCCGGGCCGGGTCAAGCCCCGCCCAAGCCCCTACTTGGCCCAGCCCCCCAGGGAGAGAGAGAGGAGGGGGGTTACTCACCTGTCCCCCTCCAGTAGGGAAGGGTCCCCCAAATCCCGGGCAGGGCCCCCTTATTGCCCTAGGAGCAGCTTCCTCGATGGCAGGCCCACTGCTCATGCGCACAGTTTAAAAGGGCCCGCCGACCAGGAAAAAGCCCAGTTAGGCTCGGAAGCGGTGAGAGACGTGCGGGTGAAAGCTCGCTGCGCCCCCGCTCCCCCCAAGGCCCCCAGAAACCCTCCAACAGCCGCGGAGCCCCCCGCCGACCCCCAGCACAGCCGGGGTAAGTGGGGCCCGTGGAGAGAGGGGGCTAACCCCTTAGTGTGTGTGTGGGAGGAGGCGGCTGAGTGGAGCTGGGCCGGGTCAAGCCCTGCCCAGGCCCCTACTTTGCCCAGCCCCCCAGGGAGCCACGCGAGCGGAGCCACGTGAACAGGCTGCACAAACAGGCGCGCTTCTCTGCTGGCGCGTGAGTTAGCACGGAGTTCGCATGGGAGGGCCCAGGACCCTGCCAGCGTGCCCCCCAGGGTAGACAGTCCCAGCCGTAGCCAGCCTCCAGAGGCATGACACAGATGGGCACGTGCCGCACCCCGAGGGTCCCCTCAGACTCTGCGGCCCACCCCTCTGGCACCTCAGAGACGGCCACCCAGACGGAGCTCCTGGTTCCGGGCTCCACGCAGACAGAGCCCCTGGCTCTCGGCTGCGGGGGCTGCCTGTCCCTTTTTCAGGCTCTGGGGCCTGGGAGCATGGTGACCTCCCCTTGTGGGGTCTGCTCCCTTTTGGGGTCTCTGGCGCGCCAGCTGGAGGAGCTCCAGGCCACAGTCCAGAGACTGCGTGACATCAGGGACTGTGAGCAGGAGATAGACTCCTACTGCCAGGCCCTTCTCCACCGGGAGGTGGAGGGTAGATCACAGTCTCCCTCCATGCCAAAGGAGGACTTTGGGACCTCCTGCTGTGTCCAGCCAGGGGCATGGACCAAGGTGGTCAAGGGCCCTAAGGCCCGCTGCACCAAGGCCCCTCCCCCACCAGAACTGAGAAACAGGTACGCACCACTTGCTGCCCCAGCAGGGCCTGCTGAGTTGCCACCCCCCACAGGCAACATGGGTCCAACTATAGCTACCGCCCCTGCTCTCCCCAAGACAAAACGTAAGGTGTTTGTTGTGGGAGACTCCCTCCTGAGGGGGACTGAGGGGCCAATCTGCCACCCTGACCCCTTAGCCCGGCAAGTCTGCTGCTTCCCAGGGGCTTGCATCCAGGACATTACGGAGAGGATCCCAAAGCTCCTTAAACCCACAGACCACTATCCCATGCTCCTTATTCATGTGGGCACCAATGACACGGCTCAGAGCACTCCCAGCCAGGTCATGAGGCGCTACAGGGATTTGGGAGCGGGGCTTAAGGGTCTGGGGGCACAGGTGGTGTTCTCGTCAATCCTCCCAGTGTCAGGCTATGGGCTGAGAAGGGACTGGAGGATCTATGTGGTCAACCAAAGACTGCAGCGCTGGTGTCGTCAGGAAGGCTTTGGCTTTCATGACCACAGCCCGCTCTTTGGCGAGAGAGGCAGCGAGCTGCTGGGAAGAGATGGCCTCCACCTCTCTCCCCTAGGGAGGAGGCTCTTCTCAGCCAGACTGGCTGACCTACTCCACCGGGCTTTAAACTAAGCCCGTTGGGGGACGGGGGGACTACCGCCACTGCTGGCCCGCTGAGCAATCCTTGCAAAGCCAGCGGATCATGGCGCTTCAGGGAGCCTACCCCTGCCCCAGCCCTGATAAAATCTGTGGGCAAGGAAGGAGCCCCCAGGGGGCACTTGCCTGCCTGTACACTAATGCCAGAGCTTGGGGAATAAGCAGGAGGAGCTCATCCTCCTGCTCAGTGCAGACAATTATGATGTCATAGGGATAACGGAGACCTGGTGGGACTCCACCCATGACTGGACCACGGGTATAGATGGCTATACCCTGTACAGGAGGGATCGTGTAGAGAAAAGGGGCGGGGGTGTAGCTCTCTATGTTAAGGAAAGCTACACATCCCTGCAAGCCGATATTGGCGACCAGGGTGGATGGCTGGAGACCCTCTGGGTTAAAATCCGTGGGGAACGTGGCACAGGGGACACAATGGTGGGAGTCTATTACAGACCTCCCACTCAAAGTCCTGAGCTTGACCAGGAGTTTGCCCAGGAACTGGCTGAGGCAGCTTGCTCCAGGACCATGGTTGTCATGGGTGACTTCAATTACCCGGACATCTCATGGGAGGATCGCTCAGCAAAATCTGAGTGGTCGCAGAGCTTCCTCTCGTGTGTGGATGACCTCTACCTGACTCAAGAAGTCTATGGGCCAATGAGAGGCAAAGCGCTGCTCGACCTGGTACTGGCTACTGGGGATGACCTAGTCAGCGACCTAGTGATCGAGGGGAAGCTGGGTGAAAGCGACCACGAGCTGATCACCTTCACCATCCGCCGAAAAGCTGGCAAGTCGGTCAGCAACACTCAAGTCCTTGACTTCAGGAAAGCCGACTTTGACAAGCTCAGGAGGCTTGTCAGTGAGGCCCTAAGGGACCGTGACCACAGGGAGAGGGGAGTTCAAGAAGAGTGGTTGCTCCTCAAGGGAGCAATCCTCAATGCACAAACTAAGTCTATTCCATCTCGGAGGAAAGGCAGCAAGAGGGCACAGCAGCCCCCCTGGCTCTCCAGGGACCTAGCAGACCTCCTGAGGCTAAAAAGAAAGGCCTACAAAGGATGGAGGATGGGAGTCACCTCCAAGGAGGATTATTCTGCACTGGTCCAGTCCTGTAGGGAGCAGACCAGGAAAACCAAGGCTGCAACTGAACTCCAGCTAGCTTTGAGCATCAAGGACAATAAAAAGTCCTTTTTCAGATATGTGGGGAGCCGGAGGAAAAGCAGGGGCAACATTGGACCCCTGCTGAACCAGATGGGGCAACTGACAACTGACGCCCAGGAAAAAGCCAACCTATTAAATAGGTACTTTGCATCAGTCTTTCATCAGCCCCATGGGACGCCCATGCCCGCTACAGGGCCGGGAAGTCCAGGTGAGGGTGATCCCCTGCCGTCCATTAATGCTGACTTTCTGAAGGAACATCTTGAGAAGCTGGATACCTTCAAGTCAGCCGGCCCTGACAATCTTCACCCCAGGGTACTCAAGGAGCTGGCGAGCATCATAGCCCAGGCTCTAGCATGGATCTTTGAAAACTCTTGGCCCTCTGGTGTAGTGCCCGAAGACTGGAAGAAGGCCAATGTGGTGCCTATCTTCAAGAAAGGGAGGAAAGTGGATCCGGCTAACTATAGGCCCATCAGCCTGACTTCTATCCCAGGGAAGATCTTAGAAAAGTTTATTAAAGAGGCCATCCTTAATGGACTGGCCGACGTCAACAACTTAAGGGATAGCCAGCACGGGTTTGTTGCGGTTAGGTCTTGTTTGACCAATCTCATTTCCTTCTACGACCAGGTGACCTATCACCTGGACAAGGGAGAAGAGATTGATGTCATATATCTTGACTTCAAAAAAGCCTTCGAGCTGGTGTCCCATGATCACCTCTTGGAGAAACTGGCCAGTTGTCGCCTTGGGTCCTCCACGATCCACTGGCTGGAAAATTGGCTCCGGGGTCGGACCCAAAGGGTAGTAATTGATGGAAGTCACTCATCGTGGTGTCCTGTGACCAGTGGGGTCTCCCAAGGTTCTGTCCTTGGACCCATACTGTTCAACATCTTCATTAATGATGTGGACACCGGAGTCCGAAGCGGACTGGCCAAGTTCGCCGATGACACCAAACTTTGGGGCAAAGCATCAACACCAGAAGACAGGCGGGTGATCCAGGCTGACCTGGACAGGCTCAGCAAGTGGGAGGACGAGAATCTGATGGTGTTCAACGTCGATAAATGCAAGGTTCTCCACTTAGGGAAAAAAACCCCGCAGCATCCTTATAGGCTCGGCAGTGCTATGTTGGCTAGCACTATGGAAGAAAGAGACTTGGGGGTCATCAATGACCACAAGATGAACATGAGCCTGAAATGCGATGTGGCAGCTAGTAAAGCGACCAAAACGCTGGCTTGCATCCATAGATGCTTCTCAAGTGAATCCTGGGGCGTCATTCTCCCCCTGTACTCGGGCTTAGTGAGGCCGCAGCTGGAGTACTGTGTCCAGTTTTGGGCTCCACAATTGAAAAAGGATGTGGAGAAGCTTGAGAGAGTCCAGAGAAGAGCCACGCACATGATCAGAGGTCAGGGAAGCAGACCCTACGATGACAGGCTGAGAGCCCTGGGGCTCTTTAGCCTGGAAAAGCGCAGGCTCAGGGGTGATCTGATGGCCACCTACAAGTTTATCAGGGGTGACCACCAGTATCTGGGGGAACGTTTGTTCACCAGAGCACCCCAAGGGATGACGAGGTCAAATGGTCACAAACTACTTCAAGATCGTTTCAGGCTGGACATAAGAAAAAATTTCTTTACTGTCCAAGCCCCCAAGGTCTGGAACAGCCTGCCACCGGAGGTGGTTCAAGCGCCTTCATTGAACACCTTCAAGATGAAACTGGATGCTTATCTTGCTGGGATCCTATGACCCCAGCTGACTTCCTGCCCTTTGGGCAGGGGGCTGGACTCGATGATCTTCCAAGGTCCCTCCCAGCCCTAATGTCTATGAAATCTATGAAAACCCCCAGGGTAGGGGAGAGCACCACCCCCCTTGGGAGCCCGTTCCAGACCTTGGCCATTCGAACTGTGAAGAAGTTCTTCCTAATGTCCAATCTAAATCTGCTCTCTGCTAGCTTGTGGCCATTATTTCTTGTAACCCCCTGGGGCGCCTTGGTGAATAAATACTCACCAATTCCCTTCTGTGCCTCCGTGACGAACTTATAGGCAGCCACAAGGTCGCCTCTCAACCTTCTCTTGCAGAGGCTGAAAAGGTCCAGTTTCTCTAGTCTCTCCTAGTAGGGCTTGAACTGCAGGCCCTTAACCATATGAGTGGCTCTTCTCTGGACCCTCTCCAGGTTATCCGCATCCCTCTTGAATTGCAGCGCCCAGATTTGCACGCAGTACTCCAACTGCGGTCTGAACAGAGCCCGATAGAGGGGAAGTATCACCTCCTTGGACCTATTCGTCATGCATCTGCTGATGCACAATAAAGTGCCATTGGCTTTTCTGATGGCTTCGTCACACTGCCGGCTCATGTTCATCTTGGAGTCCGCTAGGACTCCAAGATCCCTTTCCACTTCTGTGCCACCCAGCAGGTCATTCCCTAGGCTGTAGGTGTGCTGGACATTTTTCCTCCCTAGGTGCAGCACTTTGCATTTCTCCTTGTTGAACTGCATTCTGTTGTTTTCTGCCCACTTGTCTAACCTATCCAGGTCTGCCTGCAGCTGTTCCCTGCCCTCCGGCATGTCCACTTCTCCCCATAGCTTTGTGTCATCTGCAAACTTGGACAGAGTACATTTGACTCCCTCGTCCAAGTCGCTGATAAAGACATTAAAGAGTATCGGTCCAAGGACCGAGCCCTGCGGGACCCCACTGCCCACACCCTTCCAGGTTGAAACCGACCCATCCACCATGACTCTCTGGGTGCGACCCTCCAGCCAATTCACCACCCACCGGACTATGTAGTCATCCAAGTCACAGCCTCTTAACTTGTTCACCAGTATGGGGTGGGATACCGTATCGAAGGCCTTCCTGAAGTCTAAGTATGCGACATCCACCCCTCCTCCTGTGTCCAGGCATTTCGTAACCTGGTCATAAAAAGAGACTAGATTGGTCAGGCACGATCTGCCTGCCACGAACCTGTGCTGGTTTCCCCTCAGCATAATTTGTCCTGCCGGGCTCTCGCAAATGTGAGCCTTGATAATTTTTTCAAAGACTTTGCCAAGGATGGAGGTGAGACTGAGTGGCCTATAGTTGCCTGGGTCCTCCTTCCTCCCCTTCTTGAAAATGGAGACCACATTGGCCCTTTTCCAGTCCTCCTAGAGCCTTTACTTTTTAACATCTTCATCAATGATGTAGGTATTCGTGTCAGAAGCAGGCTGGCGAAGTTTGCCAAGGACACTAAACTCTGGGGTAAAACCTCCACACCTGAGGACAGGAAAGTGATCCAGGCAGATCTTGACAGGCTCATGAAATGGGTGGATGAGAACCTGATGGTGTTTAACACCAAAAAATTCAAGGCTCTCCATCTCTGGACAAAAAACCTGCAGCGTGCTTATAAGCTCAGCAGTGCTACACTGGTTAGCATTACAGATGAAAGGGACTTGGGAGTCATGATTGACCACAAGATGAACATGAGCCTTCAATGCGATGCTGTGGCTAGTAAAGCAAGCAAAACACTGGATTGCATCCATTAATGCTTCTCAAGCAAATCCCTGGACGTCATTCTCCCATTGTACTTGGCCTTGGTGAGGCTACAGCTGGAGTACTGCATCCAGTTTTGGGCTCCACAATTCAAAAAGGATGTGGAGAAGCTTGAGAGAGTCCAGAGGAGAGCCACACACATGGTCAGAGGTCAGGATAACAGACCTTATGATGACAGGCTGAGAGCCATGGGACTCCTTAGCCTGGAAAAGTGCAGGCTCAGGAGCGATCTGGTGGCCACTTATAAGTTTATTAGGGATGTTCACCAGGATCTCAGGGAATGTCTGTTCACCAGAGTGCTCCAAGGGATGACAAGATCAAATGGTCACAAACTCCTCTGCGACCGTTTCAGGCTGGACATAAGGAAGAACTTCTTTACTGTCCGAGCCCCCAAGGTTTGGAACAGACTACTGCCAGAGGTGGTTCAAGCACCCACTTTGAACACCTTCAAGACACTTTTGGATGTTTATCTTGCTAGAATCCTATGATCCCTGATGACTTTCTGCCCCTGGGCAGGGGGCTGGACTCGATGATCCTCCGGGGTCCCTTCCAGCCTGAATGTCTATGAAATCTATTAAATGAAATGTATTTATTTGCATCTGTGAACTTTGGTGAACAGAATAAGTTTCTACTACATTCTATTACATTTAGTACTGCAAGTTGAGAGGCAGACCTTGCCTCTATTCTTTATACATTATTAAAAGGATTACTTTCTATATTGCAGTCCGACATAGCCCCCCCCGGGCAGTCCCTGCTTATTGCCACCACACCCCCACTGCCAACACTGCCACCACCACCTGCAGGCGGTCACCATGCCCCCCTAGCCTTGGGTGGCACACGTCACCTATGCAATCAGATATCCAAGTATTAACCCAGTAAAGGTTGTTAAGGTGTGTTGGTTAGAAAACCTCTCCCTTACCTTATGCCCTGAGCATTGATATACGAATTAAGAGACAACAAAGTTATCTCCCATTATTACTATTGAGTCTAGGATCAAATCCTAAAAAGACTTTTGCAAGTGATTAAAATTGCAAAATTTGATGCATGCAAGAAGACCTAAAGATAAACAGTGGACCTACCTGGCAATTTAAAATTGGTGCAATTTGTTGAAAGTAGAGTAATTTCCGTCCACTTCTTATAAGATGTCAATTCAATTAGCAAATGAAGAATGGAAGCCTGGCCATGAGTAGAAGCTGAAAAAAATATTTTCTTTTTGTTCTTGCATTCTTTTTCAGTTTGTTTTCTACTTTCTGTGAAGTTTTGTATCATTTCAACATGCTTAGTAGTTATCAGATGAAACACTGGTGTATATGCTATCATCAACCATAAGTTGATACAAACTGATGAGATTATTATTTATCACTTTATCCTGAAAAACGTTTTAACCCAAGTAGCTTGTACCTGTGCATAGTTCCACGGAAGTAGTAGGATTTCGCACACTCTCCAAGAAGAGTGTCTGCAGAATCAGAATTTTGGTGCAGTCCATACATTTTTTAAATGGATAGATTCAATTTTAGACTAAAATCCGTTCCCATTTATTGTTCTGTAAATGCAGAGTATCTGTCTTTATTTTAGTAGAGTTATGAATTTATGCTGCATACCCAGGGGGCCCCTACGAACACATAGTAGTGTGCCCTAAAGAGACAGACAGCAGCAGTTCACAGGGGAGCCCTGATTGTCTGATACAGACTGCTCAGTCAGTTTGTATCTGCTTGCTGTACAATGTGGGATTGTGAAGGGGATGTCTGGTCCCTGCTGGAACAGCAGTGTCCAGCCAGTGACACACTGTCTCTCTGGGGGGTAAGAGGTAAAAAAGAGGAAGCAAATCACCCTGGGATGCTAGAGGCCTACTCAACTCTTCACCTTTATGTCAAACTAAATAGTTTTTAAAGGGAACATGTTAGTGAAATCCTAAAAAAAACCCTTACATTCCAGGCTTTCTGTGACTGCTGTTCGTTTTAAAGTATGTGATTGAACATATATAAGAGAAAAAAAAAAGTTTTGTTTCCCAGATGTAATATTATTGTTTTCAAATGATTGATATGGTGAATTTTGATTTACAGAATTATTGACAGGAGTGAATTAACATAAAAGCACAATATTAAAAAAAAACCCTGTGGTGAGGACAAACACAATGTTAACTCCCCCAACCCAAACCCTCTATTTTGCTGTCTGTTCAGGTAACCCAGTCAGTGTCAGCTTCTGAATTACAGATGCATTGGTTAAATGATCCAAGCTAACACAAAATCTAGTATCTCCCATGTGTAAAGACAAAATGGAAGCATGTCATCTGCATTAGCCTCATCATAAATTTGATTTTTCAATTGGCTCAGTATAGATTGCATAGACATCTTGTTTTCTCATTTATTTAAACAGCAACACTATGAGACCAAAAATATTTTTTTTTGTTTTTTAAACAGAACTATGTACTGTTCTTAGTATTTGATTTAGCAGAAGATAATACCAATTTTGAACATGAATATATTGTTTTATAAGTTATATGAGCTTAGTACTGCAAGAAGTCACAGCTCTAACAAGAACATTATTTACTGGGTCACAAGTGTAAAAGTTAATGTACCAGTACCTCTATCTTTCTCTCTCACTGGATGGATTGTAACTGTAATGAACCTTAACTGATTTCTATTCATCTGGCTTTTAACTTCTGAAATTTGCAAAGAGAATTAAAAGTAGGACCCTTTATGCTGTCTTCTTTTCTCTTTTCATTTTAGTTAATAACATGAATTGCACACTTTTATTTTACAAGATCTTCTGGGCATGAACAATAATTTCACTAATCGCCAAAGCAGCATTAGACTATAGTGAAAACAAAAGGAAAAAATGAATTACTTCATATTATAGTATGCCAAAATCCAAATCTCACTGCCATTGTTTTAGGCTAGGATAACCAATTCAGTGATATATTGCCATCTATTTGAAATTAAAATAAATAACCAGTAATTGAGGTTACCATATTTTCCTGAATCCAAGATGACTTAGAATTTAAGATAACCCCCAAATAATTAATATCTTTGCATGAAAAATTATAAATCCGTTGCCCCCCTACCCCCATTGTGGCAGGGAAACAGCAGTAGGGGTTATGCAGTTAACCCCTTGTCTAACCCCCACCCCCACTTGGCCCCTGGTATCTGTGCCCCCTGTGCCTCCTCCCTCTTCCACTTGCCCCTTTGCTTCTCTTCCCCCTCACCACCTCACCTGTCTCCCTGCCACTTTCTGATTTCCACCATTTACCCAATGTGGCAGCTATAGCTGTAGGCACTGGATTTACAACCCAGTCCTGGTACCCTGATCTGGGTGAGTTCAAACTTCAGACCACAACTCTTCCAGTTGATAATAGGCAAATCTCATTGATACACAGTGATAGGAAATAAAAGTAATGCAGGCAAAGCAAGCAAGATTGTTGCAAAATACATTACTGCCTTGAAATCTGTGAAACTGTGTGACAAACAGGCTTTTAGAAATCAATTAACCCATGTCATTCCCATGGACCATCATTCTAATGCAGTATTTATCTACAAGCCAGTTCCTAAAAACAAACCTCTCAGTACCATTTTCTAGCCATCAATGGCTATAGTTATGGCTATGACTCTGGATCCAGGCTGGGCATGTAACATACAGTGGCTTCAACCTGGCCCTGGCCAGGTAGCAGCAGCACGATCATCTCTGGCTTCAGCCTGAGCCCAGGAGCCAGAGCTGCAGCAGTTCCCCTGCTGCTGAGGTATTTCCCACATTCCCTCCTCCCTTGAACTTCACCATCTCTCCTGAATGAACCACCCTGATCCACCCTGGCCTGTCCAGGCAGGAACAGTGGTCTCAGTCCTAGCCCTGGCCTCATTTTGGCCAGGTGGTAGCCAGGGTTTGGGCTCCAGCTCCAGCTTTGATGAGGAACTGGAGCCAAAGCTGGAGCCATTGCCTGCCCTGGGCTGTAGGGGCTACAGCTGTGAATTGCCACTACCGGTCTGGTGAGCCAGAAGAGGCTCCTACCCCTGCTCTAGGCTGTAGTGTGTGAGAGATGGGGGCTGTGGGAAAAATGAATCGGAGGCAGAGTTAATAGAATGGGGGTGGGTAGTGAAATGGAAGGTAAAAGAAATGGGGGTGAGGGATGGGTGGTGAAATGCTGAGAGCTTGCCACTGAAGGGTAAAATAAAAAGTAATGAGGCCCTCAGTGTAATCAGTATTCAGGCTTCAGTTTATGCCTCAGGATTGGCTAGTTTATCTGATATAAAACACTAGCAGAGGGTTCTGTGTGACCTTGAGATAGGTAAGGTATAACATCAGAGTAAGAACCTCAATTAATCTGCAGTGTAAACAAACACACTAAAGGCCTTGCCTCTGGTCTGACTGACTTTGGTATAAAAAATTACCTTCGCTGAAGTCAGTGCAGTTACACAGTGTAAAATGTATGTAAAAGACATTGGAATCAATTCCTGCTTTCTGCTTGTCTGCTTTTGCAGAAGTGAGTTGTGCTGTCTTCCATAGATCAATCGGGCTGGGGTTAGGACAGAATGGAGATGTCTGAATTCTGTCATTGCTATTCTGCTGTACTTTTAGTGTGCTACCACAGTCCAACTCGTGTTTTTCAATTAAATTATATTAGAAAAAAGTGTTTTAAATAATGTGAATTAAAACCCCCCAGAATAAATAAAGTATAATTTCCTCAAAGCAGTGATTAAGTTGTTCTCACTCAGGAAAATAATCTTTTCTGAGAGAGAGAGAGAGAAATGGAAAGAGAGAGAGAGAGAGGGATGCTGAAGTATTCAAAAACATTTTGAGTACTCAGCAATTTTATTTCTGAACCAGTTCCTGACCAGCAGATAATTTTAAATTATATGAAGTGTGTATCATAATTTAGCATCAGGTTTCTCTTTTTAAAATGTGTGCTTTTATGACTGATTTTTATTGAAATTACTCCTTTCAACTTTCTTACTTGGGTAGCTTTTTCTGTTTCTTTGTATCCATCATTGTTTTATTTCAGCTTCAAATGATACTTACCATTGTAGTAATTCTTGCATTATCTGTATGACAATATATGTAAATACATTATTTCAATGATTGTAGCAAAGTTAAGTAGGCTGTATTTGATGTGAAACTGAGAAAATAATAATTAATGAAATGTTAGTGAAATAAGTGAAAAGATTTCTCTATGTACATATTACACACTTTATTTATTTATTTATATCTCTTAAAATGAAAATTAACAAACATTACAGAAATAAACCCAAAAGATTCCTCAAAGAAGACATGAGGGGAGGAGAGAGAGTGCGAGGGAGAGCATGAGAGACAGAGAAAGTGTATGAGAGAGTGTGAGACAGAAAGCGAGTGAGTGCTCATCTCAAAGTACCCATCTTAGCTCTAAAGTTATCTTTCTCCCACTGAAATTTTGGGTCCAGAGGTGTGCCTTGGACAGCAATAGATTTGGACTGTTTCACTATACAGGTGGATGGGAAGAGTTATTACCTCTTACTCCCAATAGAGATGGATGGGTGGCAACAGCATTCTTTTAATGCTTAAAAAAACCCAACAACAAAAAGCCACATCCCAAAAACTTATTTAGGCATTTAACCACCATTGAGTTCAGTGGAAGATGGGTACCTAAATAACTTTGTGGATCTGAGCCTCCATAGAGCATACTATGGGCAATGAGTGGTAACCTCTCAAAGGATGGCAAAAAACTTATCATCGTTTATTCTCATTTTATAGCTGGAGATACAGAAGATTACAGTTGGCAAGCTTTGCCCAAGGTCACACTATCTCCATATTCTTATGTCATGTACATCTGACTTAAAGAGAGTACATGTGTCTATATCTCTATACTCAAGCACACATCAACTATAATTTAGAGGCAAGTTAGAAGTAATGTAAATGCAGGCATATTACCCTATTGGCCAGTCCATAAACTTCACTTGCCATGGTACTGATTGGCAGGTAAACTGTCTAAAAGGATATTTATTATAGATATAACTTTGAGGAGGTGGGGGTGGGTTCTTACTTATTTTTAAGTTCCCACACACTCCTGTGGGGGTTCCTGCCACTGGGCTTCCCTCCCTCGTGCCCCAGCGCAGCTGGGAACAGAGAAGCTGTATGTGGATCTTGCTGCTGCTCGCCCCACGCTGCCCCTGCAACATGTGAGGCTGTACTGAGGGAAGCAGTGTGGGGCTGTGCCCCTCAAAGCAGCAGCAGGTACAGGAGGCATGTTGCCAGGGCAGTGTGGGGGGGGCAGTGAGGAGATCCCCTCATGGCCCTGCTGGGTCATGCCTGCAGGACTGCAGAGCCCCACAGGAAAGAAGCAGAGTGATAGCTCAAGCCTGCAACCTGCCCTATGCATAGATCTGGGGGTGCAGGTCTCCCCTGCCCCATAAGAGTGAAAGACTTGGAGTGCCCGGCTGGCTGCATGTGGACCGTGAGCAATGCTATCAGCCTGACTGGGCTCGGCACCTCCATGTGCAGCTTCCCTTAAGGGTCAGTAGTGCCACTCCAGTTCCATGTGCTGCCGGGCAGCCACTCCATGTCTTCCCCCAGCACCTCCTCACTCCGTGAGCCCCAAGCCAGCTCCCCCGCTGGAGTGCCCACCCTTCTCACTGTAACAGAACATAAGTTCAGTGTACATAAACCAGTTTCAAAATGGCTGAAATTAGTTTAAAATGAACCTGGTTGAATGTAGTATCAGACTTAACTGATTTGGGTCACACTAATCTATGCAATGTCTGCCCCAGACCTCTTCCTGGTTTAAGTTAAAGCACAGTCCCCAGCATCCCAGATGCTTTGCAGCCCTGGGTTGGGCTGGGATGTGCTTTCTGCTCCAGAGAACAGGGCTGGCCCTGCCCCTCTTCTCCGTAGCCTGAGCTCCAGCAGACTGCAGGTACAGCAAGATATGCCTGGCTTCCCCCTGCCCCACCCCCCCTCATTGCTCACTGCTCAAGCAGGGAATCCCTTCCTCCCTCCCTCCCATCTGCTACAGCACAGACCTCAGCCCCATGGACCCTAGGCATGTGGTATGCTAGCTAATTTTGAGAGGTGCCTCTGTGTGTGTGTGTCTCCAGTTTCACTGGGACAGGCAGACAGAACAGTGTCCTCTTAGGGCTTTTTGGAGCTAATCACTAGTCCAGAGGAACAGTGGTGATGTATAGAGGGTGCATGGGGGTGCACCCCTGAGAGTACTGGTGCACGGCCTGTCAGGCCACGCTCCGTGCTTAGGCAGTGGGCAGGGGGGCAGACAGGAGTGCTGCTGCCCCTCCTGAGAGCACTGGCTGGGAAGCGGGGCCACCAGAAAAAGCAGTGTGGCCTTTTTTGGTGAGTGAGATTGACTGGTGGGGGGACCCCCTCCCACCCAGTTGCTGGCTGGAGTCAAGAGGCAATGTCTGTGCAGTTGCAAACTGGTTCATTCTAGGCTTTTTGAATGTCTGTCACTAGCCCAGGAGATACACGCTCTCCTGATTAAACCTTTGATCCAATGCCCCAGTGTTGTAAGAAAAACTGCCGCATGGTGTTTTTTGAACAAAATGCAAATGCTAATAGTGGGGAGCTAGTAGTGTGGGGAACTAGTAGTGTACAGACAGTGTAGCAGAACTCTGATTCATGAATTTAAAGATGTTGATGCATTGATCTTATCAAATATAGGGTGCAGACAGAAATGCAGCTCCCTGATGTAACTGAGAATGCATTGCAGGATGTATTTTGAGTTAGAACAATCCTCTAGACCAACCAGAAGTTCACTGTTCGTTCCAGGGAGGAGGGGAAACTGTCTAGTGGCTGCCAGTCTGCAGCCTGTTTCCCAGTGGCAGCCCCTTCTCTCTCCCAGCCTGTCCCTTTCAGAATGGGAGGAAAGAAAGGGAGGAGAGGGAGCTCCTTCTAGAAGTTCCCCAGCCTGGAGGGTTGGGTGGGTGAATTAGAGCCCCCCACCCCAGGAGGAGATCCAGCACACCTGTTCCACCCTCCATCGGGGACTGAAAAAACCCTAGCCTGAATTCCCTATGCTCTTTCCACCCTCCTGTTCTGAAAACAGATAGAGGCTGGGATGCAGCCCAGACAGAAATTACATAAGATGTTATGTTTTGAAAGGGTTCAGATTTTCAAACCCTCAGATAATGAGGGTTCAGTTTTTCACCCTGTCGGCCATATTCAAAATGGTCTGCAGCCATGTACTTGTGAAACACATGAAACACTGTGGCCAGATAGAGTGAAAATTGTCACTTCTGTCTGTGCCCTGTATAAGGCCAGCTTGTTGCAGTATTTTCTAGCATTCATTCTCACTCAGGAATTAAAAACGAAGTGCCTTTGATTTTAATATTTTTTGTTTATTATTTAAAAAAAAAAAAACATTTGGCCACATGCTTAACTGGTGCAAATTTACATTGACTTCTGTTGGCCTATAGGTCTCCAGTGATTTATACTAGTTTAAAGCCCTGGTGATTTGCATCTCTCCACTTAGTGTATTTCTGGTGGGGATGAACAGATCCTTGTGCCATAAGATATGTCATTGGAATGCCATATAAATAGGAATAACCTTGCTCTGATTTCTAAATTTGGACTAGTTGCTATGAGACTAGAACACCATCAGAAACTATAAGTATTTTCTATGGGAAAATAACGTTTATTCTATGTGAGCACAATGTTCTGTTGCAAACCAGCAATCACACAGAACCAACCTTCTAGCATGAGTAGTGAGTACTGAAATAGATGAGACAGTGGATCTTTTGTGGGCAAATAAAGGTACATGAATGTTGTGACTTGTTATGAATTTCTGTGGTTAAGTAAATTGTATATGGAAAGGGTTCACCCTTATCAGAAGACCTAACTTTCCCTAGACTTCGCAGAAATTCAGATTTGACTTTTTTCTGCATCATATTAGTATCAGAATCCAATAATTGGAGTGTTTCTCTTGACTAGTATCCAGACTTTAATGTGTGAAATTACTATCAAAGAATAGCAAAGATTAGTTTCATAGTTTCATAGTTGGTAGGGTTGAGAGGGACCTGAGCAGATCATCAAGTCCAACCCCCTACCATGGCAGGAAAGAGCACTGGGGTCAAACTATCCCGGCAAGGTGTTCAACCAGCCTCCTTTCGAAGATCCCCAGGTGGAAGCCAGCACCACTTCTCTTGGAAGTTGGTTCCAGATCCTAGCCACCTTGACGGTGAAGTATTACCTCTGGATATCTAGCCTGAATCTATCCACTGCCATTGTGTGACCATTATTTCTTGTCACTCCTGGTAGTGCTCGGGGGAACAGGGACTCTCCCAATGCCTGCTGGTTCTCCTTGACTAGTTCGTAAACAACCACTAGATCCCACCTCAGCCTTCTCTTGTGGAGACTGAACAGGTTCAGGTCTTTTAGCCTCACATCGTAGGGCCTGCCCTGATGACCCCTGGTCATGCAGGTGGCTCTCCTCTGGACCCTTTCCATGTTGTCCATATCCCTTCTGAAGTGTGGCACCCAGAACTGGACACAGTACTCTAACTGCGGCCTGACCAATGTTGCATAGAGGGGCAGGATCACCTCCTTGGACCTGCTTGAGATGCATCTGTGCATGCATGACAAGGTACGGTTGGCCTTCCTGACCGCATCCCCACACTGTTGGCCCATGTTCATTTTGGCATCAATAATGACTCCAAGATCCTTTTTTGCCTCTGCACCGACAAAAAGAGACTTCCCCAGCCTGTAGGTATGCTGCTGGTTCTTCCTCCCCAGGTGCAGTACCTTGCACTTGTCAGTGTTGAAACCCATCCTATTCTCATCTGCCCACCCCTGCAACCTGTCCAGATTGAATGCAGCCTGTCCCTCCCTTCTAGCATGCCCACTTCTCCCCACATCTTAATGTCACCTGTGAAATTAAAAAGGGTGCTTTTTACCCCCTCATCCAAATGGCTGATGAAGATGTTGAACAGTGCAGGCCCAAGGACTGAGCCTTCCAGAACCTCACTGCCCACATCCCTCCAGGTTGAATAAGACCTGTCCACCACCACTCTCTGGGTGTGGCTGTCCGGCTAATTAGTGACCCATCTGACTGTGTACGTATCGACACCACAGTCTCCTAGTTTTTTAATGAGAATGGGGTGAGAGACAGTGTCAAAGGCCTTCCTAAAGTCCAGAAAGACTATGTCCACCATGACACCTGTATCTAAGAATTTTGTGACTTGGTCATAGAAGGCCACCAGGTTGGTCTGACAGGACCTGCTTCTAATGAACCCGTGCTGGTTGCCCCTAAGCATAATCTCCCCTGCTGGCCCCTTGTGGACATGCACCAGGATAGTTCTCTCAAAAAGCTTACCCAGGACTGAGGTAAGACTAACTGGCCTATAGTTTCTTGTGTGGGAAGGGCTGCGTGAAGCTTTGGTCCTTGATTCAATTTGGTGGAGATTCAGCCCAATTTGGTAGCCAAATCTTCAAATCTGGATCAAATCAGAGGACCCCTTAATCTCTCCAAATCAAATCGGAACCCTCCAAGTCAATTCGGAGATTCAGACATACTGACAGCTTTAAAAGTTTTTTCTATATACCTCTAGGTAGCATGGGCTCATAAGTGCTGTGATGCTGGGGTGCATGGAGTATTCCACAGAAGCACATGGGGCTCTCCAGTGTGCTTTCAGTGCACTTCCGAGTCCGCCAAGGAGTGCGCTGGGCCTCCCCCACCCCGGGCGCCCACCCAGCTCAGTGACTCATGCTTCTTGGGTCTGGGGGAGTCATACGGGGTCCCCCTGTGTCTGATTGCCAAGCCAGGTGGGTGCAAGGGCCCCCCACGTGCTCCCTGGCAGACCCTGAAATAGACCAGACGTACTTCTGGTCCACTTCCAGGTTTGCCACCGAGCATATGGAGGGCCATACTTGTGGGAAATGTTGTCCACACAGGGCATACAGTGTGTATTAAAAACAAGCAGGAATCTTATCAGGGGATAAGGCACAACACCACATTTATTGGAACATAAAACATGCAACATGAAAGGAATAAAGAATAGTAAGGTTATCTGCTTTACTTAGTCCTATGCATACTCATTCATTCATTCATTCATTCATATAAGAAAAACAAGCACACACACAGAGATAGACAGTCCTGGAAAGGTTAAGGTGTTACCAAGTTCTAAAGTCACTCAGGCCAGTCTGGTGGCCAGTCAAACTGACCACAAGGGATGGAATCAGGTCTTGTTGAATGTGCCCAAAACTTCTTCTTGCAGGTGGACAGACCCAAAGCCTTTTCTTTGTGGTTATTCTTTATAGTGATAGCTGTCCATACAAGCCTATGGATTCCACTGAGTCAGACGCGAAGGTCATCCTCCTTGTCCTGTTGGCAGGCTGGGATTAGCAGGATATGATCTGACTTTGTGGTCTGCAATCTTCAGGAGGGTCATTGCTTGCAGTCTTCAGCCATCAGGGTGAAACATGATCTAGTATTTGGTAATTCTTAACTGTTGATGTTGGTGCAACTTTTAACTGTTTAACCACAGAAGGCTATTTTCACAGGCTGCAAGAGGACTGTCTTCCTTCATGTTGTCACATACATACATCATTCATTCTTTCATTAACTCTTTTTAAAGATACTAGACATACCACAGACCTTACATAAGCATTTTTCTTATACCAAATTGAAGTTCTAAAATCATGAGACCAATAGGTCAAATATATTTATGATAAGCAATGGGAAATGTAAAAGAGATGGTTAAGATTCCAGAACACTAATAATGACTGATTAAAATATTATAAAAAAGTAAATCATAAGAAGATTAACTTTATCTTAATGGCTAAATAATTCATTATATAAAAAGAAACATAACGATATAAGTAATCAAAGCAATTATAGCTACTGCAATACAACAGATGCTCCATGCACCCCAGCATCACAGCAATCCTGAGCCACGCCTGCTACCTCAAGATATGTAGAAAAAACTTTTAAAGCTGTGTCTATTTCTGAATCCCTGATTCTATGAATCAGCATCAAATCTTCAGATTTGAATTCAGCTGAATCGAATCAGGGACAGTGATCCAAATTGAATCACTGTCACTGATTCGGGCTGGATCCAAATCTGAATTAAATAGGACCCACTTCGCACACCCCTAGCAAAGATTACCCAAGGTTGTTCAATTTCCAAATTGCTGGGGGGGGGGAGGGGAGTTGTATTCCCTATGGGCCACAATAGGAAGGGTTGCACATTGCATAGGGTGCACAAGGATGAGCCATGGTCTTCTGGGCTGCATTATGTCCTCATACTAGACTTGCCCTCTGCTCACTACTACCCATACCACACTGTCTCATAGAGGCAGAAAGCAGCAGCCAGAGGATGAAGGAAGAGCCCTTGGCTACTGCTGCACCCAGTGATAGGGGGAGCAGCAGCTGATCCTTAAGTTGAAGGACCAAAATAGTTTCTTCAACTTAACACCTTGGTGGCTGCTTGCAGCCCACCTGCCGCCATTTTGACAGCCCTGGATTACCAGTTTGCCATTCAAGAAATGCTGAAGTCACAATAATGGAAGGAGGAGGGAAGAGAAGAAATGTTCCCCAAATTGTCTTCTCTGTAATGGGACTGTACCGCTTCTGCATTCCCTGTGCCTGAACACTGATGGAAGTTGTTGTTCAACTTTTTTCTGAACCATGGTATCTTTTCTCTATCAAACAGCTTTGTCTCAATATGAGTGCATATTGTTATTTAACCAAAATGTATTGAAGAGAACCAGTGTGGTCCACAGATATAGATGCCTATGCTATACATAGAACAGGGGAAGGCCATCAGGGAAAAGTTTATCAAAGAATAGGGTTTTGAATCTTAAAAATATCAATGCAGGGAGGAGAATATAAACAAGCCAGGTATTCTAGGATCATAGAAAAGGGATATGGAGAAAAGGAGGATGCAAATTGAAGATAGATAAGTGGTAGATTCATGGAAGATCTCAAAAGCAAGAAATAAAACTTAAGCCACATACTGACATTCAGTTTCTCCGAGGAGAGTCTATGCTTTCTGAGAAGAAAACACAAGTGTATAGATTTAGAACTTTTCTCCCAGTTAAAAACAGCCTACCACAGGAGAAAAATAATCTGAGAACAAGAAGAGTTCCCTGAGAATCATTGCCAGGAGAGTTTCTTCTACAGGAATGAATTCTTCACATTCTTAGAGCAGCCACAGCACAGTCCTCCAGTATCCAAGGGTGCTTTTATCCTGTCTCCACTATCCCTTCAAGGAGACAGTGTTGCTCAGGCTAGACTCTTCTGCTCCAGCCAAACAGGAAGAAGAATGCATCCTCTTTACAATCACCATGTTGTGCTGCAGGGAAACAGCCTGCGAGGCAGTCTGAGTCAACCAGACAGCATCAGTGCACAGCACAGCCCTCTCTCTCACCAAGTGGACTGAAGGATTTTACAGAGCTCACCTGAGATGTGTGTGCAAGGACCCCTTGTTTTGCAGCATTAGCACTGCAAGCTATCTGCTTTTCAGGGGCTCTGCATTTGAATGTCTGTGCAGGCAACTCTGGGTAATTTTATCTATCCTGATAATTTGAACATGTGTACACAGCCTTAGGGTATTGGATTTGGACCAGGACAATAAAACAGTGAAATGCTGATAGGTTGAAATAGTCTTTTACCAGTGTCAATTATGAGAAATGAGATGGCATGTCTTAACTACAATGATTTTAATTTGGCATACAAAAACAAGACTATATCTTGGATGATGATAGATGATGGCTAGTTTCTGGTAATGCCAACCTTAAGGCTAAGCACTGTGCAAAGGCAGGAGTTAACTGTAAAGGGCAGTTTGCCTATTCTTTACTCACACACTTATTAAATGAGTAACACAGTATGGCTGTTTGAATAGAAAATTTTCACTAAGGCCTACATTTTTATTTATCAGATAAAAATATTTGTTGTCTATAGTTACTTGTTGCTTTCATTGAAAATAGAGATAAGATATCAAGCCCATATCATTTCTCTCTCACACCATGAAATTAAAGTTTTAAAATTTGTACAACACACTTTTTAAATAAACAGGATTTTCTACAACTGTAATTTAATTTGGGACTGGGTTCCAGTGCAGAAAAGACTGGGTTAGTGGCCTTTTTCTAGGTCCAGCAAATGCCAACATTTCTGCCAAGCTATTTGTTGTATTTTTAATTACTGAGTTATTTCTGGAGTGCAGTACTCAACTTTGCATATTTATAATTTGTACAAATTATAGTCACAACATTATGTTCAAATCGTTGTACCCAAAATGTGGTTCTGCTACAGGGTAATTAACCAATGACTTTGAAATATGCAAGCAGGGAGTCTCATTTAGGTAGACAGCACAAGAAATAAAAGGAACTAGTGATGCATTCCATTGCATCCTTATCTTTTGAAAACAAAGCTTCTATTTGCTTTGTTCTTGATTGCATTATTTCATGACAGATTTTGTGATCTATAGTTATCTTACATTGCTACAACATTAAAACTCTTCACCCTTTAACATGTGTTCCTGAACTAATTGCTTTGAAGTTCCCAGAAGAATTATTCCAGTGAAAAATAAATGATACCAGCAATACAAGTTCAGTGCTATGAATAGTGAGGGTAATGAGTTGTATATACTATGATCTTTATAATATACTAGTCAAACTATTACATGTTAGAAAATGTATGGACAGCAAGGGACATATTATATTCTGGTCTTCATATGTCAATGGAAATTTTGAACAAAGATGGGCCTAAATATATAGCTTAAATTTAGTAATATAGCCCTAATATAGCCCTAAAGTAAGTTTCATGGGGCATGTCTACATGTGCAATTACTACAATGCAATAAACTCTGGTGCATATCATAATAAATGTATTGCTCCTAGGCACCTTGTTTGAATGTGTGCCTGGGACCACAGCACATTGAGACAGGTTAGAGCAGCCCCAGCTGGCAGGGGACCCCATAGGATCAGCCCACCAGTTCAGGGCTGCTCTGACTTAGTTTAACCTCCTGAAGAGGGACTGACTGGGGCAAGAGGGTGCTTCAGTGTGGGACTAGCCAACAGGCAGCCCCTGCAATGAAGCACCCTTGTGCCCCAGCCAAACCATCAGCATCTATCCATGCATTGCTGTGCAGTAAATAATGCCGCATCAGGATAGTACTTATATTTACATGTATTAACCTGCAATGGTATTTATTAATTTACTGTGCTCTAATAGGAGCTCATGTGTAGATGTAGTGAATTTACTGTGGAGCTAGTTAGTTAGCTCCACAGTAAACATCTCATGTAGATGTGACCAGGATGTATTTTTCGTCTGTATAGTAGTGTTGTTTTTGATAAAGTTGAGTAGATATGCAGGTCTTCATTTCCCACTACTGGTCCTTAATCTCTCTCATTATTTATTTATACAGGTAGGTACTTTTTCACTATAAAGGCAACCCCCACCTAGCTCTCTTAATTGGTTCCTGAAAAAACGAGCGTTAAGTGAAATGAGCATTAAGCGAAACTGAAAGTATTTGATGACCCAAGATGGTGATTGCAATTATTTTTAATGACCCAAGATGGTGACTGCAAGTGTTATAATGAAACTCGCTGAAAGCTAAGTGAAATCAGGTATCAATTTTAAATGAACATTATAGCGAAATAGCGCTAAGTAAAAAAAACATTAAGCAGGAGTTGCCTGTAATATATATCTCTTAAGATTTCATAAATTCTAGGGACAGAAGTTACACATAAACCAGATTAAGTGATCAGAAATTTGTTTAAACTGTTTAAACCAGTAACAGAACATAAGTTCAGTGCACATAAACCAGTTTCAAAATGGCCAAAAGTGATTTAAGATAGACCTGGTTGAATGTAGTATCAAACGTAACTGATTTGGGTCAAACTGGTTTCATGCAACTTCTGTCCCTGACCCCTTCCTGATTTAAGTTAAATCACAGTCCCCCCAGCATCCCAGATGTTTTGCAGACCTGGGCAGGGCTGTGCTTTCTGTTCCAGAAAGCAGGGCTCGCCCCTCCCTTCTGCTCTCTAACCCAAGCAGGGGCAGGAGTACAGCCAGATACATGGCCCCCTGAGGCAAAAGGGAGCAGGGAGGGGACTTATTCCCCCCTCTCTACGCAGGGACTCTGGCCCCTGTCAGCCATTACCCACCCTGTCCCCACTCCAGCGGCAGGGGAGGAAGCATGGCCAGAGCCAGCTGGCATGCCGCAACAATCCACCTGCTTCACCAGTGGCTGGGGCTTCAGGGCTGTACCAAGTCAGCCTGTGAGTACTGCTGAGGGCAGAGGCAGAGGGGCCAGCCCAGGCTGGGTCACTGAGGCCGGGCACTTCCCAGGGGGTTGCAGCTCAGGCTGGGGCTGCAGGGGCTGTGTGGTTCCCCAGGCTCAAGCTGAGTCGGGCTGTCAAGGAGCCCCAGCTGGCTGGGAAGTGCCCATGGGGCCAGCCTGTCGGGGCATAGCCCTTTCCATCCCACTGTGGCTGTGTTATAGCTCAGTCTGGCAGCACAGGTAGGAGCTGGCTGGGGACTGGGCTTCCCAGGCCAGCTTGGAGGTGTTGGCAGGCCCTGAACCCAGCAGCCATTGCTGCACCCCCTGTCCTCTGCAGCACCTGGGGGCTCCAGGTACACAACCAACTGTGGGCTGGACAGAGCCAGGGGGCCTGTTGTGCCCCCCCCCCCCCATCTTCAGCTGCTGCTGCCTTGGTCATGTCACTCTGGGTAGGGAGTTTCAGCCCCGCAGGTTCTGCCCAGCATCTGGACCTCTGGGCCCAACTCCCAGCCACCTTGGAAGGTGGAAGGCATCTTGGTGGAAGGTGTCCTGGGCCTGCAGTCAGAGCACCACATGCTGGGCAGAAACCTCCAGGCTCAGCAAGGCTGTTTTTCTCCCTTCACTTTCAGCTGCAGCTCCTGCTCCTGTCGCACCACACAGCACTGCTCAGGGTGTGGGTAGCTTCCTTCACATCAGCCACTTCAGCCCAGCTCATGTGCTGAGGTGTCTCTGGGCTCCATGATGATGCAAATTACCTCACACAAAGGCAGGAGCAGGGTCTTAGGTTTAGGTGGTAAAACTTGCTTCGTTCTTGCAAAGTTATGAAGATTTCATTTTAAAAATCAGCTAAAATTCAAACTCTTCCATATGTCAGGTATCCAGGTTGTAGCTGTATGGATCTAGAGGCAAAAAGAATCAGAACTCATGGTAGAGGTGATATTGTGGTAGAGGTCATCATTTCACAAGGAGGAAGCAAGTTTTATTGCCTGAAATCTGATACCCTGTTCCTGCTTTTGGTTGAGGTAATTTGCATCCTCACAGAGCACAGGGACACCTCACCACATAAGAAATTCCTTCCCAGAAGAGCATTCTGTCTTTTTCCTCTTCTGTGCAATATGAAACACCATAACCAGAAGGAAATATGACTACATCCTGCTTGCCACCAAACAGCTTCAAGGTAAACAGGGTATCCCAACTGTTCTCTGAGCCTAACCTGCACAAAATGAACTGTGCCAAACAGGTGATTTTACTACACCTTTAACTCTCCTATGAAATATAGACTTTCATTTCTAGCTGGGAGAACATCTACAATATTTTCTCCTATGCCTGAAGAAAGATGCTTCTGCCCGTAAGCTTGCAATTAAAGACATTTTTTTTTATTTTTTTTTTTTTTGTAAATAGTTGGTCTAATAAAAGAAGATATCCTCTTTACCATAAGTTCTGATTCCTTGTCCCTAGCCAAGAAGTTTCTTTACTATACTAAGACAAGTTGAACTGATTCAACACTCCTGAATGTTAATACAAATTCTAATTATCAACATTTTAAAAAGAACTAAGCTACTTCCATACACCCAAGCAGGAATGTACAGATATACAGTTCTATACTGTAAAGACATTTATAACGATTACAAAAACTGGAGTGACAAGATAGTTAAAATATGTGGTAAGCTCAGGAGCTTTCTTAATGCCCTCACCCCAAAATCTATGTTCCCTTAAGAGTTTATAGTATTAAATGATTCAGCCATGCATGTAGTGATAATTGATACCCGTCTTGGCTTTCTGGCACAAAACACAGTTGGCAGTACTTCTGTTCATTGCCCTTGTGGTACAAAGTAATTTGGGAAAATTAGTAAGGAATAAAAGGCCATATTTGCTCTTAATTACATCTGTTAGTTATTCTCCTTCACAACTGTGTACCCATACAGAAGCTTGCTCCCATTTTTTGGGTACATTTATAAGGAGAATTTGACCCACATAGTATGATGGGTAATTATCTAGGTTTGCTTATGTTACTTTCCCCATGAATTATACTGCATTTATTACACTCTCCCTTTCTAAATCTGCTATTCTTTCTTTCCTACATTACTCCTTGTAACAGGGGGCCTGCTTGGGGCAAACTTCCCAGTGGCCTGCCCACCTGTTTCTGGGCTAACTGCCCACCTTCTCTTCTGCCACACCTTGTTGTTAGTTATTTAATAGATGTTCATCAAGTGGGAGGCTGCCCATTTCCTGCCCCAATGCCAGGGGGTGCTATCTGTGGCTTCACTCATCCCCTACACTGCAACCCAAGCCTCACAGATGGCATCTAGGTGTTATCTTAATCACTGGCCCCCACTTTGAGCCCCAGAATCCTCCTAATTGAACCCTGCCAGGATTCCTCTCCTCAGGCGTCTCATCCACCTTCATGCTAGGCAGCATAGCTCCCTGAACCACTTCCCCTTCCAGGTGTCATCCCCCCGGGACCTTTGGCTCCTCTATCCCTGGCCCACCTCCAGGCTAGTCAGAACCCCAGGCACGCAGCTCTTGGGTGTCCCTCACAGTGGGCCCCTGGCCCTTTGACCCTTCCAGTCTTGACCCTAGCATTGACCAGTCAGGGGAAGTTCAGACAGGCCTGAGTCTATGGCCTTTTCTCTCTCTCCAAGGGTCCGCCCTCCAAACAAGGGGTAACGCACCCAATCATGAGGGCTAGGGGCTAAGGTGCCCCAACCCAACTTTCACCAGGGTGGTAACTGGCCTGGCATTTCCTGGGGGCTCCTGTGCCACTGGGAGCCCCACCAGGCCACCCACTCCTGGCAGGATGCAGTTTTAGGTCATACCCAGGACCAGGACCAGGACCAGGACCCTCCTTACCATCCCCTACAACTCCTCCCTTACCTCCAGATTATACCAGCAGCCCTCCAACCAAGCAGTATTGTTGCCTGGCCTCCAGTAGCAGAACTGCCCTGTTTATATGGGCAGCCCCAGATCCAAAAATGGCTGCCCTCATCAGGCACCTGGCGGCTGCCAGCTCCAGGCCCTTAAAGTGGCAGGCACAAACAGTGCCCTGACACACTCCTGTAAAGGCAATTTTTACACACATACTTTCATTAAGAAACAGGCATTGTTTTCCCAAAGCATCACATTTATGAAAGGATGAAAGTTGTGGCATGACCAAACCCTATGGACCAGTTTATTAACTATGGAATTAGTAATTATTTCCTGTAACATATTTTTGCCATGGGAGACTTATTTTGGAAAGTGTTTTACTTTGTAAAGAAGGTGTTCTACTAGGAATTGAGGATAGATAAGCTCTCTCTGAGCTCTGCACAAATGGATAGCTTTTACAGACATTATTACATTCTGTATTCAATTTTCATAAGAACATTTCTCTTTCATTCTGGTCCTTTTTTATAGACTTCCTGTGTCTGCGTTCTGGTCTATCTAATCCATTTTCTTTTTTCCATTTGAATTTTTCTCTCTGCTTCTCTTCTCTCCTTGGTGTCCAGTTTCATTTCAGAGAATGTGAATATGCAAATCATCCTAGTCTTATCATCTGTCAGGCAAAACATATTTTTCTAACCCTAATTTTGACCCTTTAAGGGAAACATATTATCTCTATTCATAAAGTGGAAATTTACCCTTTTCTGATTGTACCTTGACACCATTTTATCTTTAACTGATTATGCTAGGAAGCAGAGGAAAGCACAGGAGTGTCAAATATGAGTAAATGTCTGCTTATGGTTTAAAGGCTGTTAATCTTTATGCAATGGTGCATAAAACAGCCATCAACATAATACAAACAGTGCAACAATATGATTCTCTGGTCCTTGTGGATGGATACAGATAATAGAAGGCTTAGTCATGAATCAGCCTGCTCACTAAATTGTGTTACTATGCATCATATACCCTTATCTCTAAAATGAAAGGATGCATAGTATGAATGTGTTAGTTATTGTTGTAATCTAGAAACAAATATGGATTTTTCTTTCCATTTTAGTGTAAATGTAGTTGCACAAATGACAATGAATGTGTTCTACTAAACCCAATAGAGAGATCAGGCACAGTCTTCATTAAAATGGTACAAAGACTGTACCATCTGCTACAACTAGTCCCAGAACTCAATGGGTTTGTTTTCTCAGTAGCTCTTGCTGGATTGAGCCACCTGTTCACTTCAATTATAAACACTTTCTTAAAATGTTGCACATTATGAGCTCCATGTCTCACAAGAGATGAGGAACTAGGACAAAGAACCTGGTAAAATAGGTTACATTCATGCTAGGGAGAAAATGCCCATGCTCTGAATTTAGAAAATTAAATAAAAAGTGGAACTAAATGAAATAGTTTTGAAGAAGCATTTATTTAGTTTTGTTTTTTTGGAATTGCTTCTTTTTTCACCAACAAATGTGTTGCCTAGTGTAACATTCTTGACTCCAGTAGAATTATATTTGAATTTTACTAGTGTAAGAGAGAAAAGAACTAGGCATCATTCTTTAGCTTGGTGCTGTGAATCCCCTTACTTAGGAAATCCTTACTTAGGATTCCTCTGGCCTTGTCTGGTCTCTCCAAGTCCCATGAATCCAGCCCAGGGATATCTTCTAGAGTTAAGGGGTGAGGTGTGGGGATGAGCATTTATTCTTCTTAGCTCTGAATCCTCAGACTTCTGGTCCCTGACCCTCCCTTGTTCAGGGAGATAGATGCCTTTATCCTATCACTCTTGATAAGGTGAAGAAGTGTACCCTGAAGTTCCAAGCAGAGAAACAGATAAGTACTCCTCCATAAAGATGTTTTCTGGGACAAAGGCCACCAGCCAAAGGTTTTCTTACCCCTTCAAGGAGTTAAGCAGTCCCTTATTCCCCATTCCAGTCCTCACAGCCAGAGTTCCCCAAAGTGAAAGTCTGCTGTTCTCTCTCCAGTCTACATAGTCATAAATTCCAAACTTGCTTTGCAGTCTGCATTCTTCAGACTCTTCCTCTGTCACACCCCACACCCTGCGAGCATCTACATGAGATAGTTACTGCAGAATTGTATAATTAGCTCTGAAGAAAATGTCTCAGCATCTATACATGCCATGCCATTAGGACAGAATAAACTAATTTACTGCACTTCAGGTTAGTACTTGTAAATACAAGTATCCTATAGTAGAATCAGTTGATCTAATGACATCTAGCCAAAAAACCTTGCCTGCCTATATCCTATGGCAGAGTTTTTTACTCTGCAGCAATGCGTGTGTAGACACTGATGGGCTAGCTGGCAGGCAGCCCCCACACTGAAGAACCTTTGTGCCCTGGCCAGCCCTTCTGCAGCATGTTGAGTCAGGCTGGAGCAGCCCTGGGCTAGCAGGATGACCCATAAGCCCCTGCCAGCTGTGGATGCTCCAATCTGGCTCAGTGTGCTGAGGTCCCAGGAGCACATTCAAATGCAGTGTCTGGGAGCAATAAACCCCACGATATGTGCCAGAATGTATTGCTGTGCATTAATTCCATGTGTAGATGTGCCCCATATGTTCTTGGCTACTCCATCTACTGTTTATTTCTCCCTCTCCTTTGGATGCCTCTTGAGTGTCCCTTGCAATCTCACCTTGCTGAAGTGTCAGAATAGGTTGAACAAGTGTTAGTTAAAGTGCCCCTTTGGCTATTTTGAAATGTGGGACACTGAATACATGAGAGCTGATCTAATTAAAATGCCACCCCTCCACCCATGTATTGGCACTCTTAGATTTTTACTGTGCCCCTAAAACATGGATCCTAATTGGAACTGAATGGCAAATAACTACAGGTATGCAAATTGTGCAAACACAAAAGGGGATGCTAGCATAAAATATGTTCCATTCCAACTAAGTCATTATAAAACATATTCAGGCTGCATACAATAAATATGTGAATCATCCCCATTACACATATGATGCACTGCTAGACAGAGTGGTAGATTGGAGAAGCAAACTTTTGGTTAGATACCACTAGAAATAGATAAATACATGTTGTAAGATATGCTTATCTGGCTATGTTACCTGGAAAACTTCAAGTCTACATGGTGTGCTTTTTCTTGAAGAAGAAGGGGAATTTGAAGAATATAAATGCCAGTATTGAGATAAAGGGGGTGTATGGCAGTTAGGGGGAGGGAGATTAGAAACTAATCCATATCTTGATTAAGGCTGGGATTTCCAAAGGCACCTACATGCCATTGAAATTCCCTTAGGCTTCTTTATAAATCCCATCCTGTAATCATTTCTGTTTTGACTCAGGACAGGAGTCCTTATGGTGTATAACCTCAATCATTCTTACCTAGGTAAAAAAAAGGGGGAACAGCTACTCTGGACATTGGAGGTATTAACAAATATGTAACAATTAAACTACCTTTTATAGATGGTCTGTTTTTGCAGGTGCAAGGTTATGCCTGAAAGTAATCATGTCAATGATTTGTAACTGAAGTTGTTAGCAGTAAGGGGAGGGGTGGGAAGGAGGCTATCGGCAAATATTTGAATGGCCTGCTAACAAAATCTAGGTGTAGTAATTTTTCTTCTATGCTCACTGTTTCCCTTTTTCACTAAATGATGTTATACAGTTCAGGAGCACAGTGTCATGCCTTTTGACTTGAATGTTTATTATCCAAGATGTTAAGGTGTTGCTGGTGGTTTGATTTAGGAGGAGAAAGTGGTGAAAGAAGTAGGTGTTTCTTCTACTGTATAATTTATTTACAAATAATCTACAGTTGTCTTTTTTTCCCAGGGACCATAAGAAAAAAAAAAGGATGGTGAAAGAGAAGGTGGGAGAGGGAGAAGTAGAGAGAGAGTATACCTTTATACACTGTTCCAAGCTCTTTTTCTGCACAGCAAAATCTCTTTCTCAGGTTTTCTCAAAGCCATGTTCCCAGTGCTTGTTCTGACCTTGTCCTTGGTTTTTTTGTTTCTGCTTGTCTGGCCTTTCAGCTTTTTTCCGACAGAGATGAAAACCTTTCAATAAATAAATAAATAAACATCCATATGCGTTTGCTTTTGGTGGTAATGTGTCCATGTAACAGTGGCTGCCACTGTTTCATCTATCCATTTCCATAACAGAACTTAACAATTTCTTACACTTGTCCTAAACAAAGGAAACAACTTATAAAGATACTGTAGGATATTTGATGAAGCTTGGGAGAAATCTCTGTTTTATACTGTTTCAATTGTGATAAACATCAAAGAGACTGAAAATATGGATACTGAGCTTTAAAAAACAGTGGTAGTAGAATAATAAATACTGCACATTTAAAAAGTATAACAGTCTAAGGAGCTTAGTTCAGAGAACTTGCTGATTCATGCTTTTAGGGATAATGTTGGAGAACTTGAGAATGAAGTGGCACTGGATATAGCTTGTCAATGAGGACTTCTCATTAGGCTAATTTTATTCATGGCTTAATTTTTGTTAGTTCAGTCCACTAGGTCTTCACTCCATTTCTTTTGCTGGTGGGACTGGGTATGAAGCTTGCTAAAGTTAGTTATAAAGCTTAGGGTTATTTGACTTGCGGAACCAATTTTTGCAATTTTACCATTATTTTGTACAGTTTGGCTGGCCGTATTTTGGCCTCAGGTATGCACTGTTATTGAAATGAGATATGCATATACTGGGGCAGATTCTCAAACTGAAACAATACCAAATTCAGAAACAGAAACCTACAGACCCTCAGATAAAATTCCCTTCGGATTTGCTGTTTCCTCACAGCATTGTTGCTGCTGCCGCTGCTATTGTTGTTACGTGTTAATGTTATTGTCAATAATAGTAATGGTAAATATTACCAAAGACAGAAAGAATGAAAGTTACAGTTTTTGCCGCTAAACTGAGACACTAAAATGATGGCATTTTAGGTTTGTTCATACATAATTTTATTATTGCTTTTCTTACCATTTACTTCATTGATACCCCTTCTAATGAGGAAAGAACACATGAATCCCTCTCTAATTTAAGTGTTTAATATATTATTCCTATTATCATTCATTCATAATGGATAGAAACATATCAAGTTCTCTGGTAAAGAAGAGCTGGTGGAATTTACAAGGTGCTTTTAATTTTGTTTTTCTCCTATCATTCATGGAAGTTTCATGAGGTATACGGTAACTACATGAGTGAATTATTCCCTGTTGATAACCTGCATACTGTACTTCCTGAAAGGATTTATTTATCTCTCTCCTCTAATCCCACCTGGTACTGTATTCCTAAAATGCTGCTGCCTTGAAATATGCCTTGCCTTCTTTAATTAGCTCTGCTATTATACTTAATAGCTATATAGCTTTCTCTGCAGTCATGTTGTAGTTATTATTCTCTTTAACCCTGGAGTCTTCCTCTGGGATCCACCTTAATTTTATTAGTACTGGGGCTCTATATTCTTGTTGTGTAAATCAGATGTCAATGAAGTTTAGTATAACAGGTCAAACAGAGAGAGGTCACCAATTGCCCATAATGTTCATGAACCGTGGGTTTATCTTTCTCTTGACTATACAGATTATGTGCAGTGGTTTTCTTTTTTCTTGTGCCAGTATCAATAGATCTAAAAATAACATAGGCTTTAACAAGTTGATATAGTTGCACAAATATATTTGAGAGGAGATTTTGGCCCTACCTGTTTGGCACTTGTATAAATTTCACAGCATGCTTTGTAACCTCTACATAAGCTTTGCTTGTGTTGCTTCAACACCCAGGAAAGGTATCTTGGGTATTTCAATCTAGAGTAGATTGTAAAGAGTGCTTCTTGGCATTGGTCTTCTGGACAGCTAACCTCTAAGACATACTGAAACATTTGCATTTTTAGTCTCAGTCATTACAGAACATGAAACCCCATGGAGGATACTGAGCTACCATTACTGTCAAACTGGATTTTCAGTGGAAGGTGTCCTCTTCCTTGGTTGTGCTGAGGGTTCACAATCTTCCTGCCTCCCTCCCTCTTCCCCCTAGCCCTCCATAGATACTGATTTACTCCATAAAATCAAAAGTAAAGAAGATTAACAATTTTTTAATATTGCTCACAATTAATTACTCTTAGCATGACTTATTTCTACGCTTATATTCAAACAGCTAGTTGAATAATATTCACTGGGCACTTCTTTGAAATCCCCTCCCCCCAGCCCTTTTATTCACTAATTATTATATTAGCATTTTCTTCCCTTGCTGTTTGACCAGTTCTATAGATGGCCAAAGATTTTTTATCACATATATTATTCCTGGGAGTAATTTATTCCTACGTATTTATAGTTTTAAAAATTAATCCAATAAAGTATGTAAGGGCATGGTTAACTCTGAGTGATTTTCTGAATTCAGTACCTCATGCTTTGATCCTGCAGCTGGCTGAGGGATTCCTGGCTCTACTCATTGCCTCATTAGAGTGATGCAATGGGGAGGGGAAGAAAATAAACTCTGGGTATCAACAAACATGTTAAATGTTTTGAAAAGAGAAGGGAATCTGATGCTCTAGAGCAGGGATAGGCAACCCCTGGCATTCATGCCAATTAGTGGTACAGAGAGACATTTTCCTCAAAACCCCAGGAGGTGTACTAGGAAATTGTTTAATTTTCTTTTCAGGTTGCTGCTTCAGGCTCACAAGAGCAGCCACTGGTTTCAGCCTCATGGCAGGCACCAGGGGTTGGAGGCAGAAGAACAGTCAGGGATGCTGTCTGCATTCTACTGATCCTACCCCTGTCCCCAGGCTGTGACCTCCAGCCCACCCCAGCCTGGCACCTAGAAGGGAGCTGTAGGTGGGTGAGACTGGGGCCCAGGCAAGCACTGTGGAGGGCCACTGGGCTGGAGGCTCCTGGCTAGTTTGGCCACGAGCACTGCCTGAAGCAGCTGTTCCTGGATCTTGGGGGGTGCTCGTGCAGCTAGCCTGGGCTCTTGGAGTGGGGGCAGCTCCACCCTGTTCACACCGTATTTGCACAGGGAGGCCGAGCCCAGAGCTGGGAGCCTCCTGACCCCAGCATCCTGCTTTGCCCAGGAGAAGTCCCCTCACAGGCAGGGCAGCTGTGGCCCATTCCCACAGAGCTGCACAGGCCAGGCCCCATCTTGGGTGACACTGGGCACCCCTGCCGACCCAGCATGGCCTGAGTTTGCAGAGCCCCAGGGCAGCCCCCACTTCCCGTCTGGCCCCTGTTCTCCTCTGGCTGCCCCCTTCCCAAGGGCCTAGCTGGGCCAGCCGGCCTGCCTACAGTGCCTCCCCCCAGGCCTTCTTCTTCCCATGCTGACCAGACAAAACCCCAAGTGTGCAGCCCTGATGCTCAATGCTTTGGTGCTGCCCCCGCATGGGTAGGTTGAGGCATCAGTCTGCCTGAAGCCTGGCTGGGCTCTCCCTCCCAACCCTGGGCCTGGGATTCCTCTGATCTGGGATTGTTAGGGAGGCCTGAGCACCCCGGTCTTGGTAGATGCTTCTGGGGTGTCACTGCCTTCATCCACCAGATGCTTCCCTGGACCAGCGGGAGATGTGGATGGTGAGGGACACACTCTTTCTTTTTTTCCCTTCTATCGGGACTTGTTTGCGGCTGAGCCCGTTTGTCCACGGGCCGCCCAGCAGCTCCATCGGGACCTGCTGCGCCTGGGCGCTTCGCAGGTTGAGGCCCTGGAGCGCGAACTCTCCCTGGCGGAGCTGGAGGCCGCGGTGGGGAGGCTTGCCTCGGGCAGGGCCCCGGGCCTTGACGGCCTGCCCGTGGAATTTTACAGAGCCTTCTGGCCCCTCCTCGGGCCCAGCCTCCTCCGCGTCTTCCACGAGAGCCTCGCCAACGGGACCCTGCCTACCAGCTGCCACCAGGCAGTGCTCACCTTGCTGCCCAAGAAGGGGGACCTCGGCTGCCTGAAGAACTGGCGGCCCATCTCCCTCCTGTGCGCTGACTACAAAATCCTGGCCAAGGCGCTGGCGAACCGTCTCCGCACCGTCATGGCCTCCATCATTGGGCCCGAGCAGAGCTACTGAGTGCCGGGCAGGACCATCCAGGACAACTTGTTTCTGCTGCATGACCTGCTCACGGCCGTGGAGCTTTTTGGCCTGGACGTTGGTGTGGTCTCCCTGGACCAGGAGAAGGCCTTCGACCGCGTCGACCACCGGTACCTGCTCGGCACCCTCGAGGCCTTTGGCTTCGGGCCGCTCTTCACCGCGGCGCTCCGGGTCCTATACCAAAATGCCTCTGGCTTGCTCAAGGTGAACGGCGCACTGTGCTCCCCGTTCCCTGTGCATCACGGCATACGCCAGGGCTGCCCCCTGTCAGGCATGCTGTACGCCCTGGCTGTTGAACCGCTGCTGCACGCTCTGCGACATTGCCTGACCAGCCTAGCCCTGCCACTGGCATCGGGCCCCACCACTGGCCCCCCAATCTGGCTGATGGCGTACGCGGACGATATGACCATCTTCTTTGGCAGCCAGGAGGATGTGCAGGCCCTGGTGGATTGCCAACGCGCCTACGAGCTCGCCGCGTCGGCCCGCATCAACTGGGGCAAGAGCAACACCTTCCTGCTTTGGACGTGGGCTGGCACGCCACCTCCGGACCTGCCGAGAGGCCTCCCCTGGCGCTGGGAAGGCCTCAAAGCCCTGGGAGTGTTCCTGGGGCTTTTGCGGCCCGCAACTGGGAGGACCTGGCGGAGGGAATGGAGGCCCGCCTTCAGCGCTGGCGCTGGTGCTTGCCCGCCCTCTCTTACCACAGTCAGGTCCTCATCTCCAACAACCTGGCGGCGGCGACCCTGTGGCACCGCTGCACAGTGCTGGACCCTCCGCTGGAGCTCCTGGAGAGACTGCAGTGGCTCCTGGTGGACTTCCTGTGGGACGGATGCCACTGGCTCCCACGAGCTGCCCTCTACCTGCCCACCGGTGAGGGGGGCCAAGGCCTGATCGACCTGGCCAGCAGGGTGGCCACTTACTGGCTGCAGGCCCTCCAGCGGCTCCTGTACACTGAAGGCCACCTCCCATGGCGGCAGCTGGCGTGCCGATTCCTGCGGCGAGTGGGGGGCCACAGCTTTGACCGGGAGCTGTTTCTGCTGGACCTCACCTTCCTGAATGGGGTGGTCCTTCCCCTGTTCTACCGCAGCATGGTGCGGGCCTGGTGGGTGGCCTTCCATCTCTGTCCCCAGGCCAGGCACCTGCGGTTCCCGCACTTGCTTCGGGAGCCCCTGGTCTACAACTCAGCCCTGCAGTGTGTTGCGCCGAGCCTGGCCTCCGCCAGCCTCGTGGCAGGTCTCATCGAGGCACACACCACCTCCTGGAGCACCTTCTGGACCCTCCTCAGTCAGACTGGCTGTCACCTGAAGCCCTGGGTGCCCGGCTGGCACTGCGCTCCGTCCACACCGTGGGCCGGCTTCTGCGGACCGTTAGGGGCGCCCTCCCGACGGAAGCAGCGACTGGCCTGGAAGTCTATCTCCAGACTCACCGGACTCTCCCTGCTGTGGACGCCGCACACGATGCCTTCCCACCGCTGCCCATCATCCCAGTGGTACCCAGCGAGCTGGTGGAGCAGCCCAACATGCTGCTTAGGCTCCCGGTGCCCCCCAGCAGCAATACAGGCTGCCCTTCTGGCACCCTGCCCCGCAAGGGCCTCTACATGTGGGTGGTGCCCACACGCCCAGGCACTGGCCGGCCACCCTGACACTGTGTGGCAGCAGCACCTGGCGTGGCCTGGGACCCCAGCGTGGCACATGCTGTATAAGGCACCCAGCGCCAAGAAGACCGGCGACTTGCAGTGGCGACTCGTGCATGGCATCCTGGCCACCGGCATCTTTGTTCGCCACCTGGACCCGGCGGCCTCAGCGGCCTGTCCCTTCTGCCCAGGGGTGCTGGACGAGGACATTTTCCACGCGTTCCTTGACTGCCCCCGGCTGCAGCCGCTGTTTGCCACCCTGGGCGCGTTGCTTTGGGTGCTGGGCCGAGATGTCTCAGAGGACGTATACATCCACTCCTTCCCCTACCAGGCAGCTGAGCAGGCCGCGGTCAGCCTGGCCAACTTCCTGCTGGGCCAGGCCAAGATGGCCACCCTGAAGAGCCGGCAAAACCGGCTCACCGAGACCGGGATGGTCGACACCCTGCAGCTTTTCTGCCTGCTGGTGCGGTCCTGCCTCTAGCTCGAGTTTGAGCATGTGGTCATGCGGCGGACGGTGCCCACCTTCAAGGAACGCTGGGCCCTCGAGGGGGCGCTGTGCCGAGTCGAGGCAGGACGCCTGCTCCTTGCCCTGTAACACCACAGGCTGCTCAAGCTGCGGAGACGCGTCCAGCAGGCCGAGGCCTTGGACTTTGTTTCACACGGGTCGACCCCTGAGTCCCCCCATGGGTGTCCCTGCTGGCAGAACTGTAAATATGTAAATAGTCCTTTTGCTCGCTGTGTTTTTTTTTAGTCTAGAGTGCAGGCCATGAGCCCAGGCCATGTCCATGAGGCCCAGGTGTTCGGGCCAACCTGTACATACTCTGTACTGGCCCCGATATGTCACCCTCCCTGGAATAAATGCCTCTTAAAAGTCAAAAGTCTTTTTTTTCCCTTCTTTATCTTTCTTTCTATCTTCTATTTTCTCTTTCTCTTTTTTCTTTGCTTCTCTTCTCTCTCCTTTCTCTCTTTTTTCTCCCCTTATTTCTTTCTTTTTCTCTTCTCTCTTTTTTACTCTTCTCTTTTTCTCTTCTTTTTCCTCTCCAATCTCTTTTCTCTCTTTTCTCTTCTTTTTTCTTTACCTCTCTCTGTTTTTTCTCTCTTCTTTCCTTTTTTCTCTTTTTTCTTTCTCTTCTATTTCTTTTTTCTTTCTCCCCCACTCTATTTTGTTCTCTCACTTTTTTCCTTCTTTCTTGCTTTCTCTTTTTTTCCTCTGTCTCATCAGTGCATGCTAAACAAAAAACCCAAGAAAAATGGTAGTATATGAAGTGTTATTTATTGTCACCAGGTTTAATTTTTTTTAAAGAAAAACCTGGTATTTACTGTAAAAAAAAAAAGGCAACATTTATGATTTAAATTATATTAATATGCAGTGCGTTCTGCCACATACCCCCCACCCTGGTTTTATTTTTCTGGCATGCTGGCAGTTTTGCACCTTACAAGGTACACATTGTGTTTTTTTTCAGTACTTCAGCTGAAAACATTACCCCTGCTCTAGAGGGTACATCAGCTGTAACTGTGCTGATATAAATTAGATAAATCTCTGAAATTTGACCGTGAATGAAGCAGGGTTAAAGCTGAGTAGTCTTCTTGCAAGTGTAACATTGCAGAATCATGCAAACAAAACAGTTAAATTGTAACAACTTATATCAGTATAATTTGATATTGATACAATGGTAGTCTTTCTGTACTGTTTTGTTAGCTAATACTTTGACTTGTCTGCATTAGGGCTTTAATGAAAGTGACTCATTTGAAAAGTCTTTTCCCCCATATATATCATGAAGTTTCAATTAAACACAAAATTAGTCTATTGGTTATTTCAAACTAATATAGGCAGTACTGGTGTTTTTCACAGAAGTACCTTGTTTTTTGAGAGAAAGAGAAAGATATGTCAAGATATGTAGGAAGGAACCCATATTTAGTGGAAACTTTTTTTTTTTAATTCCACAGAAATCAGAGTGGATGAGACAGTAATTCAGTCACAGAGGTTTCATAGCGGGTATGCATGTGTGTGTTGAACATAATATACTGTATAAAACCTGTAATAAATTATTTTTTACAATAAATATGTCTGGATATGTTAGCATATGCCAATATAATTGTTACTTAGGTAAATAAACCCACAATACTGAAATAAATAGTTATTATATATTTAGAGTTTTGGCAAACTGTTGACCAAGATTCAGACACTGGCAAACAAATCTCAAGAGAGATGTCAGGTGTTTTCAGCTCCATATACAGCTAATCAATTATTACATTGTGTAAAATAAAATTTAATCTTTCCTTACTTGATTTAAGTTAAAATAAAACAAAAACAAAAAACAAAAACAAAAAAAAACCCCACAACACCTGTTGCCTTAAGACTGATATAAGGGATAAGGGTAGTGGTCAGAATCTAGACAGTTTGGATTCACCACAATGAAATTCTGTGGGAAGAGGGCATTTGAATTAGATGGAATGGGGTGGGAGGACAACAGGAAAAGCAACTAACAAATGTTGATGACAAGTGAAACCTAGTATTTCATCACAAATCGTTATAGCCTTTTCAGAATAAGACACTTTGAAGATTTCTGTGAGCCCCAAAGAGAATATTTAAGCATTAACTTCATTTAGATGTCTTTTTGGGGATTGGTTCCAAGATTAGGGAGGGAAAGTAGTGTCAGTGTGATGGAAGGCAGCGACATAGATTGGTGCTAAAAATAAACAATATAAAATGCTTTATTTTGACACTGTATCATAACATTTTGAAATATTAGACTTTGAAGTTGTTCATGAGCATCAACAGATTTCTTATACTTGATACTCAAAGGTGATACCTCTAAGTATTCCAAGATCAATTGGGGAAAGCTAATATTTTGTACCTATCTTATTTTTTTGCTTGTTTGTTTGTTTGACTATATTTCACTGCTCTCAAATTCTTTTTGGCATACTTCTAACTCAGGTTTCTGAAGCCTTCAGTTTTAACACAGACAGTTTTCCCCAGAAAGTCTGCATCATTTCTGCAGCTACAACCCACCAGAGCCCCAACTATATGCTGATTACGTGCTCTCATGTCCCAGGGGAAGAGTCTACTTATGGGAGTTTTGTGGGTTAGAATATGACATACATGCGTGCAAGCTGTACCTGGGAAGTTCAAAGGAAAGAAACATTGGAACAATGTCCCCAGTGAATTAGTAATTTATGCTACCATTATCAAGATAATTTTGTTTAAAAGGTGGCTGAGTATGCCTGTAGCCACTCATAGGTAGGGACATACTTAAATCATGATGGAAGTTTGTGGTGCAGTAGCAATTAATTCCACAGTTTTTGCCTCTCAGCCACTCAGCAGTACTGGTAGTGCAGTGTTGGGTGAGTGAGGCGAAGAACGAGATTAAAAGCACTACTACACTGTGAACTTCCACTGCAATTTAGGGAGGTCCCTATTCATAGGCTTGGAATGTAATTGAACCCCTTACTTCTTGTCAGTGCTTCCTTCTGTAGACAAAATAAGTGGTAATCAGAGAACATATAATTTTGTTCCAAAGTTGGTGTGTGATGTGAGAAGTTTAGCAATCTCCTTAGCCTGAAGCAATACTATTTGTGACCTGGTCATGTTCAGTGAAGTCTGCTACAAATGTGATGGTGCTACAGACTGTTGTCAACCCCATTTAAAGAAATCATAGGCATTTCTTTCATAATACCTTAGTGAAAGAGAATCCAGAATGATTAGGGCCCTTTAGATTTTCCAAATGCCAGCTTTTACAAAGTTAGCAGTGTATTTGCAATTTTTATGAGCATCATCTTTTGTTGTCCCCATGAGTTTTGGGCTTTTTGAAGTTGTTATATAATACCTCTGCATCAGAGAGCTAGTTGAAGAATGTCTATGTTTATTATCTTTACTTATATAATCTTTGACAGCCTGAAATCAAATGGATAGGGCGGGGTTTCATTTGGTTGTTTTCAGGATATTAAAGGGACAAATATTTGGCATGCTAAAGAAATGGAAAGAGCTTTGTACTTTGTTTCTTTACAAAACTGAGAGCCTTAACCAGCGTAAGATAATATAGTTCCACTGACTTCAATTTTCCAATGTCCTTTAACACCAGTACAAGATCTTTGCTAGAAAGAAAAGGGTTAACATGGTTCACATGTATATGGAATTTTAATATCTACCTTTTCAAAAAGACTTCTATAATTCTAGCACTTAGTCATATTCCCTTCCTTATATACCTATCATTCACTAAGATTTATTTTTCTCCAGGGAGGAGCATGCAGAAAGAAAAGAACCAACCTACACATTCAATAACCTCATAGGCAATACCAAGGAGTTATTGCTCTTTCTGTAGCATAGGAAAAAAGGCACACTGTTGATTTATGCAATAGCACCATCATATTCTCAAGATTATTTTCTATGCATTTTTTATATATCTTAATATTTAGTTTGTTCCAAGTACAGATGTTCTTACTGTTCCTAGTCTGTGTATCTATCTAGGGCCATGTCTGCACAGAAAAGGGTTTTGGGTTTTTTTTTGGTATAACCTAATTTGTGGTTTTAAATTTATATAATTGTAGCACTCTAATCCACTATGAAGATGGTCTTCTACTAGAATAAGTGTCTTCATTAGCAAGGATATATCAGTTTAATTGGTTAAAATTTCCCATAAAGATAAAGCCTATTTTGAGAATTTATACTCCCATCAGTCACCATAATATCTGAGTGCCTTCCATGTAAAATCAATAGCAATAGCAAAGTCCCTTGCAGATATCCTGCTGTTTCTCTTTCTTCTCTTTTGTGAGGTTAAAACTGTTCGGGGTGGGCTATTTTGGTTGGATATTTTTCAGTTGTTTACTTGTGTTACTTGCATTGTTAGATCCAATTATACAAATTCTTACTTTTTAGCATTTTGGTATGGTAGAATTGCCATTGCATAATTCTTCCCATCACACTACCAATTCATTTTGGTTGGGATCATAAGGAGTCTGGGTAAGATCAATGGTCCATCTAGCATCTCTGCAATGGTGTCTGTAGATTCTTTAGACTTCGATGGAGAACATATGCAAAGGGCATATCTGGAAAGATCCATCCCTTGTCATATTTTCTGTGGCTTCCCCTATCATTGGTTTAGATCCCCGAGACTCCTGAGAGCCCTGGCAGACATTACATATAAGACATAATTAACCAGTTAATTGTGTTTTAAATAGTAACTCGGGCACATGTTCAGACAATTAATGATGTGATATAATGGGAAATAAGCCACAAAATGATTCCATAAAATATATGGAATAACTTTGTGGCTGGTTTCTATCAACCCTTAAATGGAATGTATGGCACAGTCCCCAACATGCAGCCTAATGCTGGCTGCATGGCAGGGCTCTGAGACTGGTCTCAATGTGGTTCCAGGGATGGGACCAACAAGCTGATAGTCAGTCTGAGTCCCCGGATCCTACTATAATTTTAAACCGGCCCTGATTAGATCCCACAGCTGAGATCAGCAATTGTCTTGCTGTCATCTCAGCATCTGGACTGTACTAAAATCTCTTAGCTAGCTGTGGTGTGGTCCCAGGGTGAAAACAACAGCACTAAATCCTTCCACGAGATCTGTTGTGGTCCCAGGGCAATCAGCTGATTGTTGATTCCAGCCCTGGAAGTACACCTGTTCACTGGGAACCCAGTTTTCTATTTGGTGGTACAAGGGAAGCCTAGCATCATAATGGTAAGTCATAATGGCATGATTGGGATCTGAGCCCCAATCTCAAAATCACGTGTCCTGCCATTCTCATGGGGCATTGCAGGAGGTGTGATTGTTAGGATTGAAGAAAAGATACCATCATGACATTGAGTAAACATTTGCCAAGTGACTTAAAAATTCCTTGCAGTTGTCTGTAATCATTACAAATCAAAATCTGAAAAATCTTGTGACATCTTTGTTTAGCTCTCTTTATGGATCATTAATTAATTCACTCAGTCCAGCATCAGAACATATGGACCTTTGGATCTCTTATTATCTATTTGAAAATATATTTTTCCCTATTCTCTTATGTCTCCTTAACCAGTTTCTACTGCATAATGCTATTATACCTATTATACTTCTAATTAAACGACTACCCTATTTACCTGAATCCAAGATGACTTTGTACTTAAGATGATGTCCCAGTTATTAGGTTCTAGATGTGTAAAATTTAGTTAACAAAAAAAAGATCTAGAATCTAGTTATTGGAGGGTCCTATTAAATTCATTTCCCCCAAAGCCCCACCACTGTCACTGGAAAAGTAGTGGCAGGGAAAGCAGCAGCTGCGTGACAAATAGCTGATGTCCCATGCCCCTTGTCCCCCACACTGCTGGTCCCCCTGCTGCCTGCCTCCCCCACCCCCCATGGCTTCTCTCTAATGCCTTTGTTTCTACCTCTCTCCCTCCCCTCCACTTACCTTTGCAGTTGCTCTGCCTCTGCCTCTGCCTCTTCCAGGGGCATGGAACACCCCGCTGGGCCAGGCAGTAGTGGTGGCTCCTGTTCCGGCCTCCAGCCCAGGTCAGGATGAAGCTGGAGGTGCAATAGCACCCCCTGCCACTCCATGCTTCCCTTCCCTGCACCCTTTCCCAGTGCTTCCCTTGCTTTGCACATCCCTTCCCCCATGCTGCCTCTCCACACTTTCCCCCAAAGCTCCCACCTGCACTGTGTACTCCTTCCCCTTTCCCATGCTCCCCCCAGCACTACATACCCTTTCCCCTGCATTCCTTCTTGCACTGTGCACCCCTTCCTGCTTCCCTTTCCTGTCCTTCCCTTATTCTGTGTCCCTTCTCCCATGTTCCTCCCTGCATTGTACCCCTTCCCTGTGCTTCCCCCTGCACCATGTGCCCTTTTCCCTTTGTATTCACCTTTCATTGTGCACCCCTTTTTCAAGTATTCCCTCTGGTTTGTGCACCACTGTCTGCCACATGACCCTGCTGGCCCAATCTAGAGCTACATTGGTTACTTGCATGGGTCATAATCAAATCTAAGAGAAGGGATTCACCCCATGCTGAATGGGGGGAAGGAAACCTCATCTTAGATTTGAGTAAATATGATATTTATTTTTTTTCATAATCTCTTGTCTTTGCTAAAAATGTAAGACACATAAATTTCATCAGATTCAACCTGTATTTATGCACTTTCACCATATCCAATAAAATATTTGTCAAAAAATTGTGTTTAAGTAGTGAGCAGCTAATGAATTACTGTATATGTTTTCTTGCTACAACATAAGTAGTTCATTTACAGCTGCCATGACTTGTTGGGTAAATATGTGCTAAAAGTAATAAATGTATAAGATTATTCACTGTACTGGGTAAATACATAATTAGGAGTTGTTAAAATGCATATTCTTGACAACAATAGGGCATAACAGCTGTTTTGCTGCACTGTGCCAAGACATGCTCAAGGAACTTTTTAGTTCATGGACCAGTGAGCCAATAGACAATAACAATTCTTTTGGTGCTATTAAATTCTGTTGAGTCAATGTGGGTGCCAGGTGTCACTGACATGACAAACCCTAATAGCGCCTTAGAAGCCTTTTAAAATAACTAAAATTCAACAAACATGTTAATGAGGCATATTGGGCTGGATATTCCAGCCAGGAGTAATTTGACCAAAGTCAAGTGAAGTGTAAAACTGATTTTGTATGGAGGAGACACGGGCTCATTTTGTTAGAATATTTAATAAACATATGAAACTCTTTTTGTTCTAACCACTTGTTTATAGGTGGTTCTGAGAAGGGAACACTCTGCAGTGCTGAGTGTGAGTATGGTGTTAGCTTCCAGCTATATTTTTAGCACCATCATAATGACAAAAATGAATTCATTTAGAAGCCTGAAATGTGGTCACCCAGAACATGGGTGTTTTGCATAAAATGACAATAAGTAAGTAAATGATGCCACCATTCTTCATGGAAGTCAAGATTTACTGGGTCCTAATGAGGTCTAGGAGGAAGCATTCTGTAGCCTAGAGTTTGGGTATTTATCTCATAAGGGTGGGATCCTGGCTTATGAATTGTCTTCAGTGACTTGGGCAAAAGAACAGCTTGTTTCTGAATTCCAATTAGAATGACACATGTGTGAGTGGGGATGTGTGAACTAGCATTTATAAAACCAAGTTTAGATTTAGGTGTCTTACTTTAAGCCACTTAAACCTAACCTGGAAGCAGCATGTGCAAGCTTTCGCTGCTGTTGGAAGCCTGACATAAATAACTGGGCACGGGGAGGGGGCTAGCAGAGACCTGAGACTGGGTGAGTGTCTGGGCTTTCCTAGCCCTGGCGCTGTGCTGTGAATGCATGCACTAGAGTGGGCTAATCCAGGTCAATCTAAAATTTAAATCAGACATTACATTGTTTGGGTGATTAAAGCCCTGTGAATCTCTGCACACCTAGGCATTTTGATCAACCTGACTTTGGGTAATCCTTGTCTGTGTGTGCACCTAGTCTCGTGTGTGCTCCTTATGGATTTTGTCCATAAACCTTCTCTGAATCAGACTCTATTAAAAGGATCTGAGATTACTTTAAAGGATTCCAAAACTAAGGGCTTAGTAGGGGAAAATTATATTTTTAGAGTTAGCTCAAATTTTCTGCATTTGACATCAATTTTTGCTTGCTTGGTATAGGTTTCTTGACTTTTTTGTTTAAAGCTGTGCAGCTCTGCCATGTTAATTAACGTATTTATTGCCATTTTATCCAAAACACCCATGTTCTGGGTGACCACATTTCAGGCTTCTAAATGAATTCATTTTTGTCATTATGATGATGCTAAAATATATAGCTGGAAACTAATACCGTGCTCTCATCTTACAGTGGTGAAAATCAGAAATCTTCCATTACATTCACTGGAGCTACAGTAGTTAAAGTGAGCCTCCTATATTAGACAATTCTTAGAATAATTTCTAAATTTTCTAACTTAAAATTATCCTAAACCCCTTTTCCTCCTTCACTCTCACCTCTCCAATTTTCATTTGAATGCACAACATTGCTTTGTTCCTATTCCTATGCTCCCACCATGTCTGCAGAATTTTACCGTAAAGCAATCTCTTGCAGTTGATATATAATGGAACCTCTAAAAATAGGGATTTAATAAAATGTCAGTAGCTGCAATACATTGTAACTGCAAAAGACTAACGGTTTCAGTATTTTATTAATTTATCAGTATCTGACCAATGAGCTTTATCATGTCTCGAAGGTCAAAGGCCTTGTCATCATATTAGTGGTAGCTTTTTATTTATTCTTCATAGCCAACTCATGTCAATGAACTAATTTCATTGCTGTGATTCCGCCTGGGTTGAACTTTGTGAGTACTACACAGGCAGAAATTATGAGCAAGAGTATTAACATATTGCTTTTCTCAACTTTTAAGACTAAAGAACACGGTGATTTATTACCTTTCTTCCTTTTTGTTCATTTTTCTCTACATCAGATGTGAATGTCAAGATTCGTAAAATACTGAACTGGATAGAATGTGCCCTGAGCATGGAACACACAACTGCAACTCCAAGTAACTCTCCACCTAAACCCATAAAAGCTAACAACATCTGACAAAATGAGCTCCTGTTACCTCTTGGGCAATCAACAAGAATTTTTATAGACAAAATATGTTCCAGTGTTAATTAGAGTTTCATCCCATAGGAGATCAAGGTGACTTCAGATGCCAGCAATGCATATAAAACTATATGTGCATCTAATACATTCCCTTTCAATTGGTTATGAGCTCAATTAATAGAGAAATTAATGATATTTTAAGTATGAGTCTGATGACAAAATCGTAACTAATAAATGTTTTACACTGTATCAATACTTACCAAGATGAATATTAAATTTGGTCTGGAAAACAGTATCAGTTGTATAGGTTTCTTTAAAAAGCATGCATCCTGTTTCATTAAATCTGATATTTTTTTATATGACTATGACAGAAAAGTGGAGCTTTATCAATAATTTATACTTCATGGCAAAGGGTGGTTTCCTGCCTCAGTGGTCAGGCATCAGACATGGGGTGTGCTTAGCTGGAGAGTAAGATCTATTTCCTATAGCAAAGAAAAATGAATATGCAAATTCAAGGACTACCTTCTTTATTTGAGGGGAGGGAGCATTTACGGCTTAATCTATGTTGAGGTTCTGCCAGGAAACCTATTTTGGCTACTCCACCCCACCCCAGCATAGATATAGGTCTGTCACCATAGGAAGGCTTCTGCCAGGAGAGATTCTGCTGTTGGGCAGAGTTGGTATAATTATGGGAGCAGAAACATTCCTGCTGCTGGCATATACCGTGTGTATAACAGAGTGATCCATCAGTATTCCTATCATGACAATAGAAAACACTTATGGAAGTAGAAAGCAAGAGAACTGTTCATATATTTAACTTGGAAACAGGTAAGTGGAGAATAATGATGAAATTATCTGAAAATGAGGGAATTATAACAGTTATCTGGGTTGCAGCTGGTGCTGAACATGGCATTCCACCTTCCGATGGGTATGGGCTACAGGGATCAAATAACTACAGTGTTTCAAAGTTGGCACTGACTGTCGATAGCTTTCCAGGTATAAGTCAAGATGCTGGTTTTGACCTATAAGGCCTTTAAACCATTTGGGTCCAACTAAGGAACCGTCCTCTCCCTTACACCCTATCGCAATCTCTTAAGTCAGCCAAATACCAACAGTATGCCAAATCCTTTTGGTGCAAAAGCATGGGATATTATACTCACCAGTCACTCCCCAGGTTTGGAACTTCTTACCTCTTGAGGCCTGGAAGTGCCCAAGCTTGGGCATCTTTCAGAAGCACTTTAAGACCTTCTTATTTTGGCAGGTGTTTAGCAAACATTGGTATATTGTTGATATTCTAGTTCCCTTCTAAATTGTCTTGTCTTTGTCATTCTCCTTATGATAAGTCACTGTGAACCTTTGGGAAAAGTGGTATGTAAATCAAATAAATAAAAACTAAAAACACACACACTTACTTCAAAGAAAATACTTCTTCAGGGAAATGTTCATAAAGCCTCATCCGGCTACAGCAACAAACTCTAGGAATAGAAGCCTTAAAACCATGATGCTCAACTTCCAAACCACAGGCCAGATCTGATGGCTAGAAAATGATATGTAGAGATTTGCTTTTAGGGTCATAGGTAAAATAGATATTGTATTAGAACAGTGGTCCAGGGCAACAGCAAGGGTTTGATTTTGAAAAGCCTGTTTTGTCACACAGTTTCACAGCCTCAGGGAAGACAGGGCATCTCCGGCCAATGGATATACGCATCCTGGGAAATGGAAAATATTCAAACTTTATTTTCATAATAGAGATAGGCCTGGCACCAGGGCTACAATGCCCATTTGCACAAGCCCTCGGGCCTTCTGGTTTTGGGGGAACAGACCATATTAGGAGGACACCAGTAAAGCCCAAAATAAGATGTATACATGTGATAGGTTTATGAAAATAGGATTTTGGCTGACAAAACAGAATATGGACAGTATGACAACCACAGGAAGACCAATTAATGATGCCCAAAGATGAAGAGCCACTGGAAAAGAAAGAATACAAAAGGAGGAGCTTTCAAAACAGCAAGTAGGCAGTTGGCATCAGCCCGCAACCTCCAAGGTTGCTTATGTCAGACATTCAAACAAAGAACCTCAAGGTGGCATTTATGTACCAGCCAGATGGACCACACACCTTGTGTATATTCTGGGCACTGGGGAATTTGGGTAATGTATGTTGTAATCATCTTGCTTTCTTTGGGTGTGTGTAGATGAAACAGGGGCCCTAAATTGAAGCAGTGGGTTTTAAAAAATCACCGCTTCAATTTAGGGCTGATTCATGCACACATCCCTCTGACTTACCTGCCTCTCTGGCAGGGAGGAGAGGGTGAGCTGCTGGCAGGCAGAGCAGTTCCTGGATGGAGGTGGGGGGTGGGAGGCTGGTGCTTCCCTCCACAGCAACAGTGGTCCCCCCACCCAGGTGGCACCTGCCTGCAGGTGCAGCTGGGTGGGGGGACCTGGGGGGAACTGTAGCTGCACAGGAAAGCACTGGGTCTCTGTGTAGCTCAGGCAGGCAGGCTGGCTCCAGGGGAGACAGGGGGAAGAAGATCAGGCCTTCTGCTTTTCTTGGGCAGAGCTGCTTTCCTGGGCTGCTGTCAGGCTGCCTGCAGGGCTTCCTGGTGAACTGTAGAGCTGCACAGAGCCTGATGCTTCACTCTGCAGCTGTAGGGGCAGCAAACTAAAACTCCTTCAAGGAGTTTTAGTTTGCTGAGCCCCAAGTCATTTAAGGTGCATTGCACTGCTGAGGCGTGCAAACACTGATGCCATTAAAGAAGTGCAAAAGCATTTAGCCTGCTTTAAACTGTCATGCACACATGCCTCTTATGTCATTTACACATGGCCTTTGACTGGAATGCTCTTATTTCCTATCATTGCGTACCAATAAAATTCACCTATTATCAACCGGAGGAGTTGTGGCTGGTCTGAAGGTTGTGCTCACCCGGAGCAAGGTATTGGGGCTGGGTTGTGAATCCAGTGCCAACAAGATCCAGCCCATGGAGCCATGTCATCTGGCCTGTGGGGCTTTCCATGGGTTCAGAAATTTGGAAGCAGGAGAGGGGTGGCAGCATTAATTGTCACTTCCTTGCTGGCAAATTTCTTGACCCATAGGGAGCTCCACAGGTTGGGTCATGTAGCCCTGTCCATGGTGGAGCTGCTCCATGGCTGAATCCAGGTGAATAGCTGACTTGGGCTGGTACAGAGCCATATCCCAGTGTACAGGGTTGGGTGGCTGCATGCAGGGTCAGGCCAGCAGACCGTCCCTATGAATGAAACTTTCATGGGACCCGGGCCACTGATGAATTTTGCACCATTAATCCAGTCCACAGGGATGGAAGGATGGGCACCAACCACTGCTCTAAGAAGAAAACAGAAGAAAGGGGGAAAATCTGTCTGTTGTCACAGTAGCACAAGGCTTCCCCTCAGACTAAGTGGAGGTTCAAGAAAGAAACTGCTTTCTAATAGGGCTGGCAGGAAAGCAAATTTACAGAATGCAAAATTCAGAATTCAGCATTTGTTTTCATTCTGATTTGGAACAAAACTGAGAGCTTTCCAATTTTTTTTTCATGAAAAGATATGAAATGCACTCAGTGCATAACAACCAATAACCCAGAAACTAAAGCGCTAACCTGGGATATGCAGTCCCAAATGTAAGTCTTTGTTCTGCCTGACCTGAAGCATGGACTTGAATCTAGTCACCTATAGCCAAGGTGAATGCCTTATTACTAAGCTATAGAGTTAGTCTCTGTGTGTGCCTCTCTCCCCTGTTGTAGATGCTCCATTTTGAATATAAAACAGTTACTGGGGCAGAGGAATATACATCAGAGAAAGGGAGATGCAGGTAAATGTCTTGCGCAGAGTCACATAGGAGGCCAGTGTAGAACTGGGAATAGAACCTTCATCTCTTGCTTCAGAGAATGCCTGCACTGTTTAATGGAGTACCATGTAAAGACAGGAGGACTAGCAAGTTTATATGGGAATCAGTATCATAGTATCTGTGCAGAGCTCCAACTAGAATAATTTATCACTAAAAAAATTAATCATTTGCCCTGAGAAACAGAGTCAATTATTCCAAGTAGAAAACCACCCTAATCCAGCTATAATGATTCTGATGCCTTAGCTACCTCAGGCAATCTCAATAAGACACTGCATTGTGCAATGTAAGCATCGCAACCCAGCTGCCTATCCACTATCTCAAACTTTTTTATTCTTTTTATTCAAGTTTTTAATTTTTTTAATTGAATAGTTGTGTCCATAAGACTGGCATGTTTAAAAGAACAGTAGTTTCTGTAGCAAGCAGAACACAGGGAGCAATATAGGTGTCTCCTCAGCCCCAGTAACTAAGTACCAGTTTTAAAGTCGGGTTAATGTTTGAGCAATTTTTGGCACAAGTAAGGCTCAAGCATCTCTGAAGCTTTGACCGCTCCTCCATTATCCTCCCAGGGCTGCCAGAATGACCCAAAATACAGTGAGCCTCAGAGTGAAATCACAACAGCTGGTAATACTGTTGCAGACACCCACATAAATCTGTAAAAAGAAAACAATTTGTACTTTCATATTCATTCTCTAAGTCATTTCAAATCAGATTTCTTGGTTTAGAAATAAAAAGAAATTCTGACAAACTGCTGTGTGTTACTTGGGATTTGACTTCAAGCTAGTTCATTTGGCTTAGGATAATCTGAGTTAAGAATGTATCTTCTCTCCCAGAGAAGACACTGAGCCCTGATTTTGGTTAGGCTCTGTATTTTGCAGTAGAATTAATATTTAATGATTATGATTTTTTTTTACTCAAGTCTTTATACAAGCAAGCGGCAGTTGAATTCAGTGGGCATTTCAGATATTCACCACCTTACAGACTGAGACTTTAATTACAGAGTGCTTTCATATGACCTAATGTTCTTATTCAGTACTATGTCACATCATTGATTTTCATGCTGGGATCCCTGTTTAGGGCAATGGAGAATTTACATCACAATTGATTGTAACCAGTCCTTACCCAGACAAAACTCTATTTCAGTGGGAGTTTTGGATGACTAAGGACTCCAGGATTTGCCCTATTATTATTATTGTCATGATTAGTGCTGAAGTGATTCCATTTAAGCTCCCTCAGTGTGGGAGTATAATGCATTGCCAGTATTGTTCTTTATGCAGAGATCGGCAACACTTTTGTTCTTTATTAAAAGGTGCTTGCATGTCTTCACTGGGAGATTTTTTGGGAAGCAAGTGAAACTAAAATGTGATGTCTTTATATCAGACATTTTTCTTAATGAATACAAATTTTAATAAAAAAAAGGAGAAGCATATATATCTTCTCTGGCCTCAGCCAAGAACATTTTCTTCCACTCTGAATTATATTTCTTCACAAAATGATGTTGAAAATAGCAAGAGGGGAAGAAACCACAATTTTCAGTCTGTTTAAATGAGTTTTAACACTTTTTGTTTAAATATTGCATTATAATTTTGAATGATGCCATGTTTACTATCCTGATACTAAAGGCATATGATTAAATATTTGCTGTTTCACTTTAAACACTTGCCTTTCTATATTTGGAAGCACTGTTGGAAAAAAGCATAAGAAATAAAAAAGTATTGCTTTATAAAAAAATAAAAATATAAAGAAGTGTAAATTATACCTTGCCAGGGTCATTCTTGAATTCTTCAATGTTTTTAAGGTTTTATGTTCTGTGTACATCCATATCTGTTTATTTGATCTATTATTTTTATACAGTTGTCTGACATTTCTTTATGAAAAAGAATAAAAGATGTGTAGCTCATCAGTGATGTCAATTTTTTACTGTGTCCAAACATTTTTATGGTTATACGTTTCAGATCAAAGTGGGCTATTTTTTTTCATCTCTGATTTAAAAATGTGTCTAGGAATAACTGCTTGAATTCTGTTTTACACATAGATATGATTGACAAAAGGAGATGAAATGCTTGTTGAAAATTATTTTTGATATAAAAATATATAACTGTTTTCAGTATTCCATTTCATGTTAATTAGAAAATATGTAATATGAAATTCCTTTTCTGAATTGATGCAGTAGGAATTTTGGATACCTTGGGGATGAGTATGACATAAATGCCCAATAATAGACAAACAGGTGTTTGGTTGTAAAATCTTTTCCTACCACTTTGAAGAAGCAAAAACCATATTTATTCACATCCTTTATGTACCTTTTCTCTGAAAAAAATAGCCATCCAAAATTAGGTGCATGTTTTAAGCAAGGAAGCTGATTTCTATGATAGAATAGAGACCTGGATATTCTGTAATGTGGGGGGCTGTGCTGCTTACACCGATACATGGGGAAGGGCAGAGTCCAGTTGTAAGCTTTACTCACTCTTTCCTTGCAAACAGCATGCTTGAACTTTAACCCTGTCACAGGTGCTGCAAAATTGGCAGCAGCTTTTGGCTCTACCTTGTTCCCTGTAGCCTGTATTCATCCCTGACTCTGGAAAAATGTTTCCTTCTTCCTTCTGTCTTCCTAAAACAAGGTCTATTTTTTTATTTTGAGATATGTGGTAATGCAAGGAAATGTGATAATAGCCATACATTATAATAGCATAAACCATTGTGACCTAGTACACAATCTGAATGTTTAATGACATGATTATGATATACTATGAATTAATGAGCTAAACTTTTGAACCTGTTTGTTATCTTGTTGGTTTGATTTCTAGTCATACTGTAAAGTCTGTGGTTGTAGGTTACAGTATATGTATCATATCTTATTTATCTGGTCATATTATATTTCTTATAACATTTCTTTTCTTGTTTTTAATATGTTGAATTTCAATCCTATTATAGTGTTTGAGTGATATTGTAGCCATGATAGTCCAGGAAATATGCAAGAGGCAAGGATTTTTGTGCGTGATATATTTTATTAAACTGACTGTGAGGCTGGGATAGACTTAGAGAAGCTTTCAAAAGCAGTGCATTCTTCAGATCCTATTGTAGCATCTTAATTCCCTGGAATATTGTATGATTAATGCTATGGAGTAGCAATTCATCTCTTCGGGGGTCATTCCGTTGAAGTCAAACAAAGCTACGCTGTTTACAGCATCTGAGAACTGGACCTTATTAGTTACTGAGCTCAAAAGCTTGTCCCAAATACATATTATTAATAATGTTAATACAAAAGCTTTTCTTCATAACTCAGTGATCATGGATCAAGTCCTGCTTTCCTTACTCACATATTCCCACTGATTTGGGATATCCACGTTGTATCTTGAATGGTATTGCATTAACTCATATTAAACTACATTATACTTTCCAATAGCTTTTTCATTTTTTTTTTTTAATCCATGGAACTGCTTACACTGGGCAGGAAGACATGAAGGTCTCTGCTGACGTTTCCAGGTTATTGTTAGAGTACTTGTCTCTACTGTAAGTATATTACTTTTGAATGCATCTTGTTCCTTTTTCACAGCAATATATACATGTTTTCTTTGGACATGGTATACATACAGATCCCAGGTCTGCAGTCCTTACTCAATTAAAAGTCCGTGTATGTTCTATGGATGAAGTCTGAAATAACCATCCTTAGTTTGCAACAGATATTATTTTGGTTTATCACATATGGGTTAATTAACTTCTTTATAACATGAAAGCACATTTAGATAATGGAAAAATGTACCTTGTTTTGGATTCAGTAAATCTCTATCCTATTGGGAGTGCTATAAAAAATGGCAATAGATTGACAATGTGCACCTGCAAGAGAACTTGGCAGGAGTAAAAGTGGTACTTAGATTTCCCTTTGGAAAGGCAGAGGGCTGGCTTGGTGAAATATTGAGTGAACGTAATTGCTTGCAGACCAGACAGGTGACAGTTTTCTAGCTCCTGCTACAATCCCTGAAAAATATTTATTGTCGTCTAATGGTAATGCCTAGAATTAAATTTAATGTGGAGCCATAAATTATTTGTCAAGTAGATATTTAGGAGTTTTACAGGGCCTTGTACATCTCCTAATGGAGCTTAACTGTCAGAGATCAATGGATGTTCTGATAAGGATAAGGAATATGGAGATAAAACGGTGAACACTTTTTTGATCAAATTATCTGGGGGGTTTTCTGTCTAAACTTTTTTACACGTTTAGGGCGAGATTTTAAAAAAATGTTTATTGTTGACCTACCTCTGCTTCCAGTTAAAACAGTTGTAAAATCCCTGTGATTTCAGTAGGAAAAATAAGGTTAGTTCTGTGTAATTATGACAGTTCCCAGTTCATGCCATTTTCATCACATGGGTATTTGAGATCCTTAGGACAGAAGTTCTTAGATCAGGGGTCAACAACTTTTGATCATTCATTCCAGCCCACAGCAGAAAAAAGTTGCTGCACACTGCACTAGTTGGACTTGCTTTTTTCCATTTATGATTGTTGATTGCCTGGAGTTCATAGAATGTGCGGCTTTTAGCCACATGAGAGAAGTATCAGGATATATAAATAAGTTTAGATCAGGGTTGGCAGCCTATGGCTCATAGGTTGGATTCAGCCAGCCCAGACATTGGATCCAGCTCACAGATGGGGGACTTCAGTGATATTCAGTGGCAGGGGGCTTTGGCTGGAGGTGCATTTCCCCATGCCATCACAGGGAGAAATGCTGTCAGTGTCCATCTCTGACCTAAGCTGGGTCATTCTAGGGCACAGCCAGGGAAAAGATAGTCAATCCTTGTACTAACTGAGTTTGTTTTATTCAATATATGATTTTTGGTTGTTTGGAGTTCATAGATCGCAAGGCTTATAACCACATGGTTATATAAGTATTTTTAAATAGCATAAGTTAGTAATATTACTGGGGTAATTTTGTCATCATTAAAGAGTGTATTAATCCTACACAAGCTTTATTAGAATTAAACTGTTCAGCATGATTGTACATATTCTGCCTTGATGCATGTAAGCAAAAAAATTCATGCTCTTAAAATACATAAAAAATTAGTTAAAATATAAATATGAAATAAAAAAATATACATATATCTTTCCTACAAAACAAAATTAGAGCAATGGAAGGGTTCATAACATATATATAAAGTATTCCAAACCTGTCTGTCTGTGAAGGAGTAGTAATCATGAAGTTTCATGAATCATGTCAGACCAGTGCACAATATCAAAGCTCTTCTTTCTTTGAAGCTTCAAAAAATAAAAATCCCCTGATAGGTTTGGGTTTTTTTTCCCTATGGATAAAACTGGGAAACTGCTATGATGGGACCTTATTGATTTTGTATATTTGGCTTTAGGAACAATATTTTTTGCACTTTTAAATATTGGTATTTCATTGAATTCTAACTTCTACGGAAGTTTCCAGGATATGGAAACCTTTGTAGTTGTGGTTTATTCGCAATAAAACATTTTCATAGTATTGGAATGTCCAAACTACCAAAGATGTTACTCTGTGGGCACATCTACATGTGCCTCTTTAAAGTTGGCTTAAACCTAAAATTAGCACTTTAAAGAAGCATTAAGGACATGTGTCTACATGTGCTCATCCCTAATGCACCTTAAAAATTGTGTTTTAAAGCTATGTGAGCCTAAATTTGATACCTGCATTAAGCAGGTATCAACTTTCAATGTAAATAACTAAGTTGCACAGGGTACCTGTACATGTGCTAATGCACATTAACGTGGTGTGCATAAATGGACACACACCATGCTAATGACCCTACGGGGGGGGAGGTTGAGAGAACTGAATCTCTTCAGCCTTCACAAGAGACAGCTGAGGGGAGATCTTGTGGCCGCCTATAATTTATTAGGGGAGGTCAACGTGGAATAGGGGAAGCACTGTTTACTAAGGCGCCCCAGGGATTGACTAGGAATAAGGGATGTAAACTAGTTGAGAGTGGATTTAGGTTAGATATTAGGAAGACATTTTTAACAGTAAGGGTGGCCAGGATCTGGAATGGGCTTCCAAGAGAGGTAGTGCTATCACCTAGCTTGGAGGTCTTCAAGAAGAAGCTACATAGTCACCTGGCTGGGGTCACCTGACCCCGGTCCTCTATCCTGCCAGGGCCAGGGGGTAGGACACGATGATCCATTGTGGTCCCTTCCAACTCTACAATCTATGAATCTATGAATGAGCATTAGTGCATCTCTATGTGCACTAAAGTGACTCAGCTATTCATGACTAAATTTAATACTCCTTAATGCTCATGTCCACATGTTGCCTCACACTTAAATTGCCTTAATACACCTTAAGCAAAAGTGCATTGAATTAGAATCAGGTGCACATGGACTAAGAGTGGCAGAGTCTTTTTTCATTCTTTCAAGACTTGGCAGATTTATACTGCCTGAAATACAAAGTGAAAGTCTACAGAGAGTTTTATTTGGGTAAGAAGTTGGTTACATGGAGTGAGGACAACACTTCATGCAGTCATTTTATATAAATACTAGCAAATTGCCCATCAAGAATGATGTGGGGGGATGGCGCAAGTGGGGATAGAGCCCCATGTCTTCCCCGCTCCTCACCTGGGCCCTTTCCCTCCCTCTGCCCCCACCATTTGGGGTTTGGCCCCGTTGCACCCCTTCCCCTACTGTGTTGGGCTCAGGCCTCCTCCTCCCCTCCCCCCCTCCCTTCCCGCTGCATTGGCCCCACTCCTCTCTCTCCGTCCCACCTCCAGGTCAAGTCAGGGCCCATTCTTCCCTCCTCCCCATACCACATCGGGCCCAGGGACACTCCCCCCCCACCACCACTTGGTGTCCAAGCCCACTCCACCCACTGCTACCACTGCCTCCAAGGAGCACGGGGGGCCTTGTTTCCCCGCTCTGTCCCCACCATCATGGTGCTGATCTGCTGCCACCTCCTGTCCAGAATGCTTTTGGAGGACTCTGATTGGTTGTTTCAGATAACTAATCCAAGTGTAAATAAAGCATTATGGCCAGACAGACTAAGACTTTTATAATATTAAAATGTCTGAAGTCCTTTTTCTTGGAAGATACAGGCCACAAGCCTTTGCAAAACTCATGAACTAGTTACCAGTCTTGTGTGCAAAAATGTCGGTCCTATTGTATCTACTTCTGTACATGATCACACTGTCATTGCTTCAGCTTGCTCACACAGCAGGGAATCAAGGGGCACCTGTTGCTTCTGGAAGGTTGGAAACCCTGTTACTTCTAAACTCACCCTTTCCCCAGAAACCTCACCCCTGGCACCTGGGGCCAGATTCTATTTCACCCATTAGTCATGTAAGTGTATGATGGTACCTGTAATGCTCCCCCCCCCCCCCCAGCCATTACCTAGCAGGCTGGCAGCAGAGTTAAAGATCTATAGAGATTTAGGCTGAAAACCCCAGTCAGCTGACTAATAGAAGGCAGCAAAATGCAAGATGAGCACCCAGTTAAGGGGGCCTGCTGACCAGAAGGGCTAAAGCCAGGCTAGGGATATCCACAGAGCTCTGGGGCTAGAGGGGGAGTTTGACTTGACCCCTGAGGAGGAAGCAGCTCTGCAGGAAGGCCCATGTGGAGCTAAGTGATTTTTCTAATTATGTTGCTTTGTATATGTTGCTGTTTTAAGACTACAATGCATGGGAGTGGCTAAAGGGCTCAAAGGAGGCCTGAGGTTGCCTGGAAAAGGCAATGTCAATTTGTTTATGAGACTGCAAAGGAGTTAGAACTGTGAGCAAGGGCCAGAAAGCCTGGGGAACTGTAAGTAAGGGGCAGGCAAGCCCACTGTACATAATTGAGGCTAAAAGAAGGAAGAACCTGAGGAAGTCACTCCGGTGGATGACTGTCCACCTGCTAAACATCCATTACATTAAAGATGTGGGAGGCAAGGTAGCAGACAAGACCCCTGAGAAACTACATTGGGATTCAGGATCAGTGAGCGCCAAAGCTGCTTGGAGGACCTGGACCTAGTTATAGTACCCAAGTATGATTATGTTCTACCCCACTCAAGTCCCTAGAAAAGTGTCAGTGCAATGGCTCCTCCTTCTCCTTATTGCTTTTTTATGCCCTTCATTTACTTACATATGAGGAAAGGGGGGGAGGGGGTGGGGTCCTCCTGCTCATGGTACATTAACTTTTTGTTAAATTAAGAATCTTCCATTTTAGCTGTTAAAAATGCCAAAATTTGTGAACTGTTTTCTTCCCAGCTTGAAAACATATTGCAAATTAATTAAAGTTGCTTGATGTTTAAAATCATTTTACTGATGGTTCAGAACTTTAATTCAAAAATATTCAAATAAGATTGGGTCAAACTGAAATCAGTAATTAAGGAAATAAAAGAAAAAAACATGTTTCAGTAATATTCCCATCTAGATGGTTTAATTTACATGCAAATGACATCATCGACAAAGACAGTGACAATAAAAGAATTTTGACTCATAGGATTTACAACTACCAGGGCACATCTACACAAGATGTTATGTCGCTGTAGCAACATGCTCTGGTGATGTAGCATCAACGGGCAAAAACTGTGACACTGCAGCTACTTCGCCATAGCAACACGATCCTTCACTAAAGTGTATTGCTATGGTGATGTAGCAGCTGAAAATAACCATGTGCTGCTGCCATGGCACAGTAACAGCTGTGACTTCCTAAAGGAAATTCTAAATGATAGCAAAGTAACAACGGTGCTGTAAGGGCATGTGTAAATGTGCCCACTGAAGTCTTATTTCCACCAGACTTATGGTGTATCATTGATTCAAGGAGATACAATATTTTTAATAGTCTTTAAATGATATACAGTTGTTTAAGGTTTACTTCACATTAATTTAATAGTTGTGACATTATTCTATCTGTAAATTGCTTTATTAGTTGCCATTTAGTTTGAACTCTTTTTTGATACTGAATCAGAGAGCATTTTTAGAGCATGATTTTTCTTCTGAATGCTATGAATTCCTTGGAAAAAGTAATGGTATTTGGTTGGTATATGTATGTGATCTCTTAGTACTTGAATGGATACCAGCTATATAGCCTACAGTGTGTGATTTCAGTTAAATTATCTACAATTCTCTTTATATTACTAGTAATATAGTGAAGGTGCAGCATTGTTGAATATATTCTGGGTTCAGCAGAATGATGAGCCCTCACCGAGAATGCTATCCAATTTAGGGTTCTGCACATTAAGAAAAGCCTTGACAAATTGGAAAGGGTACCTTGGAGAACAACAGAAAAGATTAGAAGTCAAGGAAACATGTTTTCCAAGGAAAGGTTGACATAAATGGGGGTCTTTAGTTTGACAAAGTTAAGACTGAGAGAGGATTTGATAAGTCTTCAAATACATAAAGTCTAGGAACTGATGTTTCACTTGTCCTTGAATAAGTTGTGCCTCTGTTTGCCCCAAAACAAAAATATTTTGGGATTAGTATATATATATACATCACTCTTGTAATGAGGGCTTAGTGAGTGGATGAATCTACAGCTACATTTCTGTCTTTGATTCAGTGATGCAGTTCTAGGATAACTGTATAGGCATGATAAACTGTTACTAACTCTTACCTGAGAAACTTTTTAGGATTTATCCCAGGACAGTGGACATAGGTATCTGTACACTTACATTTTGTCTCAGGATAAAATTCATAGATTCATAGATTCATAGATGTTAGGGTCGGAAGGGACCTCAATAGATCATCAAGTCCGACCCCCTGCATAAGCAGGAAAGAGTGCTGGGTCTAAATGACCCCAGCTAGATACTCGTCTAACCTCCTCTTGAAGACCCCCAGGGTAGGGGAGAGCACCACCTCCCTTGGGAGCCCGTTCCAGACCTTGGCCACTCGAACTGTGAAGAAGTTCTTCCTAATGTCCAGTCTAAATCTGCTCTCTGCCAGCTTGTGGCCATTGTTTCTTGTAACCCCCGGGGGCGCCTTGGTGAATAAATCCTCACCAATTCCCTTCTGTGCCCCCGTGATGAACTTATAGGCAGCCACAAGGTCACCCCTCAACCTTCTCTTGCGGAGGCTGAAAAGGTCCAGTTTCTCTAGTCTCTCCTCGTAGGGCTTGGTCTGCAGGCCCTTGACCATACGAGTTGCCCTTCTCTGGACCCTCTCCAGGTTATCCGCGTCCTTCTTGAAGTGTGGTGCCCAGAATTGCACGCAGTACTCCAACTGCGGTCTGACCAACGCCCTATAGAGGGGAAGTATCACCTCCCTGGACCTATTTGTCATGCATCTGCTGATGCACGATAAAGTGCCATTGGCTTTTCTGATGGCTTCGTCACACTGCCGGCTCATGTTCAACTTGGAGTCCACTAGGACTCCAAGATCCCTTTCCACCTCCGTGCCACCCAGCAGGTCATTCCCTAGGCTGTAGGTGTGCTGGACATTTTTCCTCCCTAGGTGCAGCACTTTGCATTTCTCCTTGTTGAACTGCATCCTGTTGTTTTCTGCCCACTTGTCCAGCCTATCCAGGTCTGCCTGCAGCTGTTCCCTGCCCTCCGGCGTGTCCACTTCTCCCCATAGCTTTGTGTCATCTGCAAACTTGGACAGAGTACATTTCACTCCCACGTCCAAGTCGCTGATGAAGACATTAAAGAGTATCGGTCCAAGGACCGAACCCTGCGGGACCCCACTGCCCACACCCTTCCAGGTCGAAACCGACCCATCTACCACGACTCTTTGGGTGCGACCCTCTAGCCAATTCGCCACCCACCGGACTGTGCAGTCATCCACATCACAGCCTCTTAATTTGTTCACCAGTATGGGGTGGGATACCGTATCGAAGGCCTTCCTGAAGTCCAGGTATACGACATCCACCCCTCCTCCCGTGTCCAGGCGTTTCGTAACCTGGTCATAGAAAGAGACTAGGTTGGTCAGGCACGATCTGCCCGCCACAAACCCATGCTGGTTTCCCCTCAGCATAATTTGTCCTGCCGGGCATTCACAAATGTGAGCCTTGATAATTTTTTCAAATACTTTACCAAGGATGGAGGTGAGACTGACCGGCCTATAGTTGCCCGGGTCCTCCTTCCTCCCCTTTTTGAAAATGGGGACCACGTTAGCCCTTTTCCAGTCCTCCGGGACTTGGCCTGTGCGCCACGAGCATTCGAATATTCCCGCCAGTGGCTCTGCAATGACGTCGGCCAGTGCCTTCAGCACCCTGGGATGGAGCCCATCCGGGCCTGCCGACTTAAAGGCATCCAGTTCTTCCAAGTGACTCTGCACCACCTCAGGATCTACGCATGGAAGTCTGGCGCCTTGCTGCTGCCTCTCTACAACCCCAGTGAGAGACTTGTCGTGCCCCTCGCTTAGGAACACTGAGGCAAAGAACTCGTTGAGGAGTTCAGCCTTGTCCCCTCTATCTGTCACCAATTGCTTCTGCCCATTTAGTAGGGGTCCTATTCCTCCCTGGGCCTTCCTTTTACTCCCTATGTATCTAAAAAACAATTTCTTGTTGTCCTTTACTTGGGTTGCCATCCTCAGCTCCATGGTAGCTTTGGCCCGCCTAACTGCCTCCCTACAAGCACGAGCAGAGGAGGTATATTCATCTGTAGTGATCTCACCCTGTTTCCACTTTTTATGTGCTCCCCTTTTGGCCCTTAGGCTGCCCTGGATTTCTCTGGTCAGCCATGGAAGCCTCCTGGCCCCTTTCCCTCTTTTGCCTCGCTCGGGGATCGTCTTGCTTTGTGCCCAAAGGATCGTTTCCTTTAGGCACAGCCACCCTTCTTGGGCACCCATCCCATCAAAACTCCTACTCTGCAGTGCTTCCTTGACTAATCGCCTGAGTGCAGTGAGATCAGCTTTCCTAAAGTCTAGCACTTTCACCCTACTAGTTACCTTACCCACTCACCGTCTTATGTTGAATTCTATCATAAGGTGATCACTGTCTCCCAGATAGCTACCGATTTGGAGGTCCCCTATCATGTCATCTCCCGTTGCCAATACCAGATCCAGTATGGCATTCCCCCTAGTGGGACCATACACCTCCTGTGTCAGGTGGAGGTCCTGTACACAAGTTAGAAACCTGCGTGAGCGATGGGACCTTGCTGTCTGCGTCTCCCAGCAGAACTTCGTGTAGTTTAGGTCCCCCATGACTACCGCCTCTTTAGCTTTTATGGTCTCCGAGAGTTGCCTCAGGAGCCCCGCATCTATTTCTTCCCCTTGGTGTGGGGGTCTGTAACAGACCCCTACCACCAAATCCCTTTCTCCTTGCCCCCCATGTAGCCTAACCCACAATCCTTCTACTTCCTCAGCCTCGGATTCTGTCTTGATGAGGGTTGATGTATATTGCTCACTGACATAAAGTGCAACCCCCCCCCTTTCTTCCCCGACCTGTCCTTTCTGTACAATCTATAGCCCTCAATATGTACCGCCCAGTCATGGGATGAATCCCACCAGGTCTCTGTTAGCCCCACTAAGTCATAGGTGTTTAGTGCAAGCAGGAGCGCTAGTTCATCCTGCTTGTTCCCCATGCTCCTAGCATTAGTATATAGGCACTTGAGCCCTGCGACTGGCGCCTTTGCTGCCCCCCTGCTCCCAGTCCCAAGGGGCCCATTGTTTCTTACCTTCTTGTTCCTTACCTGTTCTGTTGTGCTGGCCTCCCCATGGCTTTCAAGTTCCCAATGTTCTCCTTCTTCAGGCTGGGCTGTCCTTGTGGGTGCCACATGGTTTGGTGGTCCACACCTTCCCCTGCCCTCGTACTCCCCTCCCCCCAACGAGCCTAGTTTAAAGCCCGCCGGAGGAGATCCGTCAACCTAGAAGAAAACACACGCTTACCTTTGGGGGACAGGTTTATCTCAGCATAATATGATGTCTGTTTGCAGCCGAAGGGTAGCTTATAGAGACAGTGTTGAAAGTGCTCCCCGCAGCCACAGCAGGTAGGACAAGAAATGAATCCTAAATTGCAGCAAGGTAGCTTTAGGGTAAATACGAGGGTGGTTAAGCACTAGAAAAATATTACCAGTGTTTCACAACCGGAGGTTGTGAAGTCTCCATTCTTGGAAGTGCTTAGCTGAGATTGTTTAGTCAGAGTGATCCTGCAATGACCTTCTGAGGTCCTTCCCAGTCTTATTTTTCTATACAGCATTGTTTGGATTGGCTACAAAACAGTGGTTCTCAACTTTTTTTTATACCAGGACCCATTTTTAAACATCAATGGCCAGTCCCGACCCAGTATCGCTCACTTCTAACCCACTGCCCCCACCCCCCCAGTGTGTGGGGCAGGGAGCAGGTATATGTGGAGCAAGGGGCCCCAAGCAACCCCTTGCAGAGTGGAACTCTGACAGCCTGGAAGGGAAAAGCCATAGTTTCCCAAGTTTTTCTCCATTTTTAAAATTGGTTTGTGACCCTTTCATATAGTCTCTCAGCTCACTTTTGGGTCATGTCCCACGGGTTGAGAAATGTTGCTTTAAAATGCTCTGTGGTTAATAAAATGATTAAGTCAAATGATTAATACTTTATAAAAAAAGGTTTATACCATATATGGAATCAACTATTCAAATCTATAAAAAGACAGGCAAATATGTTGTCCCAAATAAAACAAAAATTTTTTTTTTTTTTTTTTTAGTGGTTATGTGCAAAAAGAAACATCTAAATCTTACTTATAGGAGACTAATCTGGAGCTATCTTTGGTAACATCAGGAGCAGGACACAGTCACAACATTTTTAGCTACTTTGTGCTGGACTCTACACCTGTAAAACTAAATGGGCATTTGATTAAGAGAACTATTTACAGAGCAACTGTAACTCCAACTGTCATTTGAAGATTGATTTCCAGTGGTTTCCTTCTAGTTCTTTGCACTTTGTTATAGCAACGACTAAATGTGGTGAATTAGCTAATAGATTTCCTTATCAAATAGTCACTGCAGCAATGAAAGGGAATGCTATCTGAGATTTGACTTTGGCAAGTAGTGAGGACCTTTATAAAGAACCTGGTTGATAAAGTGACTGTGAACTTTTGCACTTCAGTTTAAATTGCAACATACAAATTTAAGTCTATAACTAGGATTTTGGACTTTAGGGGAGCTACCTTTGGAGAATATAAGGACAAGAATTAGGGGAACTGACTGGATTCAGAAGGTAAAAAGCTTAGATGTAGAACAGACCATTTGCTTTCTCAATGAGGTATAATTTTGGAGCAAGGAAATCCCCCGCATGCACAAACTCAACCACTAATCTTTCACGATTAATCACGAGCATGAATAATGTATTGGCGTGGCTGACATTTGGAAAATGTACAGACTGCAGGTGGTGTGGGAGAGGGTGGAATGGAAACTCTTTAGGGTTCTCTGCATAAATGATTACCTGCAAATACAAGAGACTGGACTTGATGGCCTGTGATGCCCTTTTCTTACTTATGTATTTTTTCTCTGAGTAAGTGGGCATATTTACACATGCATCTAATCAAAGATCTGTTTAATTTTAAGTAAAATACTTGTGAGAAAACTCTTCTGGGAAGGTGTCTACACATGCAGGGATGTGGCAGCAGATTTGCTACTCTTAGCACCAACTAGGTTCTACTTCCTCCAGTCTACTTCCTCCAGTCCAAGGTTCTCTGGACCTTGGCAGAGGTCCAGAGAAATGGGCCTCTGCCACTGCCAGGGGGAGCTCCAGGCTCTGGCTGCAGCTGCCAGCAACTGCCAGACCTCTTGAAAAGACAGCCCCGCTCTCTACTCTTTGCTCCTACTCCCTGGCAAGCCACTTCCCTGGCCAGAAGCAGCGTGCACAGTGCAGAGGCAGTATGCAGCAGGTCTCTCCTCACCACTTCTGCCTCTCCATGCCATGGCTGCTCCAGCCCCTGCCCCTAGCAGCAGGGACCAGTGCCCTGGGCTCCTACTGGTCACCATGCTGGCCCTGCTTGGCCCACTGTGCTGACCACTGGCAGGCCCATGGCCACTTGGGCCTTCCTGACACCCCATGCACAGTGACCACCTGCCAGGCCAAAGCATGCTGATCCAGGGCTGCCGCCACTGCGCAGCTGCCAACTGGACCCTATCCAGACTGCCAGACCCTGGCAGGGACACCAATAATATGCTGATGGACACCACTGCTGGGGCCACCCTTGTGCTCCTGGGCCTCCAGCCCCCCTACCTCTGGGCCTGCTAGGCCAGCTAGGACTGGTGGCTACATGTTGTCTGGCAGAACTGGGATGATGAGCAGTGGCTGGAGCCATTCAGGATGACCTAGGTCACCTTCCTGTTCTGGGGCAGCTCCAGCCATGCCTGGAGTGGTAGGACACCACCATGCAGCCACCCCTCCCCATAGGCACCTGGCTGGCCCTTGCCCTGCTCAAGCTGGCAACACCAGCCTCCACTATGTGGGATGTCTTTGGTGCGGGCAAGGCCACTGAAGGTGTGTGGCAACCTCCAGGATGTCCTGGGGCACATGGTGCTTCACATGCATGATCCCGTGATGATGGTGGTGGGGCTCTGTGCCCTGGAATTCCTCCCACTGCATTAATGCCCTGGACAGCACCCACATCCCTGTCACACCCCATAGTGCCTGCTCCTACAACAACTGGAGGACATTTCACTCCATGGTGTTCCAGGCCACTGTGGACCACTGCAATACCTTGTGAGTGCCTGCTGGGCGGGCAGTACCCACGCCATCTGCCTCTTCTGAAACTCTGCCCTGCCAGGTCTGGTGCAGAGCAGCTGCTTCATCCTGGGGGTGCTGACCCTGCTTCTGGGTGCCATGGTCGTTTCATCCCTCCTTATCAGGGACCCTGCCTACTTGCTCCTGCCCGGGCTTATGCAGCCCTACACCAGCCAACTGGACCCCTGGCAGGTCCACTTTAACCAGTACCTGCGCTGGACCTGTGCCCAGGTGAAGTGCTCCTTTGGCCACCTCAAGGGACATTGGTGCACCCTCACCACCTGTCTCAAGTTCACTGAGGACAAACTCCTGTGGGTCATCACTGGAGCCTGCATGCTGCATAACATCTGGAAGACCCAGGGGAGCTCTTCCAAGAGGCCTAGGTGGAGGAGATGCGGTAGGGAGAAGCTGCCTGGCAGTGGGCGCACCATGTGCTACAGGGGCAGGGGCCAGGGTGGGGAGGCCTCTCTCCAGGGCGAGCCTTACCACATGGCCAGGTCTGGCATGGCCAGTGGCTCTGCTTGGTTCCAGCTGGTGGAGAGGGTGTGCAACTTCAGGTGGTGTCCTTGGACAGTGGGGTGCGGTATGCTAATGCCCAGCTTTGCCGTCCCCCAAGGAGCAGCTGGCACTGCTGGTGGCTAGTGATGACATGGTTGGCTGTGCCTTATGGCTGGGGTTGTGGCTGTGGAGGTGTCAGATGGGCCTCTAGAGGCTCAAGAGGCCCTCCCACAGTGACATGTCACCACAGGTGCTAAGCTGGGGTGGAAGCTCAGGCAGGCCACCCATGCTGCTTTACACAGCACGGCTGTGGCCTGGATCTTGGGGTATGAGGATTGCTGTCAGTTGTCGCATAAAGGGCATGGACTTACGGGTACTCCCTAACTGATGATTGTGGTCTGTGATGCTGACCCACTGTGCCCCCAAGGCCTTGGCCTTTGTGCAGTACTGCTGTACTGGCCAGTTGTGCCCACATTCAGCCTGACAGTCCTTCATAGACATGGGTGTTCAAGCCCCCGCCCTGTGTGAATTGGTGCTGCACCTCCACCTTACCCCACAGGGCCACAAGGTCATGTCTGCTCCACGGACCAGTTGGGGCCCTGGGTGGCGAGTAATGGCATGGGCTAAGACGACACCAACAGGGCTCCCATGCCAGTTCTCCAGGCCTTGGTGTGGCTGTCCCTGTGCTGCTGGGCCTGGGTAGCTGCCTGCAGTGCCCAGTGCAGGGGCACCATATGGGACTAGGAACTGTATGATGAGGCAATGGCCCACAGCACCTGCAGGCCGCTAAGGGTGGATTATGGAAGGCACACTGGAACAGCTGTCTTGTGGCCTGCCCAGGGTGACACAGAGGCCTGGAGTGGCATCAGGCTGCCTGAATATGACCCATGGTTTCAAAATGCCTGCAGGATTTAAGGGCCTGAGGCTGAGGTTGCCATAGAGGTGGTCCATCCCTGGGGCAGGAAAGGCTCCCAGCCTGGAGCCCTGGAGCTAGCCTCAAGCTGGCTCCCTAGTGACAGGGCTGACCGGGAGCAAATTTTCTGCCAGCTGGTGTCTACATGTGCATTATTGTGCAGTAACTACTCATGAGTATATTTGCTACTTGCATTTGTGGGTTGCAAATTTACTTGCGAGTAGCAATTTTAACTGCACTGTAAGTGTGTGCACATGTAGACACATGTGCTTACTGTGCAGTAAACTATGCTACTGTGCAGAACAGCATCTTGTCTAGCACCCAGTGTCAACAAACAAGCTCTGCTTCTCCTGCCTGACATTCCATGGACTCTTTACCCTGAACATGCTCCCTTCAGTTGACTTCATGTTCTTCACCGAACATACTCATTTCAGTTTCAGCTGACATGTCTGCCTGGTCCTTCTGTTACAGCTTATCAGAGGGAGGGAACTACAGTCACCTGTAGCGAACTGACTGAGCTTTGTTGGCTGATGCATAGGGGAGATAGGCCCAACAATTTAACCATTCCTTGCCCTTTCCTTGCCCAGTATCCACCCATCATTTTCTGGAAATGGCAGTAGTAGACAGGAAAGACTCTTTTCCACATGAGCATATAGCCAATGTCAGGGTATCCATAAAGAAGAGTTAGAAGGGTTTTCTTACACTACCACAAGCATATTCCAGGTCCAAATCTAGCCATCCTGAGTATTCCGAACAAACTAACGGATAAGATCACTATATAGTCTTTGGAAAGAAACGTAACCTTCAGTATCAGCTGTCAGTCTCTTACGAGATAAACTACAGCTATTAGGGCAAATAGGATTGGACATTGTTTTCTTTCTTCTTTTTTTTTAACTGCAGTGATTGAATTTTAAGCAGGAGACATACTCAAATAAAATGTGCCATTTGTATATAAATGAAGGGCAATGCCAAGAAAAAATAACTGCTTCAGAGACATCACATAACCAATTAATTCAGATCAGTGTTTAAGACTGTATTCTTTCCCTTCCAGGCCTATGCATTCTATATATTACTGTGGAATACATGCAAACTAAAATATATGGTAATGCCTACAGGATTTAGATACCCAACTGTCCATTAAATTAATGAGTTATGCATCAGAATCTTGAAAGTGCCTTTGAAAAATTTCATCTTTAGTCTCCTTTGAAATACGTCCTTTAGTTTTTTCAGTTTTCATGTAGTAGCTGTGTGTTCTGTTTTTTGTTTGTCTTTTATCCTTCTGGCCTATAAATATTTGGTACTGAAATTTCTTTGAAGAAACTCATGTGCCACATACACACAAGCAGGGGCATGCATTTGCAGTAGCACAAATAGTAGTAGCACAAATTTATGCTGCTACTTTGTGCCATAGTGCACACACCTGCCTGTAAAATTTGCAGTGGGACACATTGTCCCACTGCTCCATGTACTGCAGAGCTATCTGGAGAGCAGCACATGGAGTTGAAGGAACAGGCTGTGTTTGTCACTGTGCATGGCACTTTGGTGTGCTTTGCGCTGCTTATTTTACCAGGGTTTTATTTTTGCTACCAGGAGATCCCAGTAGCAAACTTTGCCCTGAGCACAGGTTAATGTGTAATGTGTGCAGCTTGTGGCACTGCAAAGAGGTTTGTGGCACAACAAACTACACAAGCCTGCATGTCTGTATCCAGCCATAGTGGCTATCATTGCATAGAGCTGGGAGATAACATGCCAAGAGTATTCGCTTAAATATAGATAGAAATTTAATTGGGTTATTTTTCTTACAACCACCATAAATATTCAGGTATTTCAGTTTTACTTGCATGGGCTAGATGGGTGGTGTGGGGCAAGTCTGGGGGTTGAATTGGACCTCACATACCAGTATCAGGCCTGCACGTGGGGATCTGGCCCACACTGGCTCCATGCACCAGGATCAGGCCTCACACTCTTGATCTAACATGCAGGGCCACAGCCCTTGGGGCTCCTCACAACCCCATTGGATGACCTGCAGGCTGGATGACATGGCAATGGGGTCAGATATTGAGCTGAAGAGTCTGGGGAGGAACTAAGGTATGGTTTTGAGCCACTGCAGGCTCCTGTACTGTAGTGAAGAAAAAACATCAGAGGAGATCAATTTAGTACTGGGAGAAGCATTGTCAAAGGATGATGGATATAGTGAGTAGTGTAAGGAAGATTTTTTTTTTCTTTTTTTATCTTCCCCAAAGATCTATATTACTGTGCAGTTCCCTATGTCTGTTGAAAGGAGCAGACTTGCAGTATTGGCAAAGTTATTTTTAACGCAGTCCATTGTTTAATTTCTAATAACAGCTGATCTTGTGAGTTCAGAAGATGTGTGTAAATTGATCATTTATAAAGCCCTTCCTATACTTTATTCCCAGAATTCAGAATACCTGTTTATACCCAGGGGCCAGCAACCTTTTTTCAGCATGGGCTGGAGCTTGCAACCTCACTGTGGGCCACAAGTCTCCACCGGTCCCCCACTTGCTGTATGGCCAGCTGCCATACACTCAACTGTCTGCAGAAATAATAAGCCCAGCACCCATAAAGCAGCGGGCTCCACAGCACAACGGGTGGGTGGCACAGTGCAGCTCCATGACTTTGATGTACTGTGGTGGATCGGATCCAGACAGCAATAGTGATGTCCATTTTCTAGTGATCTGTGTGGGTATGAAATGTGTGGCTTATGGGCATAACTAAACAAATTTGTTTTAAATAAATGCTACATTTTGAAAAGCTAGGATTTGTTTTATTATCAATACTAGTCTTTAAAATTTTCATGATTTTTCTAAATGTTGAAGAATTATTTTTGGTAAAACTAAATTTAAGGGAGCACTAGCCATACCTAGTTATCATCATTTGTCATTTGAATAAAGTAAGGAATTAAATTGGCTAATCTTATTAACAGGGATCCTGGTTTCCTCTGTTTAAAAATCCAAAATTCTCTGATTAACCCCCCCCCAAAAAACATTTTGCCACGATTAAAATGAAACACCACTGTATATCTAGGTATCAGGTGAGCAAAATGTTTTATTGCTATATTTACAATTTTAAAGCAATTTGTAAGCCTACCAATGCCTCAATCTTTATAATAAAATAAATTCTAAATACCTATATATTTTGGCATTTGATTTTGGTTTTTTTATCATGAAAAATCAGAGCTCCCCCTGCCCCCTTCTCTCACCAGTACACAGGTTCAGCTGCAGCTGATCCTTTGATATAAATGCCTGATATCACTCTTAAGGTTTTGCATTAGAGAACAAAAATGCCATAAAGCTGAAGGTTGAATACATTTCTTGGCACTTTTTGGAGATTTTAGAAGAAAAAGCCTTGAGGAGCACTGGAGTGCCTCATCCCTAGTGCCGCAGGCAATATGAATGTGCCAAGGAACATACAAACTCTTCCCTTTATCATCTTCTTTCCATGCTTTTGGGGGCAGATTGAGTGTATCCTGCGACCACACATGCTGCCAGTCAACATAGCTAGTGTGGGCTAAGATGCTAGGAAAGCAGTGGCAGGTGTGCTGAGGGCTGGTGTGAAACTCTCAGGTTATCAGATGTAAGTTGTATGTGTGTTTGGAGGGAGAAAACTTATCGGGTGTGTGTTTTGGGGTCTGTGTATGGGGCAGGGGGCCTAGAGGGGTGTATGTAGTGGAGAGGGCAGAGGCCCCTAAAGGGGTGTGAGGAAGTGGATCCCCCCGAGAGGAGTATGTAGGGGAGGAAGATGCTGTTGAAGGGGGTGTACAGGAGTGTAGGGGCCACTGAGGGTGGGTTGGGGCGGGGCTGAGGGGTGTGGGGGCAGAGACCCCTGTAAGAAGTAGGGGACAGTGGGGCAGGGCCACTGTGGGATGTGGGGCCCTGCATGGGGTAGGGACCATGCTTGGGGGCTCAAGGCCCTGTGCGGGGCCTGAGTTACTCAACCCTTCATGTGGGAACTGCTCCCATTACTCTGCCTGGCTGTATTGCCAGGCACATTTGTGCATGCACACGCACACGTGACATCCCCTGCCTCTAATCACCCTTCTCCCCTACTTCTTCCAGCCCCAAGCAGGTCCTTGAAGGCTGGAATTAGAGACCTGCCAGCCTGCAAGGGGAAACCCATACTTTCCCACTTCAAAGGGGAAAATCTGGGGTTTTTTTTCCTTTAAAAGGGAAAACCCATGTTTTTTCCATGAGGAATGGAAAACCCAGATCCCTGCTTAGTAATAAGTGACATATATTAGATGTGTTATCTCTAAGACTGAACAGAACACCGGACCAGGGTTCTCACATCTTTAGTAGGGCTCTAGCAGATGACAAGTAAATGAGCTGGTGCTATCTGGCACACCCTTCCCACAAATATTGTGTGTGTAAACCTCTGCACACAACTTAGTCATGATTTTCCTATGACTTCTATCTAGGCCAGGGCTTGTATAGATCAGAACAGAATTTTTTTTAAGTATAAAATTTCTAAAACTCTAAGCAAGTTCATCTTCCTTCTCCTTAAATTGCTGTCTCTTGCTGAGAGTCACTTCTTCAAATATCTCACCATTAAAGTTAGTCTGATCCAAACTATGAATGAAAATGGTCCCATAGGATTTATGTTATCAGTTGGAACAAATAAACACAACTAGAATTTCAAATGCTCTAATTCCAAGAATAAGTGCTTAGAAAGACTGTGCGTGAGCTGTTCCTGGAGTGAGAAACAAACAAAAAGAAATACGCAAGCAAGCAGGAAACAAAAATAGTGTTGTATGTCTGAATAATGTATGCACATAAAAACTCTGATGTGTGTTTACTGTATTCCATGACTTATTCAGTCATCTCTGTCACAGGATGGAGTCCCAAGTATGGCCGTGTTACCCCTAAGGCCCCTCAACCGTGGCAATGCAGGCTGATGCGCACCCTCTATTCTTGCCGGCCAGGTCTTAATGTAATTATAAAGACAGGGAGGCTGCCTTCCAGTCTACTTGATCACGGTTCTGATAGACCTTCTGAACCCAGTGGGTTCCCAGACCCCTTGTGGGTCCTGCTTCACAATAGATGTCACAGGACACCCCAGCCTTATAGGCTATATGCGTGGCTCCAAACCACCCCTTTACCATGCCCCAAGCCGCGCAGATGGTATTGCTGTTGTTTTTCCCAGGCCTTGCTACAACTCAGCCCCTTGTCCTTGCTGGGCTCTCTGCAGCCCTATCTCTGCACCCTCTCTGGCTCTGGGGTTTGTGCATCCCAAATACCGCACCCTCTCTGGCGCCGGGGTCCCCACACTATAGCGGGGCCCCAATGAGGCCTCCTTCTTCCCCAGTAGCCTCTCCGAAACCACCGGTGTCATAAAACAACAACCAAACATAAGCCCCTAGGCTATAACATAACACAAGGTGCATAAGGTGTGCTCTGCCCCTTTATATTACCAGGAGCAGAACTTAGTCAGGCCCCTTCCCTTCACTTACTGTAAGAGGGCTCCGTTCAGAGAACTGAACTCCCTAGTCCCCTTCCTGGGGTTTATATGGGCCCAGCACCCTGTCCCTTCTGGCCAGCTGACTAGGTGCAGGTGCAGTCTAATTTACTCTTTTGCTGGTTGCCATGGCAACCTGCACCTGAGCTCCTGTCTGGCTCTTTGGGCTCTCCCCAGGCCGTTTCTGCTCATCTAGGAGCAGGCACCTAAGTGCCCTCTGACAATCTTTGTTACTGGTCCTCTCAGAAAAGTTCCTTTTTTCCTCTCCTGAGAAATGTATTACTATTAGTTATATGTATAACCGCAGTAGGAAGGAAAAAGTATTTTATTGGTCATTATTGCATATGTGGGCATCTAATTCTGTTTTATGTAGACATGAGTCATGAACCCTGTACTCCTTTGTACACCATACAAAAGAAAACAGAGGAGTTCATATAATATGGAGTACTATAATCTATGTGTTCATATGTGTATATATGTGCATGTGTATGAGTACTATAATGTGTATAAAAAGATCTGTGAAATGCCTGAATAGGTGTGGTACAATATTTTGTTGTTGTTCTGGTTAAATAAATATAATGTGTCAGTGATTTTGCAGAAGTAATCACAATATGGTTCAACATTGCCAGCTATTCCAGTATTAGACATACTGTGGAATTCCATTGCCCAGTGAAGACAAGCATGAATTCTGCCTGAATGGGGCAGAATTTGTCTCTGAGCTCTTGGGCACATAGTGAGAACATGCTGAATGTGACCCCGTTTCAGGGAATGCAACTCTGGCCAGTTTTTCCCTCGCAGAAGAGGGGTAAAACCATAGTTCAACCTCATTCTTAACCCAAATAGAGTAGCCTAGTTCCAGTCACTGTGCTCCCATTTATGTTGGAACTGCAACTGTGTGTCGCCCTTTCATAAACAGATAGTAGGAGAAAGGGTCATAAGGGATCTTGGTACCTACATAACATTTCATTCATAGAACACAGTATTTTTCAGTGCAAGCTATATGGTAGATGATTCATTGCTAAATGAATCAAACAGATTTCAGGTTTTTAAATAAACATTTCATTTAGATACAGTAAGATAGTCTCATTAGTAGAATTGTCTTGCTAAGATGTCCATTGTATGGTAAAATAGTTCATTTGAATAACTTGTTCCAAGGGGATTCTAATACTATATATTTGCCTTGTTAAATTCCAGTTATGGGCTTTCAACAGATGTCTTAATTAGATGTCCCATTATTAGAGAGATTATTAGACAGATTAAATCCAGCTCTACTTTCTATTTTTAAACTGTACAGGAATCAAATAAGTGAATTGATTTGGCATGTGAAAACTCTATATTGTATGTCTCTTAACCAAAAAAAGGTATTCAGAAAAACAGGTCATAAATAATTATGTAGACACAGGAATCTAAGATGATTTATTTAACAGATATCTAATGTGTTTGAATAACTAAACACAGTCTGATTTAATATTTTCTGTAACACTGAATATTGGATTCACAATGAAAGGTGTCCTCAGTTCTAAGGTTAGCACACATAAATCATTAGTTCCCAGACCCTCTACATGTACATGGTTATTCATAGTCGTATCATTATTATAATGCATTCAGCTGGCTCTGAAATTATTCTTTTGGAGTCAAACAGGGATTCTGTGATGGACTATTTGTTATGTATGCCTTAAGTTTTGCAGGCAGTCAGCTGACTAGGCTCTTAATGTTTTAGGAGCTGATAGTCACTTGAATTTGTTTATGAGACGGTCATGCGGGGCCTTGTCAAAAGCCTTGCTGAACTCCAGATATGTTCCATCCACAGCTTCCCTTTATCAACTCGAGTAGTTACTTTGTCAGAGAAAGAGATCAAGTTTGTCTAATGCAATTTGTTCTTACTAAATCCATTCTTACTAAATTCATGCTTACTAAATCCATGTTCAGCCCTTCCTCCTCAAATGCAAATGAACTTCCTTTAGGATATGCTCCAGTGGCTTCCCAGGTTAGGCTAACTGCTCTGAAGTTTCCTGGGTTCTCCTTTTTGCCTTTTTTAAAGAGGAGCACTACGTTGGCCCTTTTCCATTCCTCTGGTCCCCTGCCTATCCCCCATGACTTCAAGAATATTATTACAAAGGACTCAAGATCTCCAACCGTTTTTTTCAGTACTCTGGAAAAATGTTCATCAGGCCCTGCTGACTTGAATTCATTCAGACCCATTGAAAGCTCTGACTGTCTCTTATTATCTCATCCCTCATCTTGTCCCCTTCTTCAGAGCTGGCCTTAAGGGTGGGCAGTATGGGTGACTGCGCAGAGCACCCTGGTCAAAGGAGTCCTAGTGGCATGGTGCAGGAAGAGGGTCAGGGCAGGATCACTGGTACAGCTCTGATTTACTATTCAGGTATCTGAGGGAGATGATTGTTAACACCTGTGAAGTCAAGAACAATGAGTCATTAATGGGCTGTTAACTCCCTTAGCTGCCTGAATAGTAATAAATACCAGAGTTGCACCACCCAGGGGAGGGAGGGGCTTCCCAGCAGGAGCAGGGCCAGAGCTGGGATGTTCATTTTAATTTTCACTGGCTGTGACCCTTGCAAGCATGTGTCAAGGTGTGCCAGCCACTGCAAGTGTGTATAAGGGTGTCTCAGGATGCTTATTTTAGTTTTCACCAGCTGTGAAACTTGGAAGGAAACAATTTTGCAAGTACCTAAGAAAAGGATGTCAGGAGTGTAGAACAAGAAACAAAAGGCTCAGTTAAGGACTGCAATGAAGAAAGATGCACGTGCTATGAAACATTACTTGAAATCTGTTAACAACAACCCAAGAAGTAGTATCAAGGTGGTCACAGTAGAAACATCAGATGAAAAATGCATAGATGATCCATAATTCAAATTCCAAGAATCATCACAAGAGAAATAGAGACTCAAATGAAAGGGTTGTTTGTTTGTTTTTTTATCCAGACCTGAATAATGACAATGCGACTAATGATAGAGGTTAAATGATTCCCACTATAGGCACTGGTGATGCTATTTCTGATCCTGCTTTATGGCCCAATAAAATGCCCAAAATTTGAGATCTGCTAGTTGTTAGACACTGACTCCATGTGATACCCAATGACTAGGGAGATGACGATCCATTTGCTTATGGGTCCTGTTACTCATTAGCCAGAGAAAGCAGGGAGCAAACACCAGCACACATTGCTCACAACAGCTTTATTCAGAATGGAGGCAGCTTTGGGCCAGGTCCCAAAAAAGCAACAAATGGGGGACCTGCACTGAACATTAGTTCTTTTAACATTTTATACACCTTGGTTCATGCTAATTAACATTCATTCCACCCTCGCTCCTCCTTTTGTTCCACCCATTTCTCCTCTTATCTCAAGCTCCACCTCTGTTTACTGTTTACTTCATTAGCATGGAATTGCCTATGCATTTTGTTCATTTACATGCCTCTCTGCTAAGAGCACACGCATAAGGCCATGAACCTGGCTTCTCCCAGTCACTGGCTGGTTCTTTCTGGTTTCTTGCTGGCTCCTTCTTCATCTCCAGGGTCTTACTTCTACTTTACCTCCCGATGGTAGCTGGTGGGCTGCATCTTGTTCTTTTTACACAATGGGCTCTAACACTACAACCTTGTTAGAAAACTGCTTGCCTAAGCATTTGCAATGTTATTTTTAATGTATCATTCTGCCTTGTGGTCAGAAGCTTTTGCTGAGACACAGATTAAAGCCTTTATTCAGCTGCAAATCCAGTGCTCCCCAAGATCCAAATAGTGTCACCCTAATACTAGTGACCAATGGTCCACCACAAATTCCATCAGAAATTCAACAATCATCACCCCTCCATCTGAATATCTCTTGAATACTCCAGCACCAACATCTCCTTTTTTAGACACACTGATAAGTATTCAGAATGGTAAAATACACACCGTGTTATACAAGGAACTGACAGACCAACATACATATTTGCACAGGACCGGAAATCAACCTAAACACACCAAGAAAGCTGTAATACACAGACAAGTCCTTGGATACCACTGAATGTGCACTGAAAACACCCAGGATTGTCACCTCACAAATCACAAAAAGGCTTTTGCCCAACAAGGACACTCCTCCAGAATGATAGATCACATGTTCGAAAGAGCCACCTGGATATCATGTGAAGAATTGCTGCAATACAGAAGAAGAACCCCCATGAATTGCACACTACTGGTTATGACATATCGCCCCTCCCTCGAACCTATATGGAAAATTCTCAAACCACTGCAACCCATGCTAGAAGAAGACCCAATTCTTAAAAAGATCTTCCCAGAACCACCCATCTTAGCCTTCATACAAACATTGAAACTCAGTAACCTCATCACAAGAAGCAAACTTCCTACAACCCAAAACACACCAAATGGATCCAGACCATGCCCACGACAAGAAATGTAAAACCTGCCAACAGATCTCCACCACCCCCATGCTTACTACACCCCACAAAAGAGCCATCAGCATTCCTGGATCTTATAACTACACCTCCAGAATTGTAATATATCTCATCCACTGCACCAAATGCCCTGATGGAAAATACGTAGGAGAGACCAAACAACAACTGTGCACCATAAAGAATGCTCACTGGAAATCTATTAAAGACAAGAATACACAGTTACCAGTAGGGGCCAGATTTCTCACAAGAAAGCCACTCTCTCTCCAATCTCTCAGTTCTAATCCTCAAAGGGGATTTACAAAACACTTTTCACAGACAAGCCTATGAACTTCATTTCATCAACCTCCTGGATTTAAAAAAATCATGGACTAAATATAGACACTGGATTTATGAGAGAGTGTAACCTGACTAACATCTGCCTCCCCAGGTACCTCTCCACTATTTACCAGCTACATTCATTCCCTGCCCCACCAAGCCTGTCTCTCACCCACTGACTCCTCAATTTACATCTTCACTGACTGCCTTTCTTACGTGCATACCAGCCTCTGACTCCTTTACTATTCATCTCATCTAGGAAGAGCACACACCAACTGCAGAGGCTTCCTCAGCCAGACAAAGGGTATTATACCTGAAAGCTTGCTAAGAAGATTTTTTTCCAACCATGTGAGTTGATCTAATCAGATTTAACCAAAGAACTGTGTCTGCCTATGAACACAGCTACAACCTACACCCCTAAAAACATGGATTGCACTCAGGATTCTGTTAATCATGCTTATATTTGTGTCAAGTAGCAAGTGGAGCTTCTCAAAGTTGAAGCTTATAAAAACATTTGAGATTGACCATGGGAGACAACAGCTATAAATGCTGGCCATCCTGTCTATTGAGAATTCTGTGGTTCAAAATACAGACTTATCACAAGCAATACCAGAATTTGTGACAGTAAAGGCACCCAGAGTCATCTTCTGAGTCTTGGAATCTTGGTGAATAAAGTATGTTATTTGTTAATGTTATTTATTATTTTAGTCTTTCATTTAATTTTTAGTTCATTTGTCACAGTAATGTTATTCTTTATGACATATAATTTATTTGAATAAAATTGGATTGAATTGAGTTCTGTGTCATTTGTTCTTGTATATTTTTTATTAAATTATTAAAAAAAACTTTTGAGATTACACCTTTATTTCCAAAATGGAAGCAGGGGGGCAAAGGGGAGCAAAATACAGGTTGGCCCAGGGCGCAATTTTCCCTAAGGCTGACTCTGCCCTAACTTATCCAAATAATCCTTATTATATGTTTGGCTGCAGCTTAATTTTTTTGGTAAAGATTGAGGCAAAGCTGACTAGTTTCACCTTTTTTGCATATTCTCTTAAGATTTCCCCCTGGCTCATTAACAGCAGATGCCACAGCTTCCTTGGTCTTCCTTTTTTGGCCAAAATACCTGTAAAACCTCTTTTTGTTGTCTCCTTTAACCTCCCTTATCAGGTTGTTGTCATGGGGGGTCAGGCCAACTCTCAGGATCTCAATATTGCGCTGTTAGACAGGAGGGTGTGACACAACTGCACATATACAAGCACACACAAATCAATTAGGTGCATACACACACACACTATCAGCTCAGGCACATACACATCCAAACCAGCCTAGGCACATGCATACTTATCGCCAGTTCAAGCACATACACTATACACCCCAAAAGTTAGACACAGATCACTAATTCATATATCATGTACACAATGCCACATATATATATATATATATATACACACACACACACACACACACACGCACACTAGCAACTCAGATACACACATGTTCAAAATAACCAGTCTAGGTTCATGCACACCTTTCACCAGTTTAAGCCCATACACACTACACACACCACATTTAGACAGAATCAGTTACCAATTACCAACACCTGCACATCCAATACACATACTTGGATTACTAATTCATATACCACACACACACACAATTATATCTATATATGTATGTATTCACTAATTCTCACACAGACCACCCACCTACACATACACACAGATGAGTTCCTAAATTGGGTGTTGTGATGTGTATGTATGCATGTGCTTGGTGTACTTAGGATACCTGGGGAAAGTTTAAGGTAGGAAAGTAAAAGTGTAAGGAATTAAAGTTACCAGGACAAGGATTAGAACCAGTAGACTGCAGGGGTCTGGGCTGAAGAACTGAGGCTCGGGGGTAACTTTAGGTTAATTGATCTTAATTGATTAAAAGACTATGCCCAAAGCCTGCAGAACAGAGAAGCACGCTGGCACAGGGTCTGGGACTGGAGCCAGAGCTGCGGAGGAGCTGAAAAGGTAGGTGCTAGAGAGGGAAAGTGGTACTAAGGGAAAGTGTGGATGTTAAAGAGGGGCTCTGGGTATGGGGGAGCTAGAGGATGGCTCCGGGGCAGCTAGAGAAGTCTGGAAAGCTGCAGGGGGGGAAGCCTGAAAACAGAGAGATGGACAGCAGAAAATCACAGAAAAAGCAGCAGGAGAGACTGAAAGGAGGAAGGGGCAGCAGGAAAGCAGAGAAAGGCAGCAGAAAGTCATAGGGACAGGGCAGTAGGAGCGTGGGAAGCAGGGGAACAGCAGAAAATCACAAGAAAAGTGGCAGAAGAGACGGAGGTGCAGCAGGGGCAGCAGGAAAGCAGAGATGGGCAGCAGAAAGTCACAGGGAAAAGGCAGTAGGAATTGAGAGGAGATCAGGAAACTAGTGGAGAGAGGTGGGGGCTGGAATGAGAGAGAGAGAGAGAGAAGAAGAGAATGAGGCTGGGATTTAAGATAAGAAAGGGACTGGGATTCAGTAAAACATGACCCAGCTTGGGGTTGCAAATGACAGTGGTTTTATTGAACAGGGGAGATGGTGACACAATGCCAAATTGTTTCCCTTACACTCACTCCCACCCACCCACCCACACACACAATGGCAGCAGGGGTAAGAGAGGCTTGGTGCAGGGGCTCCTCTCCAGGAGGAGAGAGAGAGATGGAGAGAGAGAGAAAGTCCAAATTGTAGGAGGAGTTGTGCAGGTAATATCTACCTATCCAGGCTGGAAGGGATTCTTGTACAGTAGGTGTTGTCCAGAGGGGGGTCGCCGGCAGGGCCTCTGGGTGGATAGGTGGTGTGGCATGGTGCTGGTCCAGATGGAAATGGCGTTCGTACTAGGTCTGTCTTCACTGCCCCTTTTTCTAGGGCAGAACTTGTGTGACCCTAGTGACAGGAGGCATGCCCAGGCAAGGGTCAGCCCCTGGCGTACTGAGCATGTGTGCTCCATGCAGGGATGTGCAGTTTCAGGTGTCTGGAATGGTGAGACTTACTGGTTTTGCAGGGTCCTTTGTCTTTCAAATGCTGGTCTTGTCTCTGTTCCTGGGTGAGGTCCGTGGTTCCTAGGTGAATGAATGCGAGGTGATGGCCCAATCATTACAGGCCATTCAGTAGAGACCTGCTACCATTGTATTTCAATTATTTCCAATCACACTCATTCATCGGGGAATCAATTTACATGGGAGGGGTATGTGACTCATACAGTTGCAACATGGGATGCCCAGGCAGAGGACAGAAGATGGAGGCTTGACATATAAAATGGAAACTTGACATGACTTTGGTTCACTTACAAACACAGGCCTAAACCATAAACTATCCATATGAAACAATAAAAATCAGTATGAAAATTATAATAATACAATATACAACAGTAAAAATTAATACAAACCTAATAATCATACAATATACAAGAGTGGATATCCAAAACCAAAAACTTTCTACCAAAATAAAAATGTTTAGAGCTTATCCTACATCTTAGCTTACTTATACTTATCTATAGGGAAAAGAGAGGGAGAGAAAAAGTCAGAAATGATTGGGGATGAGGAGGGAATGCATTTTAAAATAAATAAATACATTAAAAAAAGAAACTGTGGGTTTTGCTCTTCATTGTTTACTGTTGCCTTCCTGATTTTTGTCCCTGCAGGTTCTGGCTATTTCCTGGTAAGCTTTCTTGGTGATACATGTGCAGCAAGGCTGCTCCAGTGCACTATAATTATAGCATGCCAGAGCAGACTCAGAGTCTGCTGGAGTGTAGTAATTACCATGCTCCAGCAGATTCCAGTGTCACACACATTAGTGTCCCCACAATGGAAAATGGTGGTGGGGCTGCTTTAGGTTCATAGATTTATAGATTGTAAGGCTGGAAGGGTCCTTGGAAGATCATCAGGTCCAATCACCTTTCCACCAAGCAGGAAAGATAACTTGGGGTCAGGTGACCCCAGCAAAGTGACTGTCTAGTCTCCTCTTGAAGATTTCCAGGGTAGATGGTTGCACCACCTCTGGAGGGAGCTTAGTCCACAGTCTGAACACACTGACCGTGAAGAAGTTTTTCCTAATGTTGAGCCTGAATTGATCTTCCAGGAGTTTGCGGCCATTACTCCTGGTTTTCTCCTTGGGTGCCCTGGTGAACAGTTTCTCACCATGGTGCTCACCCTGGTGATCAGTTGCTCATTGTTCAACAAGCTTTAGTTAAAGTGCCTCTGCGCTTTTCAGTGTGCCCCACATTTTTCACTGTGGGGATGCTGATACATGAGATGCTCTGGATGCTTTAATTAGAGTGGCTCTGGGATCCGCTCTAATTAAAGCACAAATCCTGGAGCATGAAAGTTAGCATCATAATGAGGCACAGGCAATCCTCATACTTACAACACAATTGGTTCTTGAAAACTGCGTCTCAAGTCAAAACATTGTAACTCGGAACAGATTTTTACCATAGGAACAATGTTATAAATGGGGGATTAGTTCCCTAACCAAGGTGCGATACCCTATTTTCACCAAAAAATAACCCAGAATTTTGTACTCAATCAATTATAGATGAACAATATAGCTTCATTAATGTATTTATATTGTAAATAGCAATCATATTGATTTGGAAGGACTTCTTTGAGGTGACTTTGCTGGACTTTTTGAAGGGCTCTTGGCTGGAGTCTTCTAGATAGCAGGAATTCTTAGCAAGCAGATGGACTTCCCTTCATAGGATACCTTCTCTTTTAATGCATGCTTCAGGTCTACTTGCTTGTAAAAACTCCCAAAACTTTTTGACGAGCATTTCTGTTACTCCTATTGCTTTTATTTATGTATTTAAATACTTAGTTATTAGATTTTTGGTCTCGTTTTACCAGTGAAGGTAAAATGAGCAAGCTCTTGGAGAAAGGCTCCAACTTATCCATGAAGAAAGCGAAGGGAAATTCTCTTCTTACTTATAGAAGGAGAGTTTTACTCCCTGATAATGTGAATGCTTAAGATATGCTTTCCTGTATAGTAAAATCATCATATTTCATTCCTTTTCTATTTGGCCATCATTTTACACCTAGTAAAACACCATATGTAGCAAATCCATTCAGGTTTTAAAGTGTATTTGCTTTTCTCTGTACCGGAGACACTCAGGTTTGTTTCTGAAAGCAAACATCTTCACAAACCTGCCAGCTCCCCTATTGTTTCTCTTATGATAGTCAGTCTGATAAAAACTAGACCTCTGTCAACCTGACTGTTATTCAGGGTGCACCACATGCTGTACTGTAGGTATTCTAAAGCAATTTTCAATATATACATAGTCCTCAGATAAGTCGAGTTCCAGGGCCTTGGCAATAAGTTTCCCTGCAAAGAGGGTCAGATTTGTTGATCCTTCTTTGGCAGCAGCCCAATCAGGCTAATATTTCATGACTGAATTTAGCTTTCAGCCAACCTCACAGACATGTCTAGAATGGGTATCACCAGAGTTTCCCAGCTGTCCCAAGGGATTTTATATACTAAAAATGTATTAGGTCATTGATAAAACTAACTGAATTTTCCCTGTTGTAAACAATAACATGCCACCTTCATGCTAAATCATGTTTTCTGTCTTACTATGTACACCAAAATTCTCAGCCCTTACTCTTGCCAATATATGATGATAGCAAACATATGTAACAAATGATCAAATAAAAATGTAAGAGACGTCATACTGGGTAAGACTCCAGGTCCATCTAGCCCAGTGTTCTGTATCTCACAGGCCCCTCTAATTCTTATATTTATGCCACGCTTAATGTGGCAATTACAGTATAAATGGCAAGCGCACTATATGTGCACCCAACGTAAGGTGCCATAAAATGGCAAACCAGCCATAAAATGTTCCACGTTACGATGTTATTGTGGGTGATATGTTTGGAACCTTCAGTTGGACATGCAAACAGGACTGGACCTGGGCCAACAATCAGCTGAATATCGATTTTGGCCAGGGACCACACTGGGGTCTTAACCAGCCACGTTGTGGTTAGGAGCTGAGGCCAACAATCATCTGAATCTTAGCCTTGGGACCACAGACAACAATCAGTTGATTGTTGGCCCCATCCTCAGCCCTGCAAGTACCTGGCTTTCAAATTGGTGGTGCAGGGGGAGCCCAGGATAATGATACTGGTTCCCTCCTATACTGGGAAATAGAAAGGGTACAATTGGGATCAGATCATGTTGTGCCTTTAAATGAGTGAGTGTCAAGGGCCAGGGTGACATAAAGTAGATGCGAAAGGGAAGAATATTTATGTAGGGTTTGTACAGACTGAGCCGTCTACTGCCTCTCTTCCTTTGAAGCTTCCAGCATTTAGAGGCATGGGGAGCCCAAATGCCAGGGTTAGGTCAGTCTAAATGCCTGGCTGTTCAGGTGGTTAGAAAGCTTATATCACCCAAACAATGGTGTGCCCAATTTAAGTTAGTGCACCTCTTGAGGTAAACTTAGATTGAGATTTGGATAACTTGTTTTCCCAAACACCTGTACACATGCATGGTGCAGCCCCAGGGTTGGGGTAGCCCAGCCAAGCCACAGGACTATACCATTCCAAACTGATGGTGGATCCACCAGCCCCCTCATTGACATGCTAGCCCCACTGATCCTGCCTGCCCCTCCCTCCACCCTGAGTTAGTTACCTTGGGTTTTCATCATGGCTTCCAGAAGCAGTGAATGTGCCACTCCTGAGCTATGTTTAGGCAGTTTAAAGCAATGGCCTGGAATTATAATAGCACCTAATTCTGACAGCTTGGAAGAGATGGCAGCATATTCACTAGTTGTTACAGAGCAAATTTAGTGTGGACTAGATTTCTGGGCAAATTACTTTGTAATAATAATGTGTCTCTACAGCCAAAGACTCATAATGTGAGGTAAATCTAATCTCATGCTATTTGAACAATCCACCCATGTGAATATATGTAACATATACATTCACAGTTACATATGCAACTATTTACTAGGCAGATACAAAGTCCTGAGCATTGTCTTCCAGAATTCTTTTTTTTTTGTTTAAGACAAACAGCTGAGTTTCAGTATTCCTGTGTGTTGTTTTAGGATGGGAAAAGAGTTTGGTTAAGAACAGTTACTACAGAGAAGATCACCATAACAATTCTGTTACACATTGCTCCTGTAAGGTTGTATGCCTGAGAGAACGATACTAGAATTATTTGTATTTAGAAGCATGGGCTGTAGCCCAGTTTTCATCAGAATTGCCCTTATGCATCTCTAAGATAACTTAAATGTAAATTAGGGGGACTAATGTTTGGTTGCATAGAAGATGTGTAAGTGCTGACAGTGGGGGCACAACTCTGCGTCAGCACTGCCATCCCTGTTGATGGTGGGCACTGACTCCCCCTGGGCTGCAGCCCCACATCCTTGTACCCTCCCTGCATCATCTGACCCCAGCGCTCTTTCCTGCCCAGGGCAGGGGGTCGAACTTGATGACCTACTGAGGTCCCTTCCGACCCTAATATCTATGAAACTATGAATCCTGCCAGTGGCACAGAAATTGGGGGTGGGGAGGGACATGTGCCCTTCTATGATCTCCCCACTCATAACTTATGTTTGGTTGTCTTCTCAGGGAAGAAGTTTGGGGACATACTTAACAGGAGCATTCACAGGTGGAAAAAGCAGATGGTAGAAATCCAGTGCTATACCTTGAACTCTTGGCCCATGGTTTACTCTTGGTTTACTCTTTACCTTAAGGTAAAGTTATTTAGAACCTGTCTGTCTCCTTTCTCCACCTCGTTGTCTGCAGAATATCAGTCAGCTAAGTGTCATATGTGCCAAAATGTCTAAGACACTGAAGAGGTATGACGACTTTTTGGGGTGGCACAATTCCATTATTTTTCAGAAACCATTGTCAAAATAAATGAAAGTTGGGAGAACAAACACCTCTCAGTCTAGTTTTTCAAGAGGAAATAAAAGGTTCCAACACTCTAAGGTATATAGGGCAACTACCACAGGGGTTTGTGCAAAACAGCTTAGCTTTTTAACAAAGAATGGAACTAGCATTATGTACCTTTAAGATGTTTAATACATGCTTCTTTTTGACCCTGTGAAAATCTTGAAAAGAACATTTTACTCAGCATGGAACGCTACTGTCCAAATCCCTGTAGTTCCCAGTTTGATTCTGTACTTTCTGCTTGAAAATATATAGTAATGAGTAGAATGGATGCGGAGGCCTTGCTGACCCAATGTTCTGTGAGTCTGTTACCTTCGACAAGAGTTATATGAGTGATCCTTTAAAGAATTGGCGCATTATTATCTATTTACTACTGACAAAATGGCACATCTATTAAGATATGCCAGAAAAGTCTCTGGAAGATACCACTATGACAGAAATTGTAATTGTTTACAATATCTTCTTTGGGAGAGACCAGTTTCCATCTGGAACCAGGAACTTAGTTCATAATATGGTGAATCTGAGCCTTCACAGAAAAGAGATATTTGCAAGCAATCCAATTTTACTGGCAGCTTTCCAGAAGATGACTAGAGTTTGCATTAACTGCTTCTTACAAGGTGTTAATTCTCCTTGCACTGGATCAATTACTGTAAAACTTGAGCATGAATACATTAATCTGGTCAGGACTGAGTTTTATTCATGTGATGGAACAAGTCTTCCATTCCTCCATTTATGCAAACACTAAAACAGACATGCAGCTACTAGTGCAATAGCCTGGAAAGTCTGTCAGGGGAAAAAACCATAAAACTTACTGAGAAAGGAAGAATTTTGTTTTTCCACCAAGTCAGTCATTTTCATTTAAAAAAAAAAAAAGTTGAGTCTAGATTTCTGTTTCTATTCTGACACATTTGCAGTATTTATTTCTGAGTGCTTGAGTGCCTGTTAATCCTTAGAATAATCACTTTTATAGTGTCATATAAGCAGTGAATAGTTTCTTCATTAGTAACAAAAGCTTTTAAAAAACAAAATAGTCTTTAAAGTCTTTTTAAATATCCCTTTTAATTGTTGTTAACATCCTGTGTCTCCACACTAAAATAACCAGTTCCTGCTCTACATCTATGTGATAGTAATATGTGCACCATTGAGAATATGAGCAGTAGGGATAGAGGCTGTAATTTAAGGTATGCATTGTGAAGATTCAAGGACCGAGGTATCTGACACCAGAGGGCTCTCTCATGTAGCCAGACAAATGCATCATGGGTGCATCTACACCTGAGGTTTACTACGGAGTTAATTAGCTCCACAGTAAAATGTCACTGTCTACACATGCACCTGCATTAGAGCACAGTAAATTAATTAACTCTGCTGTAGAATAGTACTGCCTCCGATTAGTACTATCCTACAACAGTGTAATTATGTGCACCAAAACACACATGTAGACTGTGAGTGGGGCTGGCTGGGGCATAACAGTGCTATAGTATGGAGGCTGCCAGCTGGCTAGCCCCACACTGTAGCATATTAGTGCCCCAGCCAGCCCCTCTGCAATACAGTGAACTGGGGAGGAGCAACCCTAGCTGGCCAGCTGACCCCCAGGCAGCCTGCCAGTCCTGGACTGCTCTGCCATGGTTCAATGTTTTGTGCTCTTGGGTGCACATGTAAACACTGCACCCAGGAGAAATAAACTATAGCACAAACTGATTAGTACCTAATAAGTAATAATGGCTGGAAGTTGAAGTTAGAGAAAAATCCGAACTGGATAAATGATATCTTATTTTTTGCAACAAGAATAATTAAATGTTGGAGCAGACTGTCAGTGGGCTGTGGTATAATCTGTGACTTGGAATCTCTGACTCAGCACTACATCTCTTACTGCAAGACATGGTACACTTCAACAGTAAGTTTCTAGGCTATATTCAGGAATCATGGGGTGAAATATTATGGCCTGTATTATGTATGCTGTTATGTAGCTCCATGTTCATAATGCTCCCTTCTGGCAGTACTGTCTGGGACATTTATGGCTTCTTACATATTCTAATTCTGTCAGAAATCCTTTTGGAGAAGGCTTATTAGTTTTTTCTTTTTCTTTCTAAAAATAATTTTAGCTGTTTAACTAATGCCTTTCAATTTAAACTAAAAGCTGGATCCTATATAATAGCCATGTTGTCACATGCCAAAGTAGGAGTTGGAATGCATGGCTGTTCACTTATAGTTCTATTATTCCAAGAATTTGGAGTAAATCAGCACAGTTTGTGGTGATATACATATATTTGATAGTTCAGCAATTCTTTAGTTAAAGGTTTCAGACTATTGAAATACTAACTCTGAATTGTTCTGAGGTACAATGTATAAAAGATTCTCTAAAAACTAAATTGAGTGTTTCAAAATATTGCCTTTATTGCTGAGACATAGTAATTACACACATACCCCCAAGGCACTTAGGAACATGACAATGAGAATCTGAACGCATGTTAAAGAGAATGTTGTGATAGTGACAATTTGAATTGTATTCACATTCCAAAACAGTAGTTTCTAAGATGCTATACTATTCATTGCTGTAAAAAATATGAAGCAGTTATCCTGTAAAATAAAAATTTATCCTGTCTTAAAATTTACTGCCTATGGTAAACATGCCACCTCTTGACATTATACATCCTGCCTCTAAATACCATCTCATGTCAGGACCCTACTGCTGCACATTTTGAACTATAAAGCATAGTGCTCAGAGCTCTAAGAGATTTTGTAATGCAGAATTAGACTGGAGTTTCAGATGCCCAGACTGAACTTAATATCATCCGGTTATTCAATGCCAGAAAGGGCTATAACAATTGGAGAAAATATCAGCTTCTTATGGGAGCATGACTTGAATCATGTTACACCCTTTTTCTGAGATTTGCCTCTAGTAATAGAAAAACACTGTATGTTACCTGTGATAAGGTCACTGAGAAACAGCTAGGACCAATGATAAGACTTATTACTTATTGTTTAACATCTCATTTTTATTTATGTTACATTGGCACCTAAGAATCCTAGTCAAGGATTAGAAACCCATTGTTTTGGTACTACATGTGCAAAGTAACAGTCAGCCTAGCCTTTGCTACAAAGAGTTCACAATCTAATCACAGGAAGAAAACCAAGCCAGTATTTTGTCAATGCATAAGAGAGTAACAATGCATAACCATGTTGTGTGATACCTGAGCCCCCTCTACATGTTACCCTTAAGACATGATTAACCAATTAATCCCACTTTAAAATGTGACCTAGTTACACATTCAACCAATTCATGGCATGATAGAATAAGCATTAAGGAACACAGTTATTCTGCAAAAAAATGTGTAATAACTCTGTAGCTTGTTCTAATCATGCTATTAATTGAACATGTGGTTAAGTGCTCCCTTATGGCTAGAATCGCATCAACTGAGGGGCTCCCTGCCACAGGGGTGCACCACCCACTGCCACCCTGCAGATGACAAGGCTAGCAGTGGTGGCAGCATTCCCTGAACTGGCCCCCTGTGAGCCTCATCAGCTGCAGGGCTTGCAGGGGGACAATGCTGCCCCCACACCATGAGTCTTGCAAGGTACAAGGCAGTGCCAGGAACACTGATGCCACTGTGAGCATTGTTGGCTTTGGGACTCACAGTGAGCCAGCATCATTAGCTGTTTTGGGCTCACAGAATGGGTAGCATTGTCAGCTGTGTGGCTTTTGGCATTGAGAATGCTGCCTCTGCTATGAGCCTCATCAGTTGCGGGGCTCGTAGCAGTGACAGCATTCTTCCCTCTGCACCTGCTGTGAGCTGTGCAGCCATTCATGCTGCCTCCATGGCAAAGCATGATCCCAGAGATAGGCATGATGGGATCTAAAGTGAAATCCCACATTGTGCCTCCTGCCATGCACGTGTGGCACGGCAGGAGGCATGATTGTGTGAATCGTACATTAGATTCCATGATGCCTTTGCCCTTGGAAGGTTTAATCCATAAGGATATGGGAAGAATTTCTTTCAAGGGGACAATCAACTGAAAGGCAATGAAACATTCATGTACCACAATGCTATCATCAATCTGTTATTTTAAAAACATTTTGTACATGTTTTAGGGAAGTCTTTTTATTTAAAAGAAATTTCTAAAGTTTTCCTTTAAGTTTTTCTGGGTATCATTTATAGTTTTTAGTAGAAAAAAAGTATACTCCCATAAAATTCTATACAACAGAGTAGAAATCTTATTCTTATATAAAAACCTTATTCTTAAGGGTAAAAATATAGTCTTATATATTTACTTCTATAACTTGTGATTTTTTTTTCTAAATTTTGTCTAATAAATTCTATCGTTACATTTCTTCTACAAGAATAGGTTTCTTAAGCTAATGGTATAGATAAGAAGTTCCCAACCACCAGGCCACAGCCCAGCACTGGGCTGCAAAAGATTGGCTGCTGGGTCATGGCATGAGCCCCCTGCTCAGACCCCCATCTGTTGGCCTGGGTGAGCGGTTTCTGCCACCAGCAGGCACATGCAGGGTTAAAGCTGGGGGGTGGAGCAACCCCGGGAGGGAGGCAGCCAGCTCCATGCTCCCCGTCCTGATCCTGTGCCGGTCCACAGGAAAAAAGAGCTAGGGAACCACTGGTATAGATGTTTAACTGGTAGAGATGTTTAAGGCCAAAGTGTAAGAACACTTAAATACATTTAACCTCGGTGTTTGTTTATAGCATTATCCATAATAGTGTTGTGATTTTGAAAACCTGCTGGTTTCTTGGAAGATCCTGGACATTAAAGCCATCACTGGTCCATCTTGGACTAATATATTTTGGCCTTTTGATCAGTATAATTTTGAGACTGGGTAGGTAGATCCAGATAGTTAACCTTGACCTGCTATCTGAACCTCTCTCACTTTGCTGTAGGAAAAGCTATGATGTCACTGCAAGAGCAATCTACACCATTCCTACCTGAGTCTGAAAACAGGAGCAGTGTTAGCATTTACGGAAGGTGGGAAGGTAGAACTCATAGAATTTCATAGAAGATGGAACTTGCACATTTCTTTCAGGCTCCTGTACAGCTTTAAATTCCACAGACATAGAGGTCTCTGTATATTTTGCAGACTATTTAGTCAGGAGCTGAACTGCAAAAGTTCAAGGACTTTATGACCTTCTATAGTTCAACTCAGTAATTTCACTCCTCCTCCTCTTTCAATTAGGAAGAGGGGGATCAGTAGGTTTTCTGCTTTCCAACCACCTGGGAATGAATATGTGCACAATGACCCTTATTTTATCCTTACTCCCTTTTCCTTACACCACCACATTGCCTGTGCTTTGCTCCAGGTTTTACCAAATTTTGTGAGCACCAGAATAATAAACACTGGTCATCTATCCTTTGATGTAATTATTGGTTCTATGTAGACATATGTATATAGTTATTAGGGGTGTGTGAAGTGGGCCCTATTCAACTCAGATTCGGCCCTAATCAGGGACAGTGATTTGATTAATTGATTCGGATTACTGTCCCTGATTTGATTTGGCCAAATCTGAATTTGAAAATTCGATGCTGATTCAGAAAATTAGTGATTCGGACATAGACATAGTTTTACAAGTTTTCTCTACATACCTCGAGGTACCAGGCATGGCCTGTAAACACTGTGATGCTGGGGCAGATGGAGCATCCCACAGGGGTGTGGGGGCAGGGGGGCCCATGTGCTTGGTGGCAAACCTGGAAGTGGACCAGAAGTATTTCTGGTCCACTTCCGGGTCCGCCAGGGAGCTCGCTGGGGGGTTCCTCCAGCTGCCTCCCAGCTCAGCAAAAGTGTGGTTTTCCTAAGACCCAACACTGGCTGGGCTACATTTAGCCACCCAACTCCCACTGCCTCAAAATGCCCCTCTGGCACCCACAGGCCTGCCAACCCCTGCTGAAAACCTTCCAGTCCCCCCACAGACCCGTTAGCCCCTTCCAATCCTGCTTGCCCCATGCCTACCCTGAGTTTCTTACACTGAGTTGCTGGAATGGCTCCTAGCACTAGCAAACATCTGCACATGGTGCTCCTAGTGTACAATTAAGTGGCTTAAAAAACTGTATAATTCACTGGGGGTAGTGAATGTCTGCATATGCCCAAAAATGGTCAGTTTGGCATTCTAAATATAATAAATTTATGAAGTTATTAGTTAAATACCACAGATATTAAAATGTTGTAACACTGATTAGAATATAGAATCTAGTACTTAATTAATTAACAATGCATTAGAGCAGGGTGTCAGCATTGGTACCCATTTTATATATTATAATTAACAATCTAGATAGAAATGTCAATACAGCTGGATTAACATTTGCTGAGGACATGAAAAACAGAGTTAACAAACCCAAAAGAGGCCAAACTCAAACTGCAAAATCACCAAGAAGGATTAGAAGAGATGGGATCAGATGGCTGTATGGGATGATTACAGAGTCAGCATTGCATCAATAGAATGTCATACAGTCAGAGAGGGGAAATAAACAGTACAGACTGAAATTGGAGGGCACCTTATCAGCCAACCATTGATTCTGATACATAACTAGGAGATAGCAGAAAAAGTATGAACTCATCTCATTGAGAAAAACAGCCAGTGCTATTTTCAGATGCAGCATGATTAGAACTGCCAGTGATTCTTATCTTCAGTTTGCTTAACCTTTTCCATTATAAAGGATTCTTGTAGTATTTTTAAAGAGGTACAACAACTTCACTGCTGTAAAAAACAGCAAGCAGGAATTGCATTCAAATTTGACCAAGCTGCAGGCTGCTGAAAATGTATCATTTAGTATATGTGCATCTTCATTGTGGTGATGCTTTCAAACCCCTAAACATAATACAGGGGTCTTAATGACTCACTTCCGCATATATATGTACCTCATCAAACTATCCAAAATGAAGAGTGGAGACCAAAGAGAAAGTGAATCACAATTCTAAAGGAAAAACTGAGCTAGAGGCACCATTGATGAACAGATGTACAGGGAGATTTAAAAGTGCCTTCTGCTGGGAAACGTCTCCGAATTTCTCCAGGGCTAAGCTTAGTCTGATGCTAAGGAAGTCTCTTAGGAAGTATTTTATTGGCCTGGAGAATAAATGATTTTTGTCTAAATGAGTAAGAAGGATTTAGAAAAGGAACCAATTCTACCAGAGCAAAGTCACCTGAATGAGCCCTTCAAATAGTTGATTCAATCTTAACTAGGATCGTCTTCTGGTGTCCTGTATAGCATATCCCAGGGGCAGCGGTCCCGAAACTTGTGGATCATTTGGTATAATACGAAACTGTGCATAACCTTGGGTGTATCTCTATGATTGTTCATGTGCAGGGGTGCACATTTCCTGTGGGACAAATAGCAGCAGCACATATTTGTGTTGCTGCTACTTGTCCCTGTGCACTCCCCTGCACACATGCTGTGGTGCATGGCAAAGGGACCTGAGTGTGGGGGGGGAGGGAGACTAGGGTCAACACCTATGCTGCCTTACCTGGGGGCCTCCCAGGGCAGCAGCAATGCTGAGCTGGCCATACAGAGCCTGGTCAGCAGCCAGAGAGTGGCTCTGGCTGGCCAGGCCCCATGCAGCTGCCACGTACTGCCTTTTTTTAGCAGCAGCTTCAGCTTTTTTTCTTTTTTTTTTACACCAGGATCTTTCAGTGTCCAAAAACCTGCCACGCTGCAAGTTACCAGCATGGTGCATGGGTGCACATGTGCTGCATACAGTTTGCAGTACCTCACATGACTGAGGCTGCATACTAAATGTGCATGCTCATGGGGATGTGTCCCTTAAGTATATGCTTCCTATTTATTTTAAGAGAGACCTGTGTACTGAATATTAAGTGAGTTGAGGAAAGAATTCCTCTATTTTCCAGAGGATTCCTCTACCCAGAGCTCTTCCCATGGCCAGGAACAGTAACAATATGGCCCAATGAATTGGTACAACATAGCCACAAAACAGAAATATTATATTATGTTGGTCATTTAATCAGTTATGCCATTATAGTAAGTAGGAAAATGTAGTAATAGCTGCACTCTGCCTTCTGATAGGTGGGGAAGAATATATTTCAACAACACCCTGTTGTGCCTCAGAACAAAGCCTTTTTGCTCAGACTTTTCTAAAGAAGTCAGCATTCATTTGCAGAGTAAAGTCTTGTAGTATACAAGACATCCAGCTGGAAAACCTAAGTGGTCAGTTTTGACCTGATATTAAATGTTTCTATAACATCAACACCAACAGGATATGTTGTAATCTCAGTGAGAAGTGGGCCATCTAAAAGCAAATGGAACTTTTGTTTTCAATGAAAAAACACAGAAAAACAAATGTGTCAATGACAATTTGGTAGCACAAGCATAAACGAATATTAAACAGGGGCCCTGTTATCAGTGTAGTATAACATAAAACAAGTATATGATGCTTGTAATGAATACCTGCAAATTCAGACTGAAGTAATGAGCACATTTAGTACACCTGAATAGCTGTGTATTGGGATTTGATTTTGTGTATAATTTCATCATTGTTTATAAGTATTGTGTTAGTTGTGCCATATATGCGGCATGGAGCAGGAAAGAGTGCATCCTACCTCACAATCTCAACACTGTACAGGTAGGAAAAAGTGTGGTTTCATCTAAAGACTCCCCCTTCCTTTGGGGTCAGGAACCATGGAAGAAGCCGAGTTAATAAAATGGCCATTGAGGTCAGGAAAGCCATTAGCATCAGAGCAGGGTATAAAAGTTCTGTATTTTTGGCCAGATTTTTGCTCTCAAATCTAAATTAAGTCCTGACTAAAGACAATAGAGTAATCTGCCATTGGATATGTACTTTGGATATTCAGCCAAACTGCTTTCTGCCGCCCCCTTCTGAGAGCTGTCTAGTTCAGGTACTCATTTCCTAGAAGATAGCTAAAAGACCCAGGAAGAACTTGGGTAATGGGTATGGGGTTTGGTATAGCAAGGAGGGAACTTTTACTCTATCTCCTCATCCCTCTGGAAAACACTGGGCTTTAATTAGAATTGTGGAAACAGGTGTTGAAGGGTTATCAGGGCTGCCAGCAACTCTCTGTCAGGTGGAAATAATTAAGGAAGGAAACATGACCTACACTGCATGAATTACCACCAGATAGATCCCAGATGACTTAAATTTAATAAAATTGTGTCTTTTGTCTTCTTTGCTGTCTCAGACAGTTAGGTCACTGAACTCTTAGTAGCTGTTCCTAGTTGGCCTTGGATGCTCAAGAAATATTTTTGGGTGAAGCTAGTGTTGAACTGGTTTGAAAATAAGAGGTGAAATCAGTGCCCCCCTTTCAGCTGCACCCAATGGAAACTAGTCATTGTTGGATGTATCTATATGTGTACTTTAATGTGCATTAACTCATTAAAGCATCACAAAAGACCTTTGCTCTTTCACTGATGCTCATTAAAATAAGATAATGCACTTTTTTCCCCTAGTACCTCACAATGGAGGTACTAAATTTAATGTGCATAACCAAAACCACATTAATGAATGTATAGATGCACCCACTGAGAATCTAACTCCTTAAGTCTGGATTAGATCCACTTAATAGAAAATGAATTCACAGAATGTGTTCCTTCTCCCTGCTTATCTGGGTATTTATATCATGGAATACAAAACCAAGTGATACATTTCTTAATAATTACATCATTTATATTGCTACAGTTGACCAAAACAATTCATTTTAAACTTCAAAATCAAGGCAGAATGAATTGGGTTCAGGATAGAATTCCTGATGAATACCCTGATGCACTACAGATAGCATATCAGTTGAACATTAATGCTCTATGACTGCATTAAAGCGTGGTTCAGAGTGTCTCTTATGTACAAATTAAAAGTATATACCTATCCAAAGAAGCAGTCCAAAGCCTCTTGTTTCCAGTCTCACTTTTTCACTGCTGTATATTTTATCTACGTGAGTCCATGAAATTCAGTACATACTAATATCATTAAATGAAACAGTAAATCTCTGAGCTTTACTTGCAGTTACAAAATGGAACCCCAGCTGTTCAATATATCTTCACACCCTCTGAATACAGTTGTTAGCTAAACTTACTAACACACTTCAGTCTTGAGCCACAGAGCTAGCACTTACTCACTCTTTAATAAATGAAAGTACATTCTACATTTCCAAAGTGTCATGCCTATAATTTATCTAACTAGACATACTTTCATTAACCAACAAGAGTTGATGGCAGCTTTTAAAATTAAAACCATTAGGATATCTTGCAAGTTTCCTTTCATATATATCTTTTCCTGTTGGCTCATCCATTCATTTTCATGTCGCAGAATTAAATGTTCAACTGATTTGTCATGGCCTTATCATTAAATGTCTATTGTAAAATTAATTTAATGTCTGCTCTGTTACTCTTGCCTAGCACAGAGGCTTATTTGTTGGACCATTTCTAAGCATGAAACAATGTTTTAATATTGTGGAAATTAAAGAATGTATTCTGTTGTCAGAATTCATGTAAAAAAGTATTCAGGATCCTACACTGTCTGTACCTTTATAGATGGGCATTATTTATTATAACTCTCCTAAAATTGTGAGCAGAAAGGAACACATTACCTAAGACTTACTAGAACTGTAGAGCGAGTTTAGACATAATCATATTTTAGACATATATTTAATATTTTGGAACTATTTCATTTTACATGAGCATTACTGTATCAGTGTCATTTGATGTAGCACTAGTCATTAAATGTTTGTTAAATAGAAGTTAATATTTCACACAGACTTGTTGCTCCAGTTCAGAAGATTTGATTTTTCTGTATTTTTACCTGAGGTTGTCAGTGAAAGTTAATGAGAAATCATCTTTTCCACTTTGGTTTGTTAGTCATTTAACCCCACATTTTCAAAGGCAACCTGAATCTTTTGCACACCATTTTTCCAAGGTTTATTTTTTTGCTCTGTCTTTCTGCCTTTCATGCTGAAGTTCCAGGCAGCCAGTTTTCAGCGTGAAATACAGCTACCATTCCGCACCAGTTTTTTTTTTTTTTTTTAATGGAGTAAAATGTCCATCTTAAATAAAAAGGTATTAAATAGCTTTCCCTGCCTCCCCCAATTAATACATAAATAGCATTTTCAGCAATGGGCATGGCATGGAAATTTCATGAGGTATCTCAAGTGTCAGATGAGCCAAATGATGACTAGATCCTGTATATGTTAAACTAGCCACTCCGCAGGTTCCATCCCTGTAAGTATTTGGAAGCAACTGCAGAAGGCTACTTCAGCAAGGATTTAAACCTATACTTAATTTTAAGCATCAGGCCTTTTTTGTAATACTTTACTGCGCTTAATTTTAAGCGCATGACTTTTTTTCTTGTTCATGCTAATGGGATTAAAGCATATGTATTTATTTGTGTGGTTCAGTGCTTTACAAGCCTAAGAAAGGTCAATTACAGTTTTAAACACAAAATGTCAATAGGGATTACTTGTGCTAGAATTAAGTATACAAATAAGTATTTGTATGAACAAAGCTTTAGTGAGTGTGTGTACCTCCTTCTTCCCCCAGTTAAACACTTATACTTTTACTCACTTAAAAGGGATCCATAAAAAGGTAAAATTTGGTTTATAGCATAGATTCATAGATGTTAGGGGCTGGAAGGGACCTCACAAGATCAGTCGGTCCAGCCCCGCTGTACTTGGGCATATCCTCATTTGAAATCTCCAGTCTTAATATGAATAATTATGACCTTTTCTGATGTAGGAAATTTAAGCTAGAATGAAATGCTGTAGATTCACCTTAATATTTTTTTTTTAATTTCATTCACTTGAGAAATAGAAATGTCAATCAGTTAAAGTACAAATTTTAATAAAAGCTCCTGAAACTTACTATGGGTGACAGCTGCACAGAATTAGCCTCTTTAAAAGAGGTGGAATTATTGCAAAATCTATTTGTCTGCTAAAATCGACACCGGGATTCTTAACCTGATAACCACTTTCAGGTTATTAGGTTGATGATACAAAATAAGCACATTCTTAGAACATTTCCTGGAAATTTGGTATCATGACTGTTCCAAGTATTTTCCGGGACAGATTGCCATGCTTTTTTAAAAAAGCTTTACATACAATTAGTACAAATTTAAGGGAAGTGTATTTATGAGTATCCTCTATCCTGTACAAAATCAGTTCTGCCCACATAGAGCTCAAATGCATAGCAGACTGGGAGCAGTCAGATTTTAAATCCACCTTTCCACTCAGAGCTGAATGTGGGAAAACTGCAAAGCCCCACTGCTGAATGGGTGCACCGTCTCCATGTCAGGATTAGTATTCATGTTCTGTCCCAAGTCATTGCTATAGTCTTTGACACTGGGCTACTTATGCAGCCTTAATAAAAAGATCCTGACCACAGAATAGATAGAATGCATGTTGTAACCCTGGAGTAGAAGACAGATCAGAAGATCTCCTGTCCTCTGTGTATGAACATTCTTGATGTTGCACCATTTGAGTAAATGGACTTTCACCTTTGACTTAAGGTAGGCACAGAATCAGATGCTGAGTGAGTGGAGGGCTTTGCTCTATGCATGGATGTATTTCTTTCTAAAATAATAGGAAAGGAAAACCCAGAACAGCCTTTCTTAGAATGCATTATGTTTGATAGACAATCGTAAGAGGCTTGAGACTGAAACAGATCACCAAACAATTGTTGAAGTTGGTGAGATTGGTAATAGATCTGGAAAGTGGCACAGAAATTTCAACACCAAGATCATCTGTCAAAATTCAAGATGACTGACATTGCCAATAATTATGTTGGTTACCTCTTATGGATGTCATATCCCTTATCAGAACGGCTTGATGATTTGTCATTTATTTTAAGTTTGAGTGCTGAAAACCCTGTCAAAGGTTTGGGCCTTTTGTCATTTACTTTGAGTTGGGATGCTTGGGAGATTTATTAAGGGCCTTGTTTAATGATGCATGCACAGATCTTTACAAGAGAGTCACTCAAATGTCAAAAAAATTCTGGAGAGTAGCTGTAAAACCAATGGACTGATTTTTTATTTTTTTCCCATAATGGGTTGCTTCACACCACAGTAAAAATGAGTTTTAGCTGTCTTTTGTTTAAACCAGTAAATGCCATAAAATAGCTTGTCCTCTTTAGATTACAGTGCTTTACATTTGTCTTAATTTGTAAAGTGAAGCTGCTCTAATTAGACACAAGTATGTGGTCATGAAAAATTAGTCTATTTATTGTTGTGATTATTATTTGTGATTTATGCATCTGGACTCCTATGCTTTAAGGAGATAAAGAGGATTCACTAAAGTATTGCTTATTTTATTTCTATTTCTTTTAAAGATAATTGTAAATAAGTACTGTCTTTGTGACAATGAGTGATTAATAATATTGGCTACAGCAGGAAATGATGGAGCCAGGTGTATTAAAATATGGCTTCTACCTTTCCTCTCTTCCTTTGAGTTGGCATTTCTAGTCTTTCAAAATTATACTACATTTTAAGAGTTTTGTGCTTTTTATGAAGTTTCATGAAGGGGTTGGATTAAACCATTCTTCCTATTTAATTTTTTAACTATTTACTTTCTAACTAGTTTAGTGATCATGTAGTTTAATTATCTTGAGAAAGCTACTGACTGTGCAAAATATTTTGAGTAGATCCCCACATCATATGAAACTCATCATCATCAGGCTTGCCAGCACCACAACTGAATGAGACCTGGGTGTCGTGATAGACAGCAAAATGAACATGAGTCAGCAATGTGATGCCATAGCTGGCAGAACTAATCAAATGCTGGCACTCATCTACCAAGGCATTTCGAGCAGTGCTAAGAATGTCATCTTCCCTCTCTACTCAGTCTTCGTGAAACCGCACCTGGAGTACAGTGTCTAGTTTTGGGCACCGCACTTCAGGAAGGATGTGAAGAAGCTCAAAATAGTCCAAAGGTGGGCCACGTGCATGGTTGGAGACCTCGAGACCAGGTCATATGAGGAGAGGCTGAAAGACTTGGGACTATTCATCCTGGACAAGAGAAGACTCAGAGAGGACTTACTTAGTGGCAGCCTCTAAGTATATCAGGGGCATACATCAGGGTGTGGGGGAGCATCTGTTCACTAGCCCTCCCCTTCGGGCACAAACTGGGCACAATGGGTACAAACTGATTGAAAATCACTTCAGGCTGGACATAAGGAAAAACTTCTTTACAAGTCAAGTGTCATGGATTTGGAACACGCTCCCCCCAGAGGTGGTACAGTCACCTACCCTGGCGATCTTCAAATAGTGTCTTGACACCCATCTTGCTGGGGTCATCTGATTCCAGCAGTCTTTCCTGTCCAAGTGCAGGGGGGCTGGCCATGATGATCTGTAAGATCTCTTCCAACCCCTAGCAACTATGAAACTATGAAACTATTATCCTTCTTTCTTCTTGGACATTGTTATAAATCTGAAACTTGAGCCTTATTGATGAAAAGACCCCAAATGTCCCTGAAGCAGTCACACAATTTTGAAAGCACATACAGCTACATTGGTAGAACTTAGAGAAATAAGTTTTCATTCATAACAGTATGTGAAGGTTCTGATCATCTGGCCCAAGGTTCATTCAAGCCTCAATCTCAAAATTGAACTTGAGCTGTGTTATCCCTCCCAGATCAGAAATGAAGAAAATGTTTCTGTGGCTCCAGCAAAATAAAAACATTGAGTTTCACAGGCCTGAAAACTATTGTATATTACAATAAATCTTATTTTCCAGAAAACTTGTCACTGTCTATAATGTTGCTGTAGCAAGTGTTCATCCCAGGGGTGGGTGCAATGCCCCATGGTAGCCACTCAGCTTTTGCCCACTTGTGACTTTCCTGGGGCACTGTTCCCTTCATTCACCCACCAGGCCTTGATGTTGTTCATTTTTTAGGAAAGGGAGGATGACCCAGGGCTTCCTAAGCCTGGTCTCACACTCATGAGCACACGTGTCCATGTTCATTGCCTTAAGGGCCAATTGTGGGCTCCATCCTCCCCAATACCCACTCTCATGCCTCACAGATCATGTGCTGACACATGCCTTTACTGGGCTACAGGCTCCTATCCCAGCCCTCACCCTTCTTGGGCTTTGGGCTCCTTAGTCACCTTGGTCTCTCTGGCAATAGTCCTTGACCTTCAGTCTCTGTAGACCCTGGCCTTGTTCCTAGGCCAGTTGAGACTTTTGGGATCCCTTGGTCCCACTGACACTCGCCCTTTCTGGGCTCCAGACCTCCAGGCCCCAAGCCTTCTATTTTCAGCCCCTCCTGGGCTCTGTGTTTGTTCCCATGCTCAGTGCTACCCCAGCTTAGCGGTTACCTTAGGAGCCCCGCTCTTGTCCAGATGGCTAGTTACCTGGTCGTAGAAGGACACAAGGTTTGTCAGGCATGATCTACCCACAACAAAACTGTGCTGGTTACTTTTTAACACTCTGTTAGTTACTAGCTTGTCATTGATGGCCTCCTTAATAAACTTTTAAAAGATTTTACCCAGGAGTCAGATCAGACTGAATGGTCTGTAGTTTGCAGGGTCATCCCTCTTCCCTTTTTTGAAGATGGGCACCACATTGGCCATCTTCCAGTCATTCAGGACCACTCCCAAGTTCCACGACTCTGCAAACAGCTTGGCCAGGGGTGCTGCTATAAGCTTCACCAGTTCTTTCAGGACTCTTGGGTGCAAGTTGTTGGGCCCAGCAGACTTTAAAGCAGCCAAGCGTTATAGGAATTCCCTCACCTGTTCAGGACTGATTTCATTTAGTCTGTTGTCTTCCCAATGCTCCCTGGGCATCTGACCAGGTAAACAGCCCCCATTTGATTTCAGGAATAGTGAAGCAAAGTATGTATTTAGGAGTTCTGCTTTTTCATAGTATTCAACTGTGGGCTGCCCCTGGATCTCCAATAAGGGGCCCACAGTAAAGTCAGATTTTTTTCCTTGCCCCCTATGTATCTGTTGAAGGACTTTTTGTTGTCTTTTATTGCAGTTGCCAGCTTGATCTCCATGCCTGCCTTAGCCTTCTGTGTTTTGTATCTGCAAGCCCTGGCAATACAGGTGTATGCCTCCCTGGTTGTCAAGCCATTCTTCCAGTGCTTGTATGTTTCTTTTTTTCTTTTTTAGCAGCTCACTAACATCCCTGTTAAGCCAAATGGGTCTTGGCTCCTTTCCTGCTTTTTTCACATGGGGATGGCCTGTTTTTGAGCTTGAAGAATTGCCTCCCCAAATTGTCCAGTTGCTGGTTGCATATTTACCAGCTAGCCACTTGAGTTTACCAAAATCTGCCTTTTTGAAATCCAGGACTTCTGTTCTGCTGACTGATTTCCCAGTTTTATGGTGGACGGTGGACAGGTCATGATCACTGTCTCCCAAAGTATCACCAATCCTCAGGTCACCTATGATGTCCTCTCCTTTGGCCAGCACTAAATTCAGAGTAGCCTTACCCCTAGTAGGACCTTCCACTACCTGGTTCAGAAACAGGTTGTCTACTGTTGCCAAGAAACCGGCTGAGAGGCTGGAGGTGGCCAAGCGATCTTCCTAACAGATGTCAGGTTGAAGTCACCCATGACAATCATGTCTCTAGTACTAACTGCCTCAGTCAGTTCTCTGGAGAATGCCTCATTACTCTCATCTTCTTGGGATGGAGGCCTGTAGTAGACTCCCACCATCAGGTCTCCTTCTCCTGGTCCCCCTTGTATCCTGACCCAGAGGGTCTCAAGGGACCCTTCCCTGTTGTCAAAGATGATCTGCAGGAAGGGGTACTGCTCTTTCATATATAGGGCCACACCTCTGCCCTTCTTCCCAACCCCATCCTTTCTGTAGAGCCTATAGCCCTCAATACACACTGCCCAGTTGAGTGTGGCATCCCACCAAGTCTCTGTCAACCCAATCAAATCAAAATCCTTGTCATCCAGAAGGAGTGCCAGTTCCTCCTGTTTGTTACCCATGCTTCTGGCATTTCCATAGAGACACCTAAGCTCTCTCCTAGCCACCTCAGGTTTTCTGTCATGCCGCCTGTGACTCAAGATTTCAGCACACGTCTGATTGGCCATTGCTGGAACGCCCTCCAGCGCATCCTTGTGTCTTGTGGCTTCATGTCCAGCAATGGAACCTTCTCCCTGGCACCCTGGACATGCCTAGTTTAAAGCTCTCAACAAGTCGTGACTCTTGTAGCAAAGAGCTTCTTCCCTCTGCCTGTGAGATGAATGCCGTCCCTTGTGTATAGGCCACTGTTGCAGAACTGTGTACTAAGGTTGAGGTATCTGAAGCCCACATGTTGACACCATCTCCTAAGCCTTTGGTTGACCTCCTTGATGCACTCCTCCCTCTGATGGCCACCACCTTTTACTGGGAGGATTGAAGAGAAGATTATTTGTGCTCCTAGGCCCATGAGCTTCTCCCCTATGGTATTGTAGTCTCTCATGAACCTCCTGGGGCTGCTTCTTGCTGTGTTGTTGGTGACCACATGGACAAGAAGCATGAGGTAGTGGTCAGTAGGGTGGACCAGCTTAGGGATTCTCACCATGACATCTCTAATCCTGGCTCCTGGAAGTTGTGGCAGGACAATAGGGGGTGCTCCTGTGCTAAGCCACCTACCTCACTGTGTCTGACTACCTTCCAGGCTCTGAGTGCCTCCCTGGGGGTGCCTCACATCTGGCTGACCCCCACTTCCTGGAGCACACCCACTAGCCTGGGGGTAATGCTGCCACCATCCAGGGTCTGGAGTGATCCTGGCTCTGTGCCCCCTGGGAAACACAGGCCTAGTAGCCCTTGAGGGTACTCGGCCCACTTCAAGAATTTGGGGTGTTTCCCTCAGTCTGAAGCACAAATAGTGGTCTCCCTTAGTGAGCTGAACCAAGGGGTTACTGCCCCTCCTCCTGGGTAGTCCTTAACTGGTATAGATCTAATGACCTCATTTACCTGGTCCAATGGAAGCCCGCACCTGAAATGCATTGCTGGGTAGACTGGCATTGCTTAGAATAATAGCGAGCCTAAGCCCCTCACCCATGTATGTGATGCCAGCCACATAGGCAGAGGGAGCAGGTTTCCCCCCTGCCTCAGGAATGTATCCAGCTCAGGTTACAACTCAGGGTCACTTGAGAGAGGGGGTAAAGGAGTCTGCCATTTGCAGTAACCATGCTAACCAAGCTGTCACATAGCAGAGTTTTTGGGGAGAAACAGAGGTGGCATTCTGCCACAGAAGGCAGCAGACCTCTTATGCAAAGAGGTCTGGGCAGCCTATGGCTCCTTTTGTGCTCCATAGCAGGGAGTCTCCCATGACTATCACTACATTGTTTCCTTGCTGGGGTCAGATGATCCCACATGAGTACATCATCCATCGATGATGAGAGGGCTGCATAGCTGTTGTGTAGGGTTATTGGGGGGACAGCTGATTCACATTGTGGCTTTGATCCTGTTGTAATCAGGTTCCACCCACTATCGGTCTTAACATCTTGGCCAGGTCCAGTCTTCTGCCCTGTCTCCATGGCATCCTCCTCCAGGTCCAGGGCCTGGCAGTAGGTGTCAATCTCTGCCTCATGTTCCCTGATGATCCTCAGCCTCTCCACCTCCTCCTGTAGTTCCCTCACCCAGCCCTCCAGAGTCTCCACCAGTGAGCACATCCCACAAGCGGGAGCGCTTGTGCCTCTGATCTCAGTGACCAGCAGGCATGCCAGGGAGGCTTCGCGGTCTGGAGACAAGGGCTTCACCTGCATGGAGGCTGTGAGCATAGGATCTGTCTGGATGGAGGCCTAAAAGGTACCGGGGGGGGGGGCGGTGTGGTGGACCATCCAGACCAGGAAGCCTAGTGGTGTAGTGCGTACCTATCACCATATTGCAGGGTGACCTTGGTCGTATGACTGCCTAGGTGTTTGTATAAGCCCAGGTGGGTGGGTGTTATTTCCCCCATTTAGTCCTTACCTGTTGCTGCTGCTGCAGCTGAGGCTTAGCAGACAGGCTCAAGCAGCTGCCTGTGGGGGGATCCCCTAGCTCCCTGGCTTCCTAAGCAGCTGGGGGATTCCCAGGATCCCTGAGTCCCTCATCCCCTTTACCTGATGTCCAGCACCAAAGGCCTTTCTTTGGCATGGAGGGGCTTTGGTTCCCAGGGGGGTTTCCTGCCATGGGGCAACTGGGGGGAAACTCAGGACTGAGAGTGCCCACTGGTGGTCCCCCCATGCACCCTCCCATGAGAACTCCTGTGCTAAGAGCCCAGAGCATGCCTGTTTTTGTACTCTGTTCATGCGGCTCTGGTCACATGGCTCCTTGTGGGGCTGGGCTAACTAGGAGTTGGGGGGGGGGCATGACTTTCCTTGGCTCCACTCAGCTACCTCCCACCACTGGTCCAGCTACCTACTCTGTGCTAGAGGTCAGAGGTCCACCTAAGGGTCTGCCGGGGAAACTGCAGCTCTGAGGGGTGTGATGAGCTTATGCCCATGCATCACTGCCAGCGAGCGGTCCCAACTGAAGAAAATCTTTGGTTAAGACCCTTTAAAACTTTGAATCTTGTGGAGTCTTGGACAGAGTCTTGCAAGATTATGTGATCATTTTGCTTTAAATGGCTTTGTTATGTAGCAAAGTAAAACACATCTGATATATTTTAGTTTGCTACTTAACAAATTGCAATTGTGCACAGATCACTGGAAGCCCAGGTGTGCTTCAGGAAGCTTGGGCTTGTTGGGCTTCCAGCACCCCATGCAGCATCTCTGTCACTTTCTTCAGCCACCAGCACACCCAGCCACTCCCCTGCCACCTTCCTGCACTGCCCCAGGGGCAAGCTAGCCTGTTCCTAGGCAGTCCCAGGCAGCAGGAATGGTGCACAGGGTGCTAGAAGCCTGCCAAGCCCAAGCTTCCTCAAGCATGCCAAGGCTTCCAGTGTCCCATGCACTACTGGATCCAGAAGGTGCTGCTTATGACCTGGGGCAGCACCCAACCACTAGCACCCCACCTGTGAAGCCCCGGGAAGTGCTGCCACCATGGAAGGAAGCAGAATCTGCCCCCGCACCCCACCCCCAGAGCAGGGGCTCCACAGCCCAGTGCCAGCTCATGCGGATGAGCTCTGCCAAGGAAAAGAAAAATTAAATAAAAGCAGCAAGAGGCCTGCTCTTCCCTCCCCTCTCCCACCTCAGCAGAGCCTGCCTGCCTCTCCCATGGCCAGGGGGTGAGCTGCTGCTAGGTTGAACAGTCCCTGAGCTGTGGGGGGTCACAGACCATCCCTCCATGGTGGCAGTACCCCGTGGGCAGTCCCAGGGGGGTGCTGGTGCTGCAGAGGGAAGCATGAGGGTCCCACACAGCTCAGGGGATTTTCAACCCAGCAGCAGCTCACACAGGCAGTCTCCACTGAGAAAAAATAAATAAAAAAGCAGTGAGGGGCCTGATCTCCCCACTGGAGTCTGCTGGCATCTTCTGTGGCACAGGGGTGAACTACCACTAGGCCCTGAGCTTTGTGGGGTGGTGCCCCCTGGGTGGGTTTTTTTTTCCTCCAGAGCCTACCTGCCTCTCCGCCCAGGCAGGCTCACCAGGCAGAGAGGCCTGCCCACCACTTCAATTTAGGGCGAAGTAAACCTCTATCATGTGTACAAGTGGCCCCTGACTGGGTTAGGCCATGGGCTTATATGGCTGAAGCCCAGCTTGGATTGGAGTCAATCAGGTGACTCCCTAATTGACCCCTGCCACACCTGCAGGCTGCTTTTGGTGTAGCGTCTTCTCTTAAAGTGACAGTTACACCAAATGCCATCACAGTACCATCATGGCAAATGCTTCAGATGACAAAGCCCTCTTAGGAAATGCAGTCACTGTTAGTAACTTTTGCATGGACTTTATGTGAATGTGTGAGGAAAGGGACTGTAGGATATTTTCCTTTGTTGTGAGACTTCTGCAGTAGGAAAATTGAAACCTTCTTACCACCAAGTCATGTACCAGCCATCACAAAAAAGAGAAGGGCAAGAGTGGGTTATAGCCTTTCTCCATGACCATGATGCAGACTTTGGAAAATTATGTCTTCATACTAGTTCTATCTTAAGCAAATTCCTAAGAGGGCAGTCTTGGATTTTTTAATATACCATATTTATGTGAATTTAAGATGAGGTTTCTTCCCATAATCAGTATGGGGGTGGGGGGGAAGCCCCTAGTCTTAGATTCACTTACAAAGCAGAGGTGGGGAATGGAGGCAGACAGCTGCTGCTGATCTGACTCTGGCCTTGAGCCCAGGTCGGGGATAGAGTCATACTCACAGCAGCCTCCTGCCCCACCCTCCTCTTGTCCTCTGCACATGCTTCCCCCCTACTTACCTCTTTCTGCCAAGCATAGCTTAACTCTGGATTGGGCTGGATTCCTTCCTGGGCTCAGAGTACAGGGAAACTCTATCCCCTGTTCAGACAATCAGCAGTACCACTGGTACTGCATGGGCTGCTAAGGGCTGAGTTTTATGTTCTGTACTCCAGAAGTGTCTGATACTAGAGTGCGGGCAGGGGATGGAGGGGCAGAGGCTGTGGGGAGCAGAGGGAAGGTGAAGAAGCTGTGGGAAGCAGGAGGTGGCAGGAGCTGTGTGGAATGGGGAGGAAGGGGCAGAGATTATGGGGAGTGAGTGGGGGGAAGGGGTAAAGACTGAGGTGAGCTAGGAGCTGAAGGGTGTAGGTGGGAGGCAGGAAGTTTGCAGGGGGGAGGAAGTAGGGGACAGAGGGCAAGGGGGCCTCCTGATTTCCCCCTCAGCCACCTGACCCCACCCACAGGCACTGATTTCCTTGCTGTAGTAGTGTTGAGGGGAATGAATTTAAAACAACCCTATGTTAATTAGATTCTATACCTAGAAAATTATAAGAAATTTATAAATTTTTATATGTAAAATCTTAAATTCATGGTCATCTTAGATTTGAGTAAAAGCAACATTTTAGTTTGGTTGTGTTTGTTTATTTATTTCAGTGGTTTTCAACTTTTCTGGACTATGAGGTACCCCTCCATAACATATATGAATTGAGTGGCACCCAATTTCAAGAATTAATTTATAAATTATAGTGTCTACTAGGGCTGTGCGAAGCACCTTCATTTAGTTTCAATGTCTATTTAATCATTTCAAAGGAACAGTGTTTTGTTTCATTGTTTCATTTTGTTTCATTTAGAAACACGGACAGTGTTGTTTCATCGAAACTGTTGTGCTGTTTTGATGAGTTTCAACATTTCACCCTATTATAGAATGGGGACTCATGAAAATGCCTAAAATGTTGCCATTTCTTGCCTGATTTGGATGAAACTTGCTGGGATGGTATCCCCTTCTCTGGGCATGAAGTCTGACAAGTTTCAAGGAGATAGGCACAGGGGTTTCTGGGAAAGTGCACCTCAAACTCTTCAAAGCAAAATTTGCCACCAGAAGCAGCCTTCTTTCATCTGGCATTCAGATCCAGGGGCCCACACCCCCGGGAGGGCTGCAGGGCTGTGACAGGCTCTTCCTGGGGGTGTGGGCCCCTGGATCTGTATGCCGGATGAGGGGAGGCTGTCACCAATGTCTGGGACAGGTGGCAGCAGCAATTTTCTCCAGTGCTGGGCACGGCCCATGCTCAGCCTACCCCGGGGCACAGATCCAGGGGCTCACACCCTGAGAGGGCTGCCGGGCTGTGCCAGAATCCTATTGGGAGTGTGAGCCCCTGGATTTGTGTGCCGGATGAGGGGAGGCTGCCACTGCTGCCTGGGACAGGTGGCAGCAACAACTTTCCTTCGGTGCTGGGCGCAGCCCATGCCCAGAACTGGTCCCAGATGGGAAAAGCAGCCTGAGCTTCCTCTCATCTGGAGCACAGATCTGCGGGCTCGCACCCCCAGGAGGGCTGCTGGGCAGTGCCAGACCCTTCTCAGGAGTGCAGGGCCCCGGATCTTCACTGGACTACAGGAGGCTGCTGCCTGGGACCAGCACTGGGCACAGCCCACTCCCAGCACCAGGGAAGACAGATGCTGTCACTGGACCCAAGCAGCAGTGGCAGCCTCCTGTCATCCAGGAGCAGATCCAAGGACCCACATCCTCAGGAGGGCTGCAGGGCTGTGCTGGAATCCTCCCAGGGGTGTGGGCCCCCAGATCTGTGCCAGATGACAGGAGGCTGCTGCCTGGGACTGGCACTGGGTGCAGTCCGCACCCAGCACCAGGCTCCATGGAGCTCAGCTTGGTGGGGGAAACGAGCGCAGCCCCAGCTCTGCCCACCTCTCGCTGCTGAGCTGCACTCCAATTGGCTCCACCAGCCCCATGGAGCTCAGGTTGGCAGTGGGAGGTGGGCAGACCTGGCGTTGTACTCTGTGGGGCTGGTGGAACTTATTGGAGAACAGCCTGGTGGCAAGAGGCAGGCAGAGGCGGGCAGAGGTGGGCCTGCACTCCATGGGGCTGGAGGAGTTGATTGGAGTGCAGCCCTGTGGCGGGAGGTGGGCAGAGCTGGCACTGCACTCCGATCAGCTCCACCAGCCCCACGGAATGCAGCCCTGCAGCAGGAGGAGGGCAGAGCTGGGGCTGCACTGAACCTCTTGCCACCAGGCTGAGCTTCATGGGGCTGGCAGAGCTGATCGGAGTGCAGCCCAGCAACAAGAATTGGGCAGAGCTGGCTTTGCCCTCTGATCGGATCTGCCAGTCCCACAGAATGCAGCCTTGTGGCAGAAGGCAGACAGAGCCAGAGCTGTGCTCTCCACTGGGCTGAGCTACATGTGGCTGTGGAGCTGCTTGGAGTGCAGCTCTCCCCTGGTTCCCACCACTGGGCTGCTTCGAAACTTGAAACAGTGCGAAATTTTTGAAACATTCTGAGTGCCCACATTTAATTTTGAAGCTGTTTCAATGCTTTTTGTTACATTGCAATTTCACTGTTTCAAGCTCAAAACACATCAAAACAGCTTTGAAACGAAACGCTCTGTAAAATTACGCACCACCCTAGTGTTTACCTCCTTGCAGAGGGACTTGGCACTAGGGATAGGGGTTTGTCCAGGCAAGGACAAGCTTGAGCTGGTGGATGGAAGTTGGATAGAAAGCTAGCTGGATTGTTGGGCTCAATGGGTAGTAATCGATGACTCAATGTCTAGTTGGCAGCTGGTATCAAGCGGAGTGCCCCAGGGTTTGGTCCTGGGGCCAGTTTTGTTCAATATCTTCATTAACAACCTGGAAGATGGGATAGATTGCACCCTCAGCAAGATCATGGATGACACCAAGCTTGGGGGTGTAATAGATGCACTGGAAGGTAAGTCTAGAATGCAGAGTGGCCTAAACTACTTGTACGATTGGGCCAAAAGACATCTCATGGGATTCAATAAGGACAAGTGCAAAGTCCTGCACTTAGGATGGAAGAATCCCATGTATCACTACAGCCTGGGGATTGACTGGCTAAGCAACAGCTCTGCAGAAAAGGACCTGGGGGTTACAGTGGACAATAAGATGGATATGAGTCAGCAGTGTGCCCTTGTTGCCAAGAATGCTAACAGTGTACTAGGCTGCATTGGTAGGTGTATTGCCAGCAGATGGAGGGAAGTAATTATTCAACTCTATTTGGCATTGGTGAGGCCACATCTGGAGTACTGTATCCAGTTTTGGGCTCTTCACTATAGAAAGGATGTGAACAAGTTGGAGAGAGTCCAGTGGAGGGCAAAAAAATGGTTTGGGGTCTGGCACACATGACTTCTGAGGAAAGGCTGAGGGAACTGGGTTTATTTAGTTTACAGAAGAGAAGACTGAGAGGGGAACTGATAGCAGCCTTTAACTACTGGAAGCAGTGTTGGATTTAGGCACAAGCTAAGCAAGCTTTAGCTTAGGGACTTGCATTATAAGGGGCCTCTAAGCATCAGCTGCTGGACCAGAAATGATTGTGGACTGGCCAACTATGGTCCCGCAGAGCGGGGCAGAGAGGCCACGACTCCTTCTGCAGGGCCCATGGTTGTGGTTTGGCCCACCCCCCTGCCCAGGGGGTGGAAGTACCTTTACCTGAGTTCTGGCTGGAAATTCCAGCCGTGGGTCTCTGAGAGGTGGTCCACAGTTTGCCAGGCCACAGCCGCAGCTGCTTCCAGTCCACAGTTTGCTGGGTAGCAGCATGGAAAGGTTGGGAGCCCCTAGCTTACAGTTCCACCCTGTCATAATCTGGCCCTGACCTGAAGGGTAGCTCCAAAGAGAATGGAGCTAGACTGTTCTCAGTGGTGACAGATGATAGAATGTGGATCAATGGTCTGAAGTTAGAGAAAGGCAGGTTTAAGTTGGATATTAGGAAAAACTTTCTCATTAAAAGGATGGTGAAGAACTGGACCAGGTTACCTTGAGAGGTGAAGAAACTTCCTTCCTTGGAGGTTTTTAAGGCCTGGCTCAACAAAGCACTGTCTGGAATTCAGGTTTTTTCAGAGGAAGGTGGAGAACTAACTCCAGAGCCATCCTGTTATCTGTTACAGTGAGGGGGGTGAATGTGTCTGGTGATCCACACTGTGGCAATGTGTCACATCGAGAGAGGTCCTGTGGCATTTAGGGCTTTGGAGGTCATAACCAACAACTTAAAAGCTGTACTCTTACAGGAACTGACAGATCCTGGAACCCGGTGTCATAGCCTGCTGAAATATTTTCTTAGTGACTTGCTGCGTCCTGCACCATTCAGTTGCCAAATAGTTTAAGAGGCATAGCCCTATCTTGAGCAATAGTTTTACCTTGTGGTAAGAAAAGCCCAAGGAGCAGCAGCAGCATTCCCACTGTCAAAAGCAAAGGCTATAAGGTGGATACACATAGCAAAAAACTGACAGATTATTGCTGTAATATTTTTATCATACAGCAGCTGGGGATCTAAAACTACCTTTAAACTGGAGTGTGTGGCTACAACATTTTAAATTCAGATTGCTAAAATGCCTTGAATTTCAACGCTTTTGGTATAACGAACTGGGAAGCTAACTTACTTTTCAGATAGCATTTTTTTTGAGTACTGTACAACTATAAACAGAAGATTGCCTATCACTCATTGGTTTATAGTTCTGAATGGTGAGATATTTCCAATAATCAAAAAAAAAAAAAGAGAGAGAGAGAAAGATAGAGATATCCTTTGAATATCTTCACAGTGGGGATTAGGACTGTAGCCATATTTATGTAAATTTTATGGATTTAGAACAATCTCACAGAGTAAAACAAAAATGTCTGATAACAAAACTGTACTATGCAAAGGCTGGTTTATCTCTTGTCTCTTGTTGATTGCTAATAGAAGTCTTTTATGTTCTGAATTCACATCACAAAGCTATTACTTTGACAGGTCCTATATGAAATATTTTTTTCCTTAAAGAAAGTAACTTACAAGAAACAGATTTATTCTTTGCTGTGCTCATAAGTTTCAGACCCATCAAAAATCCCCTTTTATCTGATTTTGGATACTGTTGATTGTCAGTCTCCTTTATAGTAGTTTAGATAGTATTTTTGCTTCTCAACCTATACATTTAAAAAACAATATGAAAGAACATAAAAGAATTTAAAAAATTCCAAGAGATATACAATGGCAAGATACATTTTCTATGTGACTTGAAATAAGAACTTGATACACTTTTCCTGTACCTGACATAAGATTACTTCTGTAGCCTATATGACTTTAACTACTACAGCATAGGTTCGACATTTACTGCATGTTTTGCAGCTCTACTATATGAGTATCTGAATATCTTGCTTAGAATCTGAGAATTGGAAATGGGCCTGATGTACCAGAGTAGTAAGCTGAATGGAAAAGTGGTTTTGCATTAATTCAGTGAAATAGATGGGCTAAATGTGTACATCAAACATTGTACCTATTACAGAGATAGAGAATACTTCAGAAAATAAGAAATGGTATACTTTCCTGAAACAGAGAAGGAGGGCCATATTAATTTATATGTTTAACCACTCAACTTTTTCATAGACAACAATAATGGTAGTTTGAACTACTGTGAATGCAAATATCCACCTACAGAATACTGCTTTGTAAAATGGATTATTTAAATAGAGGACAGGTGCTGTAACCACTTTAAAGAGAGAGGAAGAGCTGGTACTGTACTGTGCATTAGCAGTTGCAATCTAATGGTTATTGGTTATGTCTATATGTTGCAACATGATACAAGTTGCAACATTTCACTGTTCTTGTATTGCTTGTATTTGTGAATTGTATAGCTGTACTCTGTAATGATACAGTTCTTATATCTGTCTCTAACAAAATCTTTTAGATTATTTGGATGGAGATTGTGATTTTCTTGAGAGATTCTTTTCACATTAATAAATTTTTTATATATAGATTACAATTTGAGTTAGATGCTGGTTTTGCAGCTGTAAATGTGGGGGTCTGTGGGTTTTCTGTCTATGGGGGTATCTGCTCCCCTCCCCCAAATGGATCATGACCTAGGACACATACTTGGACTCTCCCTCACCCCTGCAGTTGTTCCTCACATGCTGTTACTTGTACCTGTGTGTGTCCCTTAAAACCCACCACACTGTAGTGATATAGCTTAGTTGCACTGGATACTTTTATTCTATCTTCTCTGTCAGCATCACACCTTTTAGCTTCCCTGTCCCCCACCCCAACCTAACCCTAATCTAAGTAGGCTATGTTCTTACTAGGTAATTTAGTTGCATTCCCCACAACAACCCTGTACTATGTAGTCATCCTTGCTCTAGATATTTGTATTTCCTCCTACCCCTTTGACTCTGTAACTACCTTTTTTAACATTCACTAATAAGGTTAAAGTTATAGGATGAGGCCTATCCCTTTCACTCTGGGCATTTTGTAGCAATGTGGTACTGCTTTTGTGTTTTCCCCTTAGCTTGTTCATCAGCCTTTTAGATTTATAAACAAATTTATAAATTTTATGGAACCTAATTATTGGGGGTTGTCTTATATTTGGGATCATCTTCTATTCAAGTAAATATGGTATATTGGGTTGCAGCCTGGTGACATCCATAGTTACAGCCTTCTCAGGGAGGTGGCTAATAGTCCAGATCTTGTTGAGAAAATCTGTTGTTTCTTGTAGAAAACTTTCTCTTTGAGTGGCAAGTGGTTTAAGGTGAGATTCTATGAATTCTGGTAGTTCCTCAGTGAAGGTACTAGTTAGATGTGTAGTTCTGTTAGAGTTATCTTGTTTAAGTATTTTGGGAGCATATAAAAAGGTTCCTAAGGCAAAAATCTGGTGGAAAAGTGTGCTAATTTTTTTAAGTGGTATGGAAAGAAAATGGTAATGGTTTTCCAGTTCAAAGGTGAATAATAATGTGAAGTTTACTGATTATCATTTTCTATACCTGACAATACTCCAGGTCTAGCTACACATTTCAGAAAAGAGATGTTTGTGATAAATACAGAGAGTTGTTTGTTTTCTCTCTCTTTTTTTTTGAACCTCTTTGATGGGTGTGATAGACCATGCATGACAGAGTCACCAACAGGCCACGGGCATGCCCTACTTACCTAGTCACATCACACCTTCCATTTTGTTGTTTTTTCCAAATGAATCTTTGCTTGTGGGGAGGTGGTATAAGTGAAACTCTGGTGGCATTGGGGTGATTGTGTTGGTGTAGCTTCTATGGGATGCCTCTTCTCCTACACCCCACCCCTTTCCACTCTGGTGTTATCACTCTGGTGATGAATCAGGTGGCTATGAGATCCTTTATTCTTTATAGATAAGCAATGAGGCTTGGATCTTCATGTACCATGTGCCTCTATCTCACAAATTACAACAAAAACAGTTAATGTAACAAAAATAGCTCATGCCTGTTGGCCAGGCAGAACATCAGTTGCCTCAGATACATTCAGCTGCCCCTTTCCTGGGGTGTGAATTTAGTCCAGTGCCTGGACACCACTTCTGACCCTCCAGTCAGGCTCCCAATGACTTCTTGAGGGTTGCCTCTATCATTCAGGCTCTTTCTGCTCCCATTTGCAGCATGGTATGATGCACCTCTGGGTCAGCTCATGCTAATTCCCAGTGGAGATTGATCTCCAGCCCACCACCTGATGGGGCACTTCTGGCCTTTAGATTTTCCCAGTTGCCCCACTGCATTGAGGAGCCACCTCACTGCGGCTCCTCTGGCCGCAGATCCTTTGAGCTGCCCTCTCCTTTCCCCATCTCACTATGGTCACTTAATGTGCAGTGTTGGGTGAGGGTGTAATCCCCACAGCCTCAGGTGTTGGGTACTCTCTAGCTCTGCTTGCAGGGAAGTGTCCAGTTCCCTTATAAGTGCTCCAGCAGTGGGGGAGACATGAAGCTCTGCTTCTGGAGTTCCAGTGCATGCCCTCTCTCTCTTCTGTCCAGCCTGTCCTTTAGGCCAGTGAGACAGTGGCATGTGTGTGGCTTTGTCACAAGGGCTCATTCTTTATTCACATAATTTCATGCAACTCATGCAACTGTACAGTCTTGTAATTTTTATTTTCTCACTCAAGATTTAATTAATAGGGCAAAGGTCAAGTATGTGAAAAAGTTTCTGAGCTAATGAGCCACCTTTTTCCCTAGCTTGTGGATATGGAGGAACCCAGAGCAGTGGAAGTAGTGAATTGTTGTTGCATGAGATGGAAACAAAATGTGAGCAAGTGCGGGGTAGGCAGCAGGAGGCAAGGTGTGGGGTGGGAGGGCAAGGGCAAGGGTCAGGCTGCTCGACCCCCACTTACTGCCTGCCTTCTACTGCCTCCCCCTGCTTCTCCCACTGCTTGGCCCCACTTGCCCTCATGCCTCTTCTTTTCCTGCTGCAGAAGTGGAGGCAGGAAGACTTCAAGATGACCCCCCAATAATTAAATTCTACATGTGAAAAATGTATAACAAATGTATAAATTTTCCATGTCTCTCACTGGGGTTGTAGAGAGGCAGCAGCAAGGCGCCAGACTTCCATGCGTAGATCCTGAGATGGTGCAGAGTCACTTGGAAGAACTGGATGCCTTTAAGTCGGCAGGCCCAGATAAGCTCCATCCGAGGGTGCTGAAGGCACTGGCCGACATCATTGCAGAGCCACTGGCGGGAATATTTGAATGCTCGTGGCGCACGGGCCAAGTCCCGGAGGACTGGAAAAGGGCTAACGTGGTCCCCATTTTCAAAAAGGGGAGGAAGGAGGATCTGGGCAACTATAGGCCAGTCAGACTCACCTCCATCCTTGGTAAAGTCTTTGAAAAAATTATCAAGGCTCACATTTGTGAGAACCCGGCAGTGCAAATTATGCTGAGGGGAAACCAGCACGGGTTTGTGGTGGGCAGATCGTGCCTGACCAATATAGTCTCTTTCTATGACCAGGTTATGAAACGCCTGGACACAGGAGGAGGGGTGGATGTCGTATACTTAGACTTCAGGAAGGCCTTCGATACGGTATCCCACCCCATACTGGTGAACAAGTTAAGAGGCTGCGACGTGGATGACTACACAGTCCGGTGGGTGGCGAATTGGCTAGAGGGCTGCACCCAGAGAGTCGTGGTGGATGGGTCGGTCTCGACCTGGAAGGGTGTGGGCAGTGGGGTCCCGCAGGGCTCGGTCCTTGGACCGATACTCTTTAATGTCTTCATCAGTGACTTGGACGAGGGAGTGAAATGTACTCTGTCCAAGTTTGCAGATGACACAAAGCTATGGGGAGAAGTGGACACGCCGGAGGGCAGGGAACAGCTGCAGGCAGACCTGGATAGGTTGGACAAGTGGGCACAAAACAACAGGATGCAGTTCAACAAGGAGAAATGCAAAGTGCTGCACCTAGGGAGGAAAAATGTCCAGCACACCTACAGCCTAGGGAATGACCTGCTGGGTGGCACAGAGGTGGAAAGGGATCTTGGAGTCCTAGTGGACTCCAAGATGAACATGAGCCAGCAGTGTGATGAAGCCATCAGAAAAGCCAATGGCACTTTATCGTGCATCAGCAGATGCATGACGATAGGTCCAAGGAGGTGATACTTCCCCTCTATAGGGCGTTGGTCAGACCGCAGTTGGAGTACTGTGTGGAATTCTGGGTGCCACACTTCAAGAAGGATGCGGATAACCTGGAGAGGGTCCAGAGAAGGGCAACTCGTATGGTCAAGGGCCTGCAGACCAAGCCCTACGAGGAGAGACTAGAGAAACTGGACCTTTTCAGCCTCCGCAAGAGAAGGTTGAGAGGCGACCTTGTGGCTGCCTATAAGTTCATCACGGGGGCACAGAAGGGAATTGGTGAGTATTTATTCACCAAGGCACCCCCGGGGGTTCCAAGAAACAATGGCCACAAGCTAGCAGAGAGCAGATTTAGATTGGACATTAGGAAGAACTTCTTCACAGTTCGAGTGGCCAAGGTCTGGAACGGGCTCCCAAGGGAGGTGGTGCTCTCCCCTACCCTGGGGGTCTTCAAGAGGAGGTTGGATGAGCATCTAGCTGGGGTCATCTAGACCCAGCACTCTTTCCTGCTTATGCAGGGGGTCGGACTCGATGATCTATTGAGGTCCCTTCCGACCCTAACATCTATGAATCTATGAATCTATGTGTAGAGCCTAGTTACTGGAGGGTCATCTTAAATTCAGGGTATTCTTGGATTTGGGTAAATACAGTAAATAGTTTAAATTCAAAAGTGGGGTCATATTTACAATTTGTTCATGTAATATGAATGCCAAACTATGACCACAAAGAGTGTATATACTCTTTTCTATTCAGCTGATCAATAGGTCCTTTTGTAATGAGTCAGAGGAGTACCTAGTAATTTTGGAGCTCTGAGCAGAGATTCTGTTGAGCACCAAGTTAGTGAGGGGAGGAGCTAAGTGCCAGAAAGAAGGGGTGAGGATCCCCAAATACTGCCCCACTCCCCCTGTCCTACATATGCTATTGTTTGTGGAAGTTCTGCATGATGCAACTGTTAAGCTGTCTATGTTTAGGGAGAATCCCGTAGCGGGTGACTCCTAGTCCCATTTAATTTCAGACTGGTAGTGTAGTAACCTGAAGATTTGAAAAACATTTATCTTTAGTTCTCTGTTAGTCATTAATTTGTTTTTATTGCATATTTATGAGAAGTATCAAGATCAATATCTGTTTTGTCTTTGTTTGGATGGGAAAAGTGACATATTCTTAAGGGGCCAAATGTTCAACGTGAGCATTTTAAAATTGTATTGAATCAGTTAGTAGGAGAAAGAATAACATAAGGTATATTCTAACAGTAGGGAGTAGATGCAGTATATATTTCCACTTGCAAAAAGGAGCTACCCATTTCTGATCAGAGAGGAGATTAAGAGCTACTTTTATTTTATAATTTCAAGACAAGAACTAGAGTAAAACAAAATTTGTAAAAGCCTCTTTCACCATTATACATATCGTATTGCTTTGTTAGTGATGATTATTTTTCATTGGGACAAATATAATTTTACTGCAATGAGGTTCTTGATTGCAATTTAAGGAAATTGAGATTTGGAACTGTGAAATATGCAAGCAGAGACTTAACAAAAGAAAGATTAATGAGTTTATGAAAGGTGTGTGTATGGTCCATACCAAAGCCAGACATACTGCCTGCCATGTAAGTGAATTGAGAAGATTGTGGTATTAACATTTTACAGGGAATTTTGATTATTCAAAAATAAATAAATAACCTCCCCACAACTCAAGAGACTAGAGAACATAGCTGCATACTAGATGTTCCCTGGAAGATATTAGAACCCTGCTAAAGCAGCAAGGAAACTAATGTGTTGCTATTTCCTTGGTCTGTCATTATTCCCATATTTATTTTTACACCTAAAATTCCATGAAGAGATAGTTACCTCTTTCAGGCACTTGAAAGAAATATTAAAAAAATAAATCACATCTAACAAGAAACAAAAGTTGTCAAATCTGAAGCAAATGTATTTTGGGTGAGAAGTAGATCATATTTATTATTTAGTATAAACAATAGCTAGGTTGTAAAGAGGCTGATTCTAATTTCCATTGCATCACTGCAAATCTTTAGTATCAGCACTTAAATACATTTTATGTTAATTGAGTAGAAAACTTGGGGTGATTGGCCCTCAGCAACTGATTAAAAGTCAGATCCAACTTTTGCATTACTAGCCCTTGGTAAGGAACAGGAAAAGACAGGATAGAATAACAGATGTAAATATATCTATATTGAACATATTTGTATACGTGCTTTTTTCTAGGCTGAATTTATAGGCAGCATACAAGACTTATTTTTGATTTACACTGGACTGAGACTTGGAATCAGAACAAGCTAGTGTGATTCCAATCTGATCTTAAACAAAAAAATGACCAGGATTTAATTAAAGGATATGGTATCAAGCACCGATAGTGAAAATCAATTAAGGCTTGCTTCCAGTTCCTATCTGAGAAAACTGTAAAACTCAGAATTGAGACCTAAAAGTTGTTTCTTACTATCTGCTAGTTATGATTATGTATGTATGTGTCTGTTCAGCACTGACAGTGTTTGTATATACAGTGGTGCAGTATAAAATATTCTCCTTCTCAAATGCTTTCAATTTGTTTGGTACCTTACTCTATTTAAACTTAAACCATCATGGGTTGTCATGTAACTGGCCCTAACAGAGCCATGCACTGCAGTAAGACTCTTTATGCATAGTCTGCCCATATCACAGTCCCAATGCGAGAGAAGAACCTGGCCTGCCTACACAGAGCACCAACTGATCCACCTTCCAAGTGAGAAGGTGGCTAGGGAGCAAGAGGCAGATGAAGTTCTGTCCTTGTGCTGCAAAGTTGCAAGATGCAAGGGCTGGGCTAGCAAAGGGCAGAAGAATACTTTACAGTGGGTATGTCTACATGTGCTCTTCATGGAAAACAATTGCTCCTGGGCTCTGTTTTTGCACATCTGCCTGGAACCACAGCAAAGGAGCCCAAAGCTCTCTAAAGGTACAACAAAGTTGGTGGAGGGTTGTTACTCCTCCTCAGAGCTCTGGGGCTTTTTGAAATATTCTCTGTGGGTTGGTGGGATTTTAGGGGCCCAAATGTTCAGACATAGGCCTACAGCCCAGCCTCATCCCATACCAAAGGAAGCATGGAGACTAAAGTAAAGTTAAACAAGAAAGTATATTCAAATCACAACCTATAACCACAAACAATATATATAGACAACAGTATACTATATACAATACATGCAGAGCAAGAAAATACAGTATCTACTGCACCGGTGGTACTGCACTGGCCAGGTGACAATATGGCATAGTACAAAGGCCTGTCCCTGAGATCTGCTGACAGCCAGTGGACAGTAGTCATTTTAATGAGGGTTTCTGACCCTTTCCCCCTTGGGGTACTCAGCACCTCAGACCCAGGGAGGGCAATATGTTATCAGAGCCAAGGCCAGGCAGAAAGTTGAGGTGGAAAATGCTGCCAGGTAAGTATGGTCTCCCCAGCTCACTGGAGTATCCAGGTGCAAGTCTTCTCATGAACATGCTCTTCTCTCTCTCTCTCCAGGCTTACAGATATGCAACACAACACCACAATGACAACAGCAACAACCTCTACACTCACAGCCACCACATATGCACTCGCCCAGTAACTCGCATGTGACAGCCACAATCACATGCCAAGGTGGTGACTCCCATACCTTTTAGACTACAAGGATAGTGCCACCTGCCAATCATACCTCTCAACCAATCTCTTATGCAGGTGATCCATCACTTAGGTGTCCATCAGTTTTCACCCAATCAAATGTAATAATGCCTCATAATTCTTCTTGCCAACCAAGTCATGTAACCTGGGAGCTACTGCACATACTTATAACAACTTAATATATATAACTGGGTCATGACATCATGAAAGGTCAAATGTCCAGCTCTTCTAGAAGCTTCAGGCCTTCTAGTCATTCCCACATTCTCATACCAGGGTCGTGGCTGGAGAAATGTGATGTCAGCAGTCAACATTGGAACCATACCTAGAGTCCTGGTGGCCTTGGGCAAACTTTTAGTATTGGACCACTCTTCACTAGAGATAATGATAATAATAATTATTATTTGCACCATTTTTGGGCCTCCTTTCTGTTCAGGCCCCAGGTGGCTGCCCAGTTTGCTCAAGCCTGTGTCTGGCGCTGTCAACAGTTGAGCCAGTCAGAACAGCCCTAGCTGGCAGGGGGCCTGACATCCCAGAACTGTTCCAAGCTGGTTCAGCATGCCACAGAGGGGCTGGCAGGGGCATGAGGGTTCTCCAGGATGAGGCTAGCTGGCTAGCAGCCCCTGATTTGAAGCATTCTTGTGCACTAGCCAGCCCCAACATCTACATGTGTTGCAGCAGAGTAAATAATGCTTCTGCGGAGTAGTACTTGTGTTGACAAGTACTATCTTATGGTGGCATTAATTAGTTTACTGTGGCCTAATAGGGCTGCATGTATAGATGCTGAGACTTTACTGTGGAGCTAATTAGGCAATTTCTCAGTAAACATCTCATGTAGATGCATCCAGTATACGCTGATTTGGACAGCTTGGTAAAAGAGCTTACGCAAAAAAAAAGACTTCCCTGATCTTCCTTTCTGTAAAATCTCTTGTAGTTTTCTCCATTGTATCAAAGCAGAAGCAATATGTGAGATATTATTTTTCAAAAAGTAGTATAACACACTGTTCATTTCTTTTGTACCTCTCACATAGTAAAGTGCAATACATTTATGGTTCCATCTGGGAAGAGTTTGCAGTAATGAACTCGTGTTGTTGTTTTGCCAACCTAACACTTCATGAAATACTGAAGTGCCACTTGCACGTTTAGAAAGAATCTCTGCTAGTGATTTTGTGCTATGTAAATCAAATTGAATACAGTAATTTTGAACTGTTTCCTCAGTAATACTAAGAGGAATAATAGCAATCATAATGAAATAATATGAGATTAGCCATTAGCAGAAAAGGAAAACATCTGATTGGGGAAGGAATAACTGAATGGTTGCAACACTCAGTTCTTGACCACTGACATTTGTAACAGAACCCCCAGTTTTTCTTTTTATATATATATATAGAGAGAGAGAGAGAGAGAGAGAGAGAGAGATGCATTCCCTTCCCCAACTATTTCTGACTTTTTCTCTCCCTCTCTATTCCCTATAGATAAGTATAAGTAAGTTAAGACATAGACTGAGCTAAGACATAGGATAAGCTTTAGTATTTTATTTTGGTAGCAAGTTTTTTTTTTCTCTCCTTCTTTATGGATATCCACTGTTTTATATTGTATAATTATGTTTATATTGATTTTTTTTACTGTTTTATATTACTGTTTTACTGATACTATATGATTTAGACCTACATATGTAAGTTAGCATAAGTCATGTCAAGTTTCCATTTTGTCTGTCAAGCAGCCATTTTGTATCCTCTGCCCAGGTATAACCTATGACTCATGTCTAACCAGTCTCATGTAAACTGGTTCCTGAATGAATGGGGATGAATGAGGGTGCTGAGATACAATGGCAACAGGCCTCTACTAAATAATGAACTCAATGACTGGTCCATGAGCTCACCGACCAGACTATTGCCTTCCATTGACTCATTCAGGAACAGAACAGAAAAAGACAAAGACCCTACAGAAATCAGCCAACCCACTATTGCAACACGGACACCTGGAACTGTACGTCGTTGCCTGGAGTGCACATGCTCAGTACACCAGGGCTGACCCTTGCCTGGGCATGCCCTTGCCAGTTGTGTCATAGAAGGTCTGCTCCTATAAAAAGGGGTAGTAAAGACAGACTCAGTGGGATGCCCTCTCCATCTACACTAGCACCACGCCATGCCACCTATCCACCCAGAGGCCCTGCCGGCAACCCCCTCTGGATAACACCTCACCGGAGAAGACCCCAACTGGCCATCAAGGATCAATTCATAGCCCAGGATAGATAGCTATCACCCACTTTCCTTCCCCAAACACAGAATCTGCACACTTTAACTTCAATCTCTCCACCAAGCCTTTCTCCTCCCCTGCTACCACTGTGTGGGAATGTGTGTGTGTGAGTGCTTGTGTGTGTGTGTGTGTGTGTGTGTAGGAACCAATAGCCTCATCAACTGTACAATATACTGTTTATTTAATAAACCTGTTAATTGGAACCCGAGTTGGGTTTTGCCTCTGACCCCCCAGCCCTACTCCAATCTCTTGGCTTTCTACCCTTCTGATCTTCTCCCTGATTTCTCTCTCTCTCTTCTCTCAACCCCCCAGGATCCCTCCCCAGCCTCTGGTTCCATCCCAGCTTCCTTTTCCCTACTCACCACCGCTTTTCCATCTCTCTTTAAATCTCACCTGATTCCTTCTGTTCCTGGCTTTAGCTCCCAGCTTCCTCATCTCAGTCCCGCCACCTCTGCCTTCCCCACAATCCCTATCTCTTTCTGCCTTCTCTCCCCAATCGTTCCTGTCCCTCTCTCTCTCTGTTCTCCCACTCCTCCATTGTGTGCCACTGCGTCCTCTTTCTCTCCCCAATCTCTCCTTGTTTCTGTTTGTGTTCTCCAGTAGCCTCCCAGTCCTGGCTTGCTGCCACCACTTTCTAGCTTCATTCCCCTTCCCCTCTGATCCCTGGTCCAGCCCCAACACCCGGAGCCTTCCCTGCTGCTCCCCGGTCCAGCTCCAGCACTCGGAGCCTTCCTCACTGCTCCCTGGTTCAGCCTCGGCACCCAGAGTCTTCCCCACTGCTCCCCAGTCTGGTCCAAGCACCTGGAGCCTTCCCCACTGCTCGCTGGTCTGGCCCTGGCACCTGGAGCCTTTCCTGCTGCTCCCTGGTCTGGCCCCGGCACCTGGAGCCTTCCCTACTGCTTCCCAGTCCAGCCCCAACACCCGAAGCCTTCCTTGTTGCTCCCCAGTCTGGCTTCGGCACCCGGAGTCTTCCCCGCTGCTCCCTGGTCTGGTCCAATCACCCAGAGCCTTCCCCACTGCTCCCCGATCCAGTTTCTGGCTTCCCTGGCAGCCCCTGCAGTTTTCCCACTTCCCTAATTCAGCTCCTGGCTTTTCCGGCAGCCCTGCAATTTCCCCATTCCCTCTCAGCCCCTCTCCAGCACCTGCAGCTCCCCATCCCAGCTTCCAGTTCTCCCTAGCCCCTCCAGCTCCCCCCAGTCCCAGTTTCCCTCTTCCAGTACCTTTTGGTTCCCCCACAGCCCCAGCTCCAGCCCCAGCCCGAGCCTCTGTGCTGGCTTCTCCCTGACATCACTCCTCTGTTCTGCCAGCTTTGGGCATTGTACTTTAATCAATTAACATCAATTAACCTCAAGTAAAGCCAGCTCCCCTCCAGTCTGCCAGTTCTAATTCTGGCCCCCTGGCAACTTTCACTCTCTTATTTTTCCCTCCCTCATCTTAACCCCTATCCATTTCCCTCCTTCCCCTCTGTATGGAAATCTTTAACCCTTGACTCCCTCTCCCATAGTCACCAAGCACCCTAGGTATCCCAAGTACCCCAAGCACACACATACCACACCAGCCAAGTTAGGAACTCATCTGTGTGTATGGGTAGGTGTGTGCGTGAACTGGCAAATACATATATATATAATTGTGTGCATGATATACGAATTAGTGATCTGTGTATGTGTACTGAGTGTGTGGGTATTGACAACTGATTGTTGTCTAATTTTCAGTATGTATAGTGTGTATGTGCTTAGACTGGTAATCTTGGATGTGTATGTGCCTGCATTGGAAGTGTATGTGTATGTACCTGGTGGTGTGTATGCACCTAGTGTGTGTGCATGCACCTAATTGATTTTTGTGTGTGTATATGGGCAATTGTTTCACACCCTCCCATCTAACAGCACAATTTTGAGATCCTGAGAGTTGACCTGACCCTACAGGACAACATCAGGGGAAGTAGGCTTCCCACCCCACACAAATCTGGGGATGGGCAGTTCCTTGGGCTGGAGGATCACTTGGAGAGTTTTGGTGAACTGCTGCAGGGAGGGTCAATGCCACGCCTCCCCTCCCCCTGCCCCTTGCATCACCAGGCCAGGTCATCACCCCCCTACCTCAATCCAAAACAGTTCACCAAAACCCTTTAAGTTGCTGTGCCCCAGGATTCAGGTCTGTGCTGTCACCACCCAGCAATCTTGGCCTCAGCCCCAGAGTCTCCATGGAGACCTGCCTGGGCAGGTCTTGAGGGCAAAGAGAACTCAGCCAGGGGATTTGATGGGGCCATGGGTGGGCAGGGAGCAGCATCTGGGAGCAGGATGGGTAGGCAGGGCCAGGGCCAGGGCCAAGGTGGGGATCACAAGCATTGAAAGCATGGGGCTGGGGCCTAGGGAAGAGCCGCGATCTGCTCGCAGAATGCCTGGCCCATGAAACCTGTTCCCATTGCAGGGATATGCAGGCAGCAGATCTTGGCTCTGCCCTAGGCCTCAGCCCTGGGCTGTCACCACCCCACAATCCTGGCCCCAACCTCAGCCCTACTCCTTCCAATACTCCCAGCAGTGGGTGCAGGGTAGATGAGCTGGGGTCCCCAGGCAGCAGGGCTGGGTCTGGCAACATTGGCAGTGGCAGCTGGAAGGAGCCACTACCACTGGGGCTGCTGAGAAGTGGAGTTCAGCCACTGTGCCACCTGGTGCATGCCTGGGGGTGACAAGACCACCTGCGCAGTAATTTAATTCAGGCAGGGCTGAGGGACCTGCTGCAGGCAAGATAAAATTCCTCAGTGGGCCAGATCCATTTTACAGGCCATATTTTGCCCACCCTTGATAATCTATGATCCCTAATCTATATAATCTGAGGGGGGGATTTGGTGGCTACCTGCAAACTCATTAGGGGAGATCAGCAGCAAATAGGAAGGGTCCTATTCCCCCTAGCAGCACCTGGGGTGATGAGGAACAATGGCCAGAAGCTGCTGGAGAATAGGTTCAGGTTAGAGATTAGGAGGCACTATTTCACTGTCAGGGTAGCTAGGATCTGGAACCAACTTCCTAGGGAAGTGGTCCTCGCTCCTACCTTGGGTAAATTAAAAAAGCGGTTGGATGAACACCTGTCTGGGGTCATGTGATCCCAGTGTGTGCTCCAACCAGTGGTGGGGAGTTAGACTAGATGATCTATTCAGGTCCCTTTTGACCCCTAACTACTATGAAACTATCTCACCCTGTACATGAGCTAGACAGATTGTCCCCATCTGAGGATCTGGCCCTATATTATCTAGAGCTAGATAAATATCATAGGAAAAATGTGATTAGCATTTTGTTGAATTCCAAAATCAAATTGCATCTGCAATGTTGGTGCCCTTTCATACTATCTCTCAGTCTACTCTGAATAACTGAGTTTTATCTGCATGAATGCTTGTGGGCAGGGAAAATTAAGCTGACTTGAGAACTTGCCAAGTATAGTTTGATTGTTTACTTAGTTACCCTTGTGGAAACCAGGCCTCAGGAGTCAGCAGAGTAAAGGGGGTAAAAAGGGCATCAGTCACAGTAGGACTTTAACCATCAAGTAGAAATAATGTATGTTAGATGGAATTGTGCATTCTATGACTCCCCCTGAACAGAGAGTCCCACAATCCCCCACCCATTTTGCCACAGAAATGTCAAAATGCATTGAAATGCACTTAAGATCTGACTGCACTATTCACCACAGGAATATACACCTGCATGCAATTATTTTATATCAACAGCTGTGGGGATTCCATAAAATTTAAAGAACAGTAAATGCAGGATCTGAAAAATGTAAAGAAAAGAAAACTACTTGACATTTCTCAGAGTTGCTCACTGGAGTCCTGGAACAATGATGATGAAAAGAGCCAGAAAAAGAAGAAACTCCAGCCCTTCCCAGTTAGAACTTTGTTCTTTAAAACTAGAATTGAGCATGCAAACAGAATTATTTTGTGTAAATTTACTATTTATCTTTTTTTTGTGGGGTTTTTAAGTTTATTTTGAGTACTTCACAGCTGTACTGATTGGCTCCCAACAGATTCATTTTTTGCCACCTTTCAGGGCATTCAAGGTCTGATTTATTTCCAAAGCTCTTTCTAGCATGGGGAAGGGACAGTGTGGAGTGAAAGGAAGAGGCAGCAGGGAGAAAAATTATTTTTGAGGGCAGCTGAGAAGAAATGTAACTGTAGACAATATCCCAATTAATACAGTATATTAGGTGTCGTGTAGGTGTAGAATGTGAGAAGAAATAATTACAGCCAATTCCTTGTCTCCTTCAAGGTGGTTTTGCAGTGATTCATGCACAACAGTTTAACTTGAAATTATGTTCATCATTTAAACATAAACTTATTAAGTATAGGTTGTAGATGTGCATCCCTTTTAGACTTAATTTTTCTTCTTTTCCAAGGGGTATGTGGGCAGATAAAAGGATCTATGTAGATGTATATGTTTGTATTTAAGAAACTTTGTTTCCAAATTTATATACCTACTTATTTGAAATGATATGTATTGATGTACAGCACTCTTAAAGCAGAACTGCTTTGGCACTGAAGCCTTTGTTTATGGGTTGCTTGTAAAGCATATATTAATGGTCAGGATTTTGAAAAAAAAAATGTCTTGTGGCTTGAATTAATGAAGAAAACTTTCAGTAAACAAGAATGGAAGGGAGGACATGATTTAGACTTGGATGATGGATACATTTTCATGTAATCCAGGGCTCTTCAGGTTACATTATGCTGTGTTAAGCAGCATACATAGATGAAATACTGTAAGCTATTCTTCAGTGAAGACAAAATGTTGAGGGTATGTAATTCAGATTCCATTCAAGACTAGCTTCAGAACATTGAAACGACATGCAGGCACACTATGTGGTAGGAGGTTTTTCCTTTTCTAAAAACACAAGTCAGGTTAGTATAGACTTGAATCACCCTAGGTCAAGGAAAATCAGGTTTCATTTATTTAACACCAAGGGGTGCATTTTCAGTACAAACGTTAAGGATTTTGTCGCACAACTCCCATTGGTGTTAATGGGAGTCATATGGCTAAATTCCATTGCATCTTGCTGAAATGGATCTCTTTATGCTGACCTAGGCACTTCAGAGCAAAGGAAAATACTTTAAGCAGGTAAAGTTTTACAACCACCCCACAAGTCAGAAGAAAAAAAGCTTTAAAAAATGGTGTTTTTTTCCATTTGCTCTGATAGCCAAAGAAATACAGTTGTTTTCTCTCTCAGTTTAAGTATTATCCCTTATAGCAAAATAGAAAGTCCTATGAGTGACTGAGTTTGCAATAATAACACAATTATACTTCTTTCATCTAACTGAGTCCTATCGTGAAGGGCTGCTGAAGCTTCTGTCTCAGACCAAAGTTAGCCTATTAATACTTTTAGGGTTCAGACAGCTGTAACATCTGAGTTCCAGTTTTCACTAATCTGTGTTGTCATGCTAAGAATATAAAAAGTATTTTTTTTAAAGCTCTCTTTGTGATAGTTTTCTTGACTGTAACTCAAGAGTACATCTTGACATGCATACATGTTGCATGTGTGTGCATTCTTGTTCTGGTCTGTGGCCTGAACTGCCTTGTTACTTACTTTGGCTGTCCTTAAAGCATTGTTAACAGTGTTTTAACAATACATGGCTTGGCCCCAGACACTGGAGGCCACGTACAGAATTTATACTTAGTGCATGGTAAGCATACAGAAAGTACTCTACAGCCATAACTGAACAGATAGGGTATATAAAGGGCTGTAAAAATGGTGGATCCCACTCTAAGACAACCCTGGATGGATGTGATATTAGACTTCAGCACTGTTGGTTAAAGTGCTATAATGAACATCTGTACCAGATCCCCTAATAACTCATGGTAGGTCACATACCACTGGCAAGCCATGGGGCTTTGTGGTACTCCATTCACCCACCTTGCAGAATGGCACTCTAGCCTCTGTCAGAGCTCATCTGGTCTGCCTGAGCACTAGGCCAGCCCTGCTCACAGGCTTTTAGTGACCCAAGGCAGCAAAGCCCCTGTTTCCAACACCCACTCCCCTCCACCTTGTTCCCTTCACCCAGCTGTGAGCTACTGTCTGGTATTATTACTCAGTGTGCAGATTCCACCCACTCCATCTGGGCATTTGTAAAGATTGCAGGTTTAGATTAAGTGCTGTGCTGTTTACTAGGCAGTGGCCATATCTACATGTGCAAATGCTCTTGGGTGGGTTTACTCTACAGTAAATTACTCAGGGTAGGGATCTACATGTGCAGGGAGGTGGGAGCAGATTTGCTGCTCATGGCAACAGCCTGCTGCTGGCCCTGCAGTAGCCAGGGGGAGTTCTAGGCTCCCTCTGGGTGCTAGCCCTGGGGCTGGCAGGGATCACAGGGCCAGAAGACAGCTGTCTCCTGGTGGGGGGCTGGGACATAGCTCCATACTCCCAGGAGCTGCCTGCTGCCAGAGTGGGCTCTACCACTGGAGCCTGGGCAGGGACAATGTCCCTCTACCTGGAAACAGGGAGCTCCCATCACCCACTCTGTGATTGCAGTTGGGGCTGAGAGTTTCTTATCCCCCATCAGGCATGATAAGAATCTCCTAGCTTTGGCCCTGTGATCACAGAGTGGGGACTGGGAGCTCCCTGCTGCTAGGCAAGAGGACATTGTCCTTGTCCGGGCCTTGGTGGCGGAGCCCACCCAAGAAGCAGGCAGCTCTCAGAGGCAGGGAGCAATCTCCTGCCCCCTGCTGCCCAGCTGACCAGGAACACATTTGGTCCCAATCAGCCATCTATATGTGCTGTATTGTGCAGCACTTATTCCCAAATAAATTATACTTGTGTTTACAGGTAGCAAATTTACTCGGGATGAGAGCAAAGTGATGTGCAGTAAGCATCTGTACATGTAGAAGGTGACATTTACTGCTCATTAATTTGCTCTATACTTAACTAAAGCATCTTTTGTAGACACATCCACTTCATTCACACAGGGGGCAGTCCAAGATGTTCATCTTGTAAAGTGTTGTTTTGAAGCATCTGTATCCAGATCTCAGTCTGTTCAGTTTGAACCACACTTCTCTGTCAAGGTCATGCCTGATGGAGGACTTCTTTGGTGTTGATATAAAATGCTGCAGGAATAGATTTCAGACAGTATTACTCTGAACAATCATTTAATTTCCATTCACTCCATCCCTTACCTAAACATAGCACAACACACAAAGCCACAGTACCCATCCTTCCAGGCTCTCTATGAGCCCAGAAATCTGACAGCAGGGAAATGGTTAGGGTCTGTCTTCTTATGTCACTTGGTCTAATGCCCTAGAGTGCAGGGAATACATTTGTGTGTATGTAAGTTATACAGCCGGTTATGAGTCTCTGTGCACTGCTAAATACAGTGTCAGGCTTTTTAGTGCAGCAACTTCTGGACCATATAGGAGCACAATAATTTGCTGGGGCATATACCATTGCACGTGTGGTGGTTTTGAGGACCTTGAATTTGGCACACCATGCCATGATGGCTAAACATTTTAAGGCAGCTACCTGTGCAGAGACTTTACTGCTGAGCTTCTGAATGTGATGTTTATAGAAAGGGTGACCATACATCCCACTTTGGTTGGGACAGTCCCAGATTTCACAGGCGATTGCCATATCCTGGCTGGTTGGCTAAAATTGAAGCAAAAGTCCCAGATGGCTGGCTCCGTTCTGCCTACATATGCCCAGCCTAGTTCATCTTGAGCAGTGGCTAGAACCTGAAGGAATGGGGTGGGCTAAGCACCGCTACTCCTGCTTGGGCCAGGGATTGGCCAGAGGAGGAGGCCAGGCCTGGGGCTTGAACAGCTGTGCAGAGCAAGTGGGCTGGCTGTCTGCCACTGGCCATCTTATGCCCTGATGCTGCAGCCTCTTTTGAGGCCCAGGGTGCATGTGGTAGCCCCAGGTAGCTGCCACCAGTGGTGTGGAGATGCTGGTGGAGCCCAGAGGGCACTGCACAGGGGCTGCTCCCAGTTGAGCCTCTGTGAGTGGGGGATGAAACCTGGCCATGGGCTTCCATGCTATCCTGCCCTCACCCACCATTGGGGCTTCTGGGAGACACAGGGGTGGGGGGGGGTGGCCCCCCATCCTGGATTTTCTTCAAAATAATATGGTCACCCTATTTATAGGTGAGGGAATGGTCTAACATAAGTCCTTGGTAAGTTGTGGTATGCTCTTGGGGAATCATGTAGTTGCCTACTCTGATATTCAGCATGCTCATGTTTCAACGATTGTCCACAGGGAATACTGATGATACTGATTTATTGATACTTCCCATTGCCTCTCAAATCCAACCCCCCAACACCCATGTAAGTGACCTGGAATGAAGCTGAGATGCTAGCGTTGTTACCCCCTACTGTTGTTGGGGGCTTATCAGTCTGTGTTACACTGAGTGAGGCCATAAAGATGGTTAATTGACACCTGGCTGCCCCATCCCTCAAGGGTATGTTGCTTTCCTGAGAGAGACCAGAGTGTTGATGTGGAACTACTTTATGCAAAATAGTACACAAACAGACCCCCAAAGACACTGAAAGCTTTCTTTAAGTCCCACAGCTGAGATGTAACCAACAGGTGCAATTGCAGGTTTTTACTGTGGTGCATTTCCTGCCACCATTTGACAGAGAACTTACATATGAACACCACTGCAGATAAACCCCACTCCACCCCACCCCCCCGCACACACTCCCTTTTCTCCCAGAGAACCAGAGAAGGCTTATCTCTTCAGGCCCAGGCACTTGAATAGGAGATATGGCATGTGGAATCTGCTGACCTGTGATCCAAAGAGCCAGGAAAGTGCCTGGTGAGGCCCACTCTGGGGAGCAGCAGTGTAGGAGGGGAGGAGGACCACGCTGCCTGAGACCCAATGCCAGAGCTGGCAGTGACTCAGCTTACCTTCCAGGGCTAACTCAGAGCTCCTGGCTGCTGATAGTCACTGGCATAGGTGCAAGGCCCCAGAGAGGTTCTGGAAGAGCATAGGAACTCTCAGAAAGTGAGGGAAAGGGTTTGAGGCCTACCAGCCCACTAGTCCAGCTACTCCTGGGTTCCACTACAGGGGAGTGGTATAGCCTCTGCAAGGATAGGTAGCTCCCTAGCCACAGGCCAAAGTTCTGGAGTGGGCAGCATTTCAGGTTTTGTTTGGTTGTAGGTTTTGTTGTTGTTGGTTTTTTTTTTGGGGGGGGGGGGGTTAATATAGTTCACATGAACATTTGGCAGCTACTACATTTAATTAAACTGAGGGGGTCAGTTATATGTGCAGCATTTCCCCTGTCTCCCCAAGGTTTCATGTTACTTAAACTGAGCCCCTGCAACTTCCCACTCCCCTTTCCCCCACAATGGCATAACCTTCTGGTACAGCCAGGGTCTTTCCCCACTCTCTCAGTGTTAACTAAGAAAAAGAGTCCAAGTTCTGGAGCACGCAATATTTCACTTTTTGTTAAAAAAACACATTAAAAGTTTGGCAGGTTTTGATTAAAATGAGGCAAGTCTCTTCCCCTCCCTCCAGTTCTGGTATGTACACTTGGGAGAGGTTGGGGAGGAAGAAGAAAAGAGGGCCTGTGTCTGATCAACCTGGGTTGTGGGCAGTGGTACCTGTGATACAAGGCCAAAGGAGCCCATGGCTGGAGACCCATGGTTTGGTGCCAGGCTAGGGGGCAGTTGAAGCCCTACTCATCCCAGGAGGGTTCCCAGTCCACATGGGTAAAGAACTATCTGACAAGAGTTTTATGGATCCAGAATGGCTGCTACTGTGCAGGGCCAGGGTCACCAGTATCAGTTGGGGTGCAGAATACAGACATCTCTCTCTCTCTCTCTCTCTCTCTCTCTCTCTCTCTCTCTCTCTCTCTCTCACACACACACACACACACACACACACACACACTTGGCAGGAACAGGGAGCATTGGATGGGTGTGTGTGGGATGGCCAGCAGGTGGCTCGAAGCCAGGATGAGCTGTTGCTGCATCAGGTCTAGGTGGGTGGCTGGGATTTCTCTACTAGCCAATCAGAGGTGACCATTTCACTCCACTTGGGAGTCTTCAGCAGCTTGGGGAGCTCACAGGGCATGCCGGAAGGCATGCAAGTGGCCCCGCTACCTACTAGACTCAGGCCATGCAGGCAGGATTCAAGTGCCCTACCTCCCCACCAGAAGGGCTAATGTATGTTCTGCTTGCTCTGGACTTAACCCTGGGTGCTTAAAGTAAGCTCAAAAGTTAGAGAGCTTCTGCCTTGATCTTATTGAATGCCTATACTTAGCCTGAGAGATCAGTTCTTTCATCATTTGCTACCATAGAAGTTATGATCAGCTGAGATGCTCAGACCAAAAACACAGTAGTTTAACCATCAGGGACATTATCATTGAGTAGCATACAACTGGTATTTGTTTGCCTGATTGGTTTCCTATGGATTGATTTTTGTCAGCTTTCAGGTACTTCAAAGTCTGTTTGATTCCTTAGATGTTTTTTTCTGGCAAGGGGTGGAAATGTGCCAAGTGAATGGATGTGGGAGCTAGGATTTTATTTATTTATTTTGAGGGGAGTTGAGAAGGAAATAAGTTTTGGATGATGTTTCAGTTAATAAATGAAATAGATGCTATTTACACAGAATATTTATGCATAAGAATAGATCATTTTTAGGTCCCCAGCCTTATACATTTATATAATCCAAAATGGAAAATACACATAGGTGACAGTCACTGACGTAGGTGCAATAAAAAGATTTTTGAGCAAGTAAGATGTATGTGGTATCCAACCAACTGATATATGTCTTTATATACTGTAGGCTGTTTGGATCAGAAACCATCTCCTTTGTTTGGTGTTAGTCAGTGCCAAGTACAGCGGGATCAAGCAACTACGACTGGTAGCCCTATATAGTACTGCCATTCAAATAACAAGTAATAGTAGGAACCCAATTATTTCTAAAGCAGAAATCATATTTTTTTTCAAAAACTGCTGGGTATCTTGACATGTTTTTTTCCTTTACTTCCTTGATTAGGTAAGTGGTGAAGGTACAGCTTAGTTTCATCATCGTAGTAAATTATTAGAAAACATATCAATGATGGGATATATAGATAATACTGGCATGCAGCAGCAATACCAGAGCTATCTGAAATCACATACACCAACTGTCAATAGTCCCATTTTAGAATCATCTGACTGCACCATTCACAATGGGATTGTGCACATACCTACAATTATTTTGTGTCAATAGTGGAACTAGCTTGACTGGGACTATACTGAATTTTCTGAAGCCAAACAATGTAGGAGATGGGCAAGAAGTATGCTCAGAAAGCAGCAGCATTTCAACCTGCTCAGCATCCTTCTTTCATGACAAGAAAGAACTTATACTCTGCCCTTGTACACTGAGGGTAGACAAAATCTTACACGGAGTGTGGTTTTGGTATGGGCTGTGTACCTGTAAAACTGAATGAGCATGGAAGGGGAAACCTAACAGGGGAAGGTGGAGCCATAACAGTGGGAGGAAAGTGAAACAGGAGAATCATGAACAGAAGGGAGAACCTGGTTTTTCACTGAAGCAAGGGTACACAAAGGGAAGATAATAAGGATGAAATATGAAGAGATTATAAATGTTTTTATAGATGATTTTCAAATAAGTCTGAGAATAGAGAATTTTATGAACAGTCTCATAAATTGTTAATTAATGTTTTCTTTTTTTATTCCTTTCATAGAAGGAATTAATGTAAAATCCACTTTATGGGTTACTCTTTGTTTCATCTTAGCCCTTCCTGTTGACTGCTTTTCCTATTACAAAATTCAGACTGAGGTGCAGAGGTTGGATCAGTCCCCTCAAGGGATAGCATACCTAATCTACTCACACCAAGGGCCAGATTAAGTGAAGATGTACAAATGATTTTCAACATATATTCAAAATGAAGTTACCTAGGAATTTAGTCTACTGATCTCTAAGAACGAGGAAAACAGTTTCTGTGTCCTTTTACCCTGTCAGGAGACTATATATCTTTATTACCCATATGCTGGACCCTTTCTTTTTCTTTTTCCTTTCCTTTTCTGTTCTGGCGGAATACGGAAAAATACTGTTCTGTCATGCAGGTAAAATTCTCTTACTGAAGTTCCCAATCATTCTAGTACAGACTCTCACAGGAACACTATACCTGCATTCAGCAATGTTGTAAAACCATTTGCTTTAGGGATCCATACACACAGCATTATTCAAAGGAAACATTCTTGATAACAAACATGTAAGAGAATCTTTGAACATCAAACATTATAGAACCTGATATTTTCAAAAACTCTCTGAAGACTTTGACAGACAGTGAGTGCCATGCTCCCTGTGTCATGGTTAATATATTTCTCATACTGGTAGCTCCAGTAGGCATAAAGGATTGAATATATACAACAGAAAAAATGCTATTTCAAATAAACAGTTTTTGATTTTTCTTGAGTACAGACCTGATAAAGGTTGCACCATCTTTAAGTATTGAACAATTCCATTTATAATGCATACATTTAAAAGGTTTTTAAATGATTTTCTTTAGTTTTTTACATATACAGTATACTGGAAGAAGGGAAAAATGAATTCAAATAAAAAGGAGAGGATTCAATGCAATAAAGAGAAAAAGAGAGACTGAAACTATAGTACACAAGATCTAATGAAAAAGTAAGCAGGGAATAGGAAATAGTATACAACTTCATAAAAATAGAATGCACGTTGCTAAAAGGGCACCTGTGACAAGCTGTAAAATATGGTTGTAATATTCTAGTCTACTAATTCTTGCCTCATACCAGCAGTGATCGACATTTGCATCTTACTGATATTGTGCTAGAGGAAGGAAATACAAAACTTTATGAGTTGACTGAATAACTTAATAATTGAATACAATGCTTTACTTTTGTCCCTTTATAGATTTTAACTTTACAGCACAATATATTTCTATACCAATGGCTATGTGCAATTTCATTGGAAGTAAACTTGTGCGAGACTCAGAACAATATAGAGCAATTTTGCATTTGAATTACCTTGTGAATAGTGACTAGATTAGGGTATTGCTTTTTCTTACTGTAGTTTTGTTCCCAGTGGGCAGCTATTTCTACTCAACAGCATATCGCTACTGTAGGAAAATATGGTAACTCCCATACACACCTTTCATGCTACAGCCCATTTGTAGATGCTAAATCCAAGGTAATATATTATTTTTCAGGAGTCTATGAGGAATATACTTTTCCATCCCACCATGATTCTGCTCTCATGAGAAAATTGGTATTGGAACAATTAGAGACTTGTAACAACTAACAAACAAGGCAAAGGAAAATTGCAGGAGTGGGTGGGAGAGGAGGACTTAAGGTAATACTACTAGGTATCTACCAGAAAGAGCAGCTTAATTCATTCCAGGGGATAGGGTATGATAGCAGAAAGGTTAAGTCTTCTTTATATGCCTTCAGTGGCATGAATTTGAGCCTTGATCCAGAATTGTATTAAAGGTCACCTGCAGTTGACCCAGGGGTACATGGGAACCTGGTTATTTGGGCTGAAGAGTCATAGGTGCCTGGGCATGCTGCTAGTCAGATCATTCTCTTATGTGCTGTTGCTACCAAAACTGGTGTGCCCTAACCATACTAGCCGAACGGCCTGCTAGGGGCACACCAAATGTTGACCTTGGTATTCTGATTTTCTAAGAAGCAAAATAAAATTGCAAAATTCAGGCTAGCATTGCTATGGTAGGTCACAGAAGCAATAACAATTCTTAGGGCAGCAACATCCTGGGGAAGTGCTGAATTAAAAACAGATTTATATGTATTGTTGTTTTCTTCTTCCAAACCAATCAGAGCTAATACTTGTTTTGTATGCTCTCCTTCCAGTAAATTACCTCCACAGATTCCAGGAAATCGGAGAGACAGCAATAACTTAAATCTATTTCTGATGAAGGTTTATCTTTTCATTTTTTTTGCAGTTAGGAAATGTGAGGCGACTTCCTCTGCGCAAATGGAATGTGGTCAGGTCAAGCCTTTCAGCTTCTTTCAAAAGCTAATGATGTCTGCAATTATGTTATTGTAGCTGGAATGGTCACTGCTTTGCTTTATTTTGTTTGTTTAATTGTAGTATAAAATGATCATTGCCCTTATTTCTGATAGGAATTCATTCAAATGTGAAGTAGCCATTGAAACAGATCACTGTTGTTAACTAAATATCAGACATACTTTTGGTTAATGTGGTGAATAGGTGGCTATCAACATAAGGAAATGTGTTCTTAAAATCAGTTGTACCATAAGCAGATGTCTAACACATTTTATAGCAGTGCCAAGAATAGTAAATAATTTCTTTCCATTTCCTAATGAAACCATTACAGAGTGCATGTATGGAGGTATATAAATCACCTTCATTAGATTAGGTCCCATCAGAGGACTAACATCAAGTTTACTACTATCTCATTGTTCACTCTGCTTTGTGTTAGGCTCTTCTTCCAACCTTGTGTCTCTCTTGTCAAATTAAAAAGGAAATCCTTTAAGGTGGGGATGGCATTACACTAATTTTGTGTATCAGCTAATACAATGGGGCTTTGATTTAAAATAGCCAAAAGGAATAGCCATAATAGGCACAGTTAATAATAAATAAATTCTGATTATTTCAAATCCCACCCTACAATGATAATGAGAATCACTTTCTCACACATTTTACATTACAAAGACACAACCATGCCTATATAACATTGTGTTTGTAGGTAAATAGATAAGCATTCACAGATATATATGATACAATGTTTGATGTGTATGTACAGAAGTACGAATGTTTCACTACAGTTTTCAAAACAATAATAAATGTTGGGATGTGTGTTTTGGGTTTTTTTTAGGGGGAGGAGTGGCTTTTTTTCCCCTCATATATCAGTTTCCTTTTGATGGAAATGATAATTATTGTCATTCACAATCAAATCGCTTGTACTTCCAAAATGCTTTCAGAATAGACTAAATCTTAATGAGCCCACCTACTATAACTTCTCATTCAAATAATAAAATACTAAGTCACGGGGGTCATATTTTCTTCTGAAATAGACAGAATTGCATTTTTAAAAGGGGAGAAAATAAAAACAGCAGGCATTTAATTGTGGCTGATTTATTTTTATTCTTTTCAGAATTTATGACATAAATTTTAGGTTCTGAATGGGGTGGATTTTATTTCAATCTAGAAAATATATTTTAATCTGCCATCCTCAAATGTCTTAGCTTTTTGTGCACTGCATTTTCCTTTGTTAAAAACAAAATGAATGATAAGTATGCAATGTTCTGGCCTCTCAGGAAAAAAAAAAAACATAGCCTTTTGGATATTTTCTTATAAAAAGCCTGAAGTCACTCCATATCCACTAAAGTGTGTTATTCTTTCTTAATACAGATTGAATAGTTCTACTTTTATTGTGTTGAACAAGACCTTGTGCTTCAGGAGCTGTCTTGTTGCAAAAATGCATCAGATTCTCTGGCTTTCTTCAGCATTTAAAAAAAAAAAGAGAGAAATAGAGCTAAGAGAAATCTTTTGGTGTGTGGGAAATCTTTTTGGTGTCCTTGAAAAAAATCACTTCTGAGTCAACTGAAATAGTGAATTAATAGTGAATTTGGCAAAGCATTTCAGCCAAAAATATGAGGAAAAAAATGAAGGCAAAATGAAATGTTCAATTTTTTTCATATTGAATCATTATTTCCATATGAAAAAATTGTAATCAAAACTTTTAAAATAATGCCCCCTTTCAAACACATCATCTTTTTTTTTTTCATCTTAGGGGAAGGGAAGGAAATATTTCAGTCAACCTGAAGTTATATCTTTTTCCTGATTGGTTTGCTTGGCTGGTAAAATGAAAAGTCAGCTATTGTTCTCAGAGATCTCAGTAGAAAATTCTCCATCTATTTTACTGGGATTTTCTTATTGCAAGATAAACTACTTGGGCATGTCCACATGAGTGTGCATGTGTGCTTTGCCATGTCTCAGGCTTTTGAGCCCAGGTTCTGGCCCCAGTGTCATGTATTCCACCCAGGGCAATTTTCCTGCACCAGAGCCTGCATGCAGGGGTGTTCCCCAGGGACACCTAAAAGTGGCACATATTTGTTTTCCTTGGGGAAATGCACATGTATTCTCATTTGGATGTGCCCCTTGAGTGCATCCAGACATTCAGGCACATGCAGTTTGTGGTGCCACAAATCTCTTTGTGGTTCTACAAACCACATGTGTTGCACTTTAAACCATTCAGGGCACTGCTAGTTTGCAGTGTGGGGGCAAAATTTGCTACTGGTATTTCCAGGGATCATAAAAATCCCTGGAAAAAAAAGCAGTGCAAAGCATGTAAAAATAGTGTGAGCTAGGACAAATGCAGAGGTAAGGGAGCAAGCAGCCTAGGGCTGTCAGTTCCCCTGTCTCCACATGCTGTGGTGCCCCTGTGCTGAGGCACACTGTGCTCCAGCCTGACAGGCATGGAGCTGGGAGGACCTGGGCATGGCCCACAATGAAACGGGGTGTGCTGCAGCACAAAGTAGGAGCACAAATTTGTGCTGCTACTATTTGTGCCATTACAAGCTCAGTCCCCTGCTCATCTGGATGTGGCCCTTGATGTTATACCTGAGTTTCTGTACTGCTCTGACCCAGTCAAGGCATGGAGAACAAGTTAAGTATGGCAAAGCAGCATGGTGGAAGCACACAGTACTGCAGGCTACCTGTAGCTGCTGTTAACAGCTTCTAAAATTTAGAGCATCATCCTGGAATCTTTAAATTATACTAGAGCTGGTGCAGAAAAAAACTGAAACTCAAGGAACTGAGAATCAGCATTGTCATGACATTGGCCCTTTATCTATTCTCCACAGGCAAAATTCCTGGCCTTCAACAATGAAGACAGATAGGTAATTACAGAGCCTCGAGCCCCTCTAATTTCTCTCTTATATTCTACATTTCTCACATTGTTCATTTGAAATTCAGGAACTATGTTAACCTGAAAAATTGTGCCGAAAACCTTAAGACAAAACAACCAAAAAATGTAATTTCCATTGTTTCCATGAATGGCTGGATTTTGCTGCAGTGCTCCTACTGTCTTTAACAAGAGTTAAAGCTCACAGCATGTACGGTCCTTTAAATTTGTGCAACTGCCATCATGAAAAATTATATATACTTGGACAAGTGGTAAATTTTGCCTTCTGACAAATTCATGGAAAAATCTGCTTTTACTTGCAAATATTTGCAAAACGAGAATTGATGCCCTGGCACAGATATATCTTGTTGGGTGCTATGACACTTTGAAGTTCTTTGATCATTTAATTTAGTTTGTCACGCTCAGGCCTGTTGGGCATGTAGATCAATTTATGAATCTGGCAAGCAGAGTTCTCTCTGGAATGAATGTATTACTTTCAAGGGTAGGGGAGAGTTGCATGGTCAGAACAAGAGGCCGGCAGTCACTAACAGAAAATATGCAAAAGTTTTGCAACAGAACTTAAAACTAGGATGTGATGCTGCTTTGAATGCAAACCTTGGAAAATGGGATTTGCACAGAGGTAAAATTCCTGCAAACTGAAATATTATGGTGTCTCTGTCTCACATCTCTGATCATAAAGATCTCAGTTCACCCTTGCTTATACTGAGTGCAGTACATTGCTGATTTAAATGGCTTATTCACATGGTAAGGTGCTACTCAACATAAAATGAACACAGTAGTAAACCCATGGTCCTATCATCATCATCTGTCTAGTGAAGCTAAAGCTTTTTTTGTCCTGGTTTGTGGAAGAAGAGCCATAATGGTCTTTCCTTATCAAAAGGAGCTCTTTTAAATCTTCTAAAGGATGATCAGTCCCAACAAACAGAACTGCTGTGTAATGGACAAACTTATTCAAGTAATGTAATCAATGTGTATAAGCCAGATTCAAGACATACCATGAAGGTAATGAGTTATACAATTAATCCTGTAATTATATAATAAATTACAGGAGATTGTGGGAGTTATGTTTCCTACGTTTCCCCTCCAAGGTGCTGCCTTTGTTATAATGTGATATTATACAGTAATTTTGTGTATTTTATATATTAAAATATAAATATTGGGAAAATATGTGTGCTTGAATCAGTGAGTTGTGAACCTTGGCATTTTCAGAGTCAAAAAGAAAAAGAATAACACATTATGTAGTCTTTATAACATCCTTAACTGTAAAGCTGATCATCGTGGTCCAGAACTTTAGAATTGCCTATCATATAGGCAAAGATAAACAACTAGTGTCTCATGAACTGGAAATTCGTCTGAAAGTCTAGCAATTAAAACAAACTACATGATATCTTGTGCAGAAGTAGAAGCATGTTTTTTCTACTCTCTTTCTATTCTTTCTTGGCCCCAGATACTCAGCTGGGGTCAACTGACTTAACTCCAGTGTCTTTAATGGAACTATGCCAATTTATACCTGCTGAGAATCTGGACCACAATCATTAGTAGTTTTTGTTTTGTTTTGTTTTTCCTCTGGTTATTCAGTGACATACAGAACTGTGACAATTAGCAGAGTTGAGGTGTTAAGCTACAGGAAATGTCTCTATTCACTGGTAGAAAATAGTGGTTTTGTTGTTGCTCTGAATAATTTAATTCTCAGTTTTTGTTTTCTGTTTCTTTTCCTTTTGGCATACACAAAAGGCAGCTTTCTCTTTCCGTAACAGAAATTGCTTTTCATTGTGGTGAAAGACTGACTTCGATGCTACATGCAAAGCAGAAGGATGCCTTCTGCAGAGAAAACATCTCAGTTGAAAATGGTTGCAGGGTCTAATTTATAAGAATGTCTCAATGTGACTAATTGCAATATGAGTGCTGAAGCTTATTATGTGCACTATAATGCTGAGTATCCTTGCTGAATATGACAACATATTTTCAATCATGGCAGTAATACCTCAAACCCTTTTCTCTTAGAATGACAGAAACATATGTTAGATGTTGCTTAAGAATAAGTAGCATGAATGTTTCTAAAATATGTAACTGCTAGAAAATTAATATGTACCTCTTTTTAAAATAGGTCAGCTTTTATGTGTGTATTTTAATGCTGGCCTTAATAAATTCACTTCCATTTTCCTTGTAATTTGTGTATAGTTTTAGCAGTGCCTTTTTGTAATACCCCTCATACCTTTCTCTGTGCACTTCTTCAGCCTCCTGGGAGAAGGGGTAACAGAATTCTCAGGGGAGAACTGAGATGCAGCTGGTTCCATTGTGCTGCCACTGCAGTTCAAATACTAATGAATATGTTTCCCAGGAGACATCAGCATGAATTAGGGGAAAAGGAGAAAATGAGAGAAAATTGCCAAAAAATGTCAGCTTGTCCTGTTGTTTTAGAATTAAACCTAAATACAAATAACTGTAAGGCGTAACAATAGTAGGAAGTGTTGTGTTATGTTACTGGGTTTCAACAAAGTAACATTACTGATTTCAATACTTTGCTACTCTCTACTTTTTTCAATAAAACACTTGATCCTACAAAACTGCTGGGCATTTTCAATTCCCACTGGCTTCAATAGCTGCTCAGTGACTGTCAGGAATTCTTCCCAGTTCACAGGGTCTGACAATGAGTGTTGTATTCTATTATTGATTTAACACAAATCTTCCATTGGCTTCAGTGGGAGTTTCATGGTTGCAGAATGCATGTGTGTCCAGTTATCTTCCAAATACATTTCTAACCTAGCTCCAATACTATATTTCACATATCTCTAACCATTAAGTGAACCTCATGAGGTATAGATATACAAGCTGTGGTGCGGGTGTTATATATTTTTGGAAAGGGCCTGGTTTTCCATATCTTTTTTCCATACTATATGGCTTAGGGAAATGGTCACACATGGAAGCAGGCATCTATTCCTCCCCTGCTGCAGTAATGGTCTGAGTAGAGGTACGGTTGGGAGGGGAGGAGATTGTCCTGTGTTCACAGAAATTGGGTCTCATAGCAGAGTTAATTTTTGTAATACCCTGAGTTCTTACAATTTTGTAAAACTTTAGTGACCAGTGCAGTGGGTTTAATAATAAAATGTCTCAGTACAAAATGAACAAAATGTTCATGTTCCATAGATTTCATATACAAGCAGGTTCTAGTCTGACAGACATCTTTAAATGTGTTAGGGCTGCAATAGAAAGACATGCAGTAGGTTAAATGAAAGACCGTGATTGAGAATGGAGAAATGATTGAGCATGGGGGTTCACAGAATAGCGTTTTGCATCAGCAGCATCCTGAACAAAAATGCACACATTTAAAAATGACAGTCCTTGGAATCCAATTCATTTCAGATAAATTTCCAATCTTTTCAGATGAAAAGGTTTCTCATCTAAGACCTGAACTCAGCAGTCTTAACATTGAAAAGCAATACATTATATTCACCTCTTGGAAAAGAAATTTGTCATGATATTTACAATCAGGGCTATAGAGATATAGCATGGTACATCCATGCTCCTCTGTTTCTTGGATGTGTCATGACCAAAATGCCTTTAATGGAGTTTCTGAAAAGCTGCCACCAAAGAACTTCTTAATTTTTTCTTATATTTAACATATTTTTAATATACTAATGAGATAGAGGATAGAGAATCAGCTGAAAGGCCTAAATTTCACCCTTTGTTTCATCCCCAGGAAAGCTGAAGGAGCCTAACATGACAGGAACTTCCTGTCACCTTAGGGAGCTTGTACACATGACGAGGGTTTAGTCCCCCTAAATTGAAATGGTGGGTTTTTAACTTGTGGGTTTTTAACTGTGACCCACCATTTCAATTTAGGTGTTTCTGTCACTGTGACAAAGCAGTGATGGCCCACTAGCAGCTCACTACTGCCCCTCCCTGCTGTGGGCAAACTTTGCTGGGGGAGTGGGGAGCAGTGAGGGGCCCACAATTTTTTTCCAGCAGAGCCTGTCCGTCTCCTGTGTGGCCCAGGGACAAGCTGCAGGGGGCCCTGGTCCTTCCCGCCATGGCAGTGGCACCTCCCAAGTGGCACCCACCTGCTAGCAGCCAGCCCAGGTGGCGTTGGGGGCAGCTGCCATTGTGAAGGGAAGGACCGGGCCCCCTGCAGCTCAGGGGCTGGCAGCAGCTTGCCCCCTGGGTGTGTGAGAGGTGGTTTGGCTCTGCCAGAAGAAGAGGAAAAAAAGCCTCTCACCACTTTTTTTTTCCTCCTGGCAGAGCCTGCCCACACAAGCTGCCACCTGGCCATGCAGCCCCTGAGCTGTGGGGAGACCCGGTACTTCTCTCCAAGGTGATGACACCTCCCTGGCAGGATGCTACTGGGTGGATGCTGCCCCAGCTTGCAGGCCATACCTAGCCCAATCCAATGGTGCATGGAGCTCTGGAAGCCTGGACATGCTCAGGGAAGCTTGGGCTTGGCAAGCTTCCAGCACCCCATGCAGTCCTCATGGCCTTCTCATCACCTGGGACTGCTGAGGAATGGGCTGGCTTGCCTCTGGGCCAGTGTGGGAAGGCAGCAGGAGGGTGGCTGGGTGTGCTGGTGGCCAGAGAAGGTAGTGGGGATGGTGCACAGGGATCTGAAAGCCTGCTAAGCCTGAGCTTCACCAGGTGCACCCAGGCCTCCAGTGCCCTGTGCACTGTCCCCGTCGCCTTCTGCTGCTGCCAGACATGGAGTACATGATTTTTTTAAAATCCAGAATGGAACAATTTGCCCCGATCAGACTAAAATGCATTGGAGGTGGTCTAGGTTGCCATGCTCAAATACATTTTTACACAAAAAAAGATTGTTCATTTGTACATGGTAATGCCATTATATTAGACAAATAATGATTTCTCATCACTTTTTGTCACATGTACATGGCTCCACCATCATGTGTACAAGCATCCTTACAGAACTGGTCCCTAACATTATGCTTTACCAATGTGGGGCTTAAACAAAAGAATCAGGATGGTTTCTCTCTGTGTCATCAGTTTTCTACCTACTTCCTTTTTTCATCAGAAAACTTCTCTCTTTATTCACTTTTCTTTCACATATATTACTACCTACTTTTTAATATCTTTTTTTTTTTTTCAATCCTAAAGTGCAAGAGATGCAGTTTGCATAAAGGAACTGGCATTTGGCTTTGCATTGTTTATACTGAGAAAGTGGAGAATGATACATTATACAGTGGCTTTGTGTAATTCCTAGATCCATTAGAGTACATATGCAGAATACTTTATTACAGAATAAAAGTGATATATCAAGCTCAAAACATTTGCTGTGGATAAGCTTTCAAAAGTGAGGATGCTTGCTGAACATCATTAGTCTCGAAACCAGGCTTGAAAACTCACAAAAAACAGGCTTTGTCCTAAATTTTTCAAACATTATTAGTCAACTTGGGGTAGATTGCAAATACTAAAATTGACATGTCCAACCCAACTACAGGTTTGGTTACAACTGACATAATGATGTAATCAAAGATACCCTTCATCTGAAAACATCTCTATTTTATTCTTTTTCATTTTATTGTTGTTCTAAGCAGCAGCAATGTCATTCAAGTGATACAGTAAAGTTCATGCATTATCCATGTCCTGCTGAAGAGTCAAATTGTTATCTCATTTGCCCATAAACCACATTAAACTTCTAACTAGTTCTATTTTTATTTTATTTTATTCTACATAACCATCTTTAAATAAGTTAAACCCAACAAAAAGAGCCCCTCTTGCTTAGCAGTTTCAATTTTTATTGTTTTCAATGATAGTTAAGGATGCCTAGCACATCTCAGAATCACACTTGATTTTTCAGCCCATACCATCTTCCTAGAAATATGAAAAGACCCCTTTCACAGGAGCTCTGTAGCTTTTGTGCTTTCTGTGAATTCAGGGATACGTCAAGGTTCAAGGGGAAGGAATAGGAAAACATGCTTTTCTGTGGTAAGTTTCTAAAGGGTGCTTCAGATGTCTGCAAATTAGTTAATGCTCATGATACACATCATTGTTGATAGTAGCAAGAGCTATAACAACATCTGGATTCTCCCTAACGTAATTAACAACTACTGCTGTGCATCTTACAACTGGATTTCATTAGACCTCAGAAATCAAGAACTGAATGGTTTTGGTGATTGCATAGCTGAGAAAACTGAGGAAATTCAGCTTTCAGAATATACAGTAAAAGCTGTGTTATCCGGCACTTTACCAACTGGAATGCTCTATTAACTGACATCTGTCCCACTGTGGCACTTCTGGTTTCGCCACCATGAGCCAAGTCCCACTTCTTCCTCGTAGACCATGGCCTGGGGCAAAGCAGCCTGTGCAGGGCCCCCATCCCTGTCCCCCCGGCACACTGACACCAGAGAATGAAAACCCTGACACACCGGACATGTTGGGAGGGGTGGCAGCCCGAACAGGCAAAGATGCCTCCAACCCACTGGGCTCGAGATAAATATAACTCTCAGATAACCAGCATATTTGATTAACCGGCACCCCCATTCCTCATGGATGCTGGATAACATAGCTTTTACTGTAGTATAGGTGATTCAACGGGTAGCAGGAAGAAGACGAACAAAGAATTGGGTATTGTTGTCATTAAGATTAAATACATTTGAGCAAATACTATAAGCAATTTGCACATTTTGATTGGTGTTACACATATTAACCTGGGACTTCTAGCAAAATTCCCACGGATTAGTTAAATGTTACTGCCTTCATTTCAATGTCAGTTGCTGAGCAGTTACATTCATGAAAAATTAGGTAGTTTTATAGTGGTGGTGGTGATGATGGTTATGTGAGCCTGCATGTCAATGACTTTTGTTGCTTGTTTTTTATGGTTGGTTGATCATTGATTTTTGGGGGGGAGGGTTTTAGTGGAAAAATAGTAGAGATGTATGAAACTGTAAAACAGTAGAAATGTATTTGTTCCCATAAGTCTAAGGGGACTCAGATTCACTTCTTAGTTCCTGGCCACCAATTCAGTGTTATAAGCAGGGATTCAGGTTTTCCATTTGCTGCAGAAAAAACACAGATATTGTCCTTTAATGGAGAAAAATACGAATGTCTCCCTTGAAAGAAATAACCATGGATTTCTCCTTTAAAGGAGAAAGAAGTGGGAAACCACAGGTTTCCCCTTACAGGCTGGCAAAATTCCAGCCTGGAAGGGGCTGCTTGTGGCTGGGGGAAGTGAGACGCAGAGGGTGTCATGTGAATGTGTGTGCACACATGCATGTGGCAGCTGGGCAGCTCCTGTAGCTCCGTCCAGGTAAGTCTATGAAGGCAAAGGGAAGAGGGGCCACAGGTGGTGCAATCTAGTTGAATTTTCTGTCAAAATGTAAAGCATGCACATATGACCAGCTTAAGCCACAGGGGACTAAAAAAACCATGTTTAAAATGTACTACTTAGTACAAGAAAGATCCCCATTGGATTTGCAAATCTTTTTTTAAGGAAAGACACCTTTGTACAAGCCCACAGCATAGAAACATTTCCTCCAAATCCTTTGATAAGTTTATTTAAGAAAAAAAAAAAAAAGAAGGAAGTAAGGAATGGCATACAGGGCTCTTACACAAGTTACATTTTTTGCACAACCTTGTCCCTGAAAGCACTCTACAGCCATTACATGACACACATTGATGGCTGTAGAGTGTATTTAAAATTGCTGATCACATGAAGATTTAACCCTTGATAAATAAGCTATTAGCTGAAGGTGCTTTAGAGCAGAGAGCCATAGGGAACTTCTATTCAGGTTCCCTGCAGGTTAATTTTTTGCAGGCACCTTTCTGGGACTGTTTCAGAAAGGAGAGAGTGCAGTGGGGGAAGGGGGGTTAGAGGTGAAGGAAGGTACCCCTGCTGGGGTCTTGTGGGGGGATAGTCCTGGGCCCACCCCTTCCATTCCAATGGCAAAACCCAAAGCTGCATGCTGCCACTGTCAAGAGGATCAGGCAGGGGATTGGGGGAACAGAGTGCCCCTGTCTCATGGGCCCAGCTCGGCTTCCCCCAAGACCCAAGCCAGGGTACCTGGGGAGGACTGAAAGGTGGGGAGTTCCCTTCCCTCACCCCTGTCCAAGCCTGCCTGAACATCTTGACAGCGGCAGCATGCAGCTGCCAGCTGGGCTTTGTTGCAGCTGGAGCTGGGATGGAGGGGGCAGGGCTGGGGAGAAGCGGGGTTTGGCAACCTCCTGGGAGGCTGTTAGGGCATCCCCACCTGATGGCCAGGGCCCGTGAAGGCAGGCTTAAGACCCCCCCCCCCCCCCAAGCCAACAGGAAAATATCTGCTGGGTTCAGTGGTGCTGTAACTCATGGCACTTTACACAAAGTGCCATGAGTTAAAGTACCTCATGGCAAAATAATAATGCAAAAACTACAATGTTACCATTTGTTATGGTATTATTCCACAAGGCCAATAGAAATATATTCAAGACAATCCAGTGAATCAGGGAAAAGTATCAGTGTTCTGCTGTCCATCTAGTATCTATATCACCAGATGATGTTCTAGACAGTATAGACTAGATTCTGTTCCACTTATTAGACACATAGGCGGAGTTAGGTGCCTAAGTGCAATTGTATTAGATTCTGTTTCCTAATCAGGGTGAAGCTACACGTTACACTTAGATCATATTAAATTGGTGGAATGTTAAGCAGTGTTAATGTTAGAATGTGCTGTGAGTAGTTGCACATTAAGGGTTCATATTATTTATAGCCTACAGAGCTATAATTTGCCACGTGAAGGCTATAAGTCAGGACACCTGGGCTCTATGCTTCCTCTGAGTGGAGAGGGGAGCTGGGAATGATGGATACTGGGGTGCTGAGGAACTGCACATTGCTTGATTTATCTTGCAGACTGATGCAGGCTGAAGTTGCCCTAACAGGAGGTAGTTAGCACAGCCCAGAATTAACCTTTACGTGAAGTGGTATAACTTTGAGCTGTTCAGAGGGCCCTTCACAGGAGTTAATGTGCTTTAATTTCAAGACATGCATATATGTTAGGTGTCCTTAATGTGGTCTACGTGTAACATGTAACTTCAGCCTAAGAGAGTGATTATCTGTAGAGTAGATACCTTAACAGATTTTTCTGAGCTTGATCAGGGTGCACTGGCACTTAAGTGCCTAGGTACACTTACTTGCTGTGAAATAAAATCTCACCTCAAATGCTGTAGCACAAGATAGAGGAGAGGTGGCTACACTGTGGAGCAGAGAAAGAAAGGCTGATAATCCAGAGAGACTACATATAAAGGAAGGCTAAATCCAGGGAAGTGCAGATATATATTGGTGTGAGAGCCTTGACCTCAGGCCACCAATTGCCTGTAGGGGAATTCCTAATGTCTCTGCAAGAAAGGCATGGATTAAATCTCTGAGGAACAAGGCTTTGCATTGAACTGTGGATTCTGTATCCATAAAAGTACTTGCAAAGCCTGCCCTTTTGACAACAGCAGTCCCTCAAGTCTAGAGCCTTACAAACATTAAGTTATAAATTTGCTGTGAGGAGCCAAAGTTTGCCCCTAAGATGTCTAAAGTAATGTTTACTCACTATTTCACTTTAAACAATTACAGAAACTCTGTAACGGTTATTTCTGGTATATAACTTGCCAATTAGTGAATGAACCTGTGTATTATAGAACCTGTGTATTATGGAAAACCATTTTTAATAGAACTGGGAAAATACTGAACAGAAAAAATATTGTGAACAATTAATTTTGCTTGACTATGCTGTATAACCACAGTAAGTATTTAGGCATTGAGTCATGTGAAACCTAGTCCCCTAGAATCCAGTGGCTACTGAGTAGTACTAAAAGTGAGATGTTTTTGTGCCAAGTGTATGATTTTCCTTATTCATTGGATCATTGTTTTGTTTTTTGTTCCCCCCCACCAGAAGTTCCATTTTTCTCTATAGTCTATCTGGAACAGAGAGAGCTCAAAGGCCCTAAGCACATTTAAAGTCTCAACAGAGAACACCCAAAAGTCTATTAAATCTAACAATAACAAGTCCCCAGATGAAAGCAATTAAACTGCAAAGATTTGCAGACAGTACATGTGGATGTCTTTTCTTTGCTTCAAAGGGAAAGCACTCAGGCAGCAAGGTAAAAATGAAAGGAAAATAGAAAGCAGAAGGTTTGAACTAAACATATCCCACCACATAAAGCCCACTAACTTGAGCAGCTATTGAGCACATACAGTGTAAAAGATAAGGGCAACCCTAAGACCTTTATCACTCAGTCACCCAAAAGAAGTCCTGTCTCCTGACAGCAATGCTAGGCATGCATGACATCCATTGCTTCCCCAGACTCCCACAGAAAATAAAGAATTCACTTATATAAAGATATGTATGGCAAAATGCAGGAAATTACGGACCATCTGCACTTTTAGTCTGCTGGAACCCATCTGGCACAAATGAAAACAAGAAAGGAAGAGATGCTGGCAATATGCTACCAGCAGTTTCGGCGTTCCAGTGGGTGATGCAAAGAATTGCAATCTTTTTTTTAGTAACACAGCCCACTCTCAGCACACTAACTTTCACAGCTTGGTCCTAAACCAGCACTGTTTGCCTGTTCAAGATCTTTTCTAAAAATAAAACATTCTATTCACTGAATAATTATGAAAATGCCTGTATCCTTGTTTGTTTATATATTATCTGCAAATAGTTTTGCTCATTACTCATACTCATTTGTTATACTTTACATTGCAGTTGTATACAGGATAGAATACTTTCTTTTATTAAAAGGCCAGAACTAATTTTCCCCATCTGTGCCTCATTTTCTTCTCTTCTTTACATTGCTATCTCCCCTTGTTCACAACAGGCCAGATCTGCTTATGATGAAAGTTGGCACCATTCTGTTGACTTCTTTGAAGTTGTTCCAATTTAAAGCTGCTGAGGATCTGTCCTCTTTTAATTCAAACTTGTGGGACTTATTCTCCACTCCAGTGTAACACAGTTGCATTCAGTAGGCTTATCTTAATGTAATGGAGGGAGCAATTGAGTTCACCTCTATTAAAGTACTTAGAGAAATATGGGAAAAGCCCAGTGGAATGGGGACTCTTTCTCAGTATTATCTTCATGTTCTTCTCTTCTCCAGTGAAGTTATGCAGCAGGGGAAGGGGATAGACTCCTACATGTCCATAGGTCACACAGTATAACCACACAGATTCTGCCACCCTGTACCTATTAGAAGCCCAGTCTATACTTCAAGGAAGGTCCATTGTTACTATTGGCTGCACAATAAGCTATCCCCTTGCAGTGCAGAGAGAGGGATCGAAGCAATTGATGATGCTTTGGGAATATGCCAAAGTGAGTTTCTGGCAATATCCAGAGATGGACATTCCATTCACAGCACTCAGCTGTCCTAATGAGTTATTATCATAGGGTTTGTTTTTTTTTACCCCAGTCATAGCAGCTGTACTTGTATAAATTAAACCCTATATTGTTATGTCAATATAACACCCAATTTAAAGGGTTTTTTTTTTTCCTGAAATAAATGGAATAAAGGTTTTTTCTATTCTATTTGAACTTAAGTCCAAAATTATTCCAAAGTGATTTATGCTAAAATGGAGAAAGGTACTCATATACCAGAATCACCGTATGCACAGGAAGCGTTATACTTGTATAACTACAGAAGTTAAATTCATATTGGTATAACTTCTCTATGGACACATATCCTAAGACCAACAGTATAAGGAGAATGAGAAACAGCTACAGAGACCTTGTCTTCACTAGGGAAAAAAAAAAATGTGCCCTTGAGTGAACTAACCTAAGACTTTTGTCACAGGTTACCTTTAAAAGATTTCACATTTTTGAAATGTTATGCCATTATAAAGTTAGAACAGTTTCAGAGCAGTCATAGGTTAAAGCTTAATACAATCTCAAACATACCACTATGACTTGGCACTAGCAGGCCTATGAACAGAGGCTTGGACAGAAACCAGGACTCTATCCCTCCTCTGTGGTGGAGAGGTGGGGAGAAGGTGGCATGTAGGTTGGAGGTGGAGAAATCACCGTGTGGCTCCCCTTACTATAGTGGAAGCCAGTCAGAGCCATGGGTAAGAGGGGAAAAGTCTTGAAAAAAATTATTTGAAGTGAATGGTCAAAGGGAAAAAGTAGAGAGAAATAAAGAAAAAGGAGCGAAAATGAAAATGATAATAACAATAATAAAAGGACCAATATCTCACAAGTGTTTTAGTGAATTGGATTGGGTTAGGGAGGAGTTACGTTAGCACTCAAACAAGGGCAGAGCTGAAACCCAAGAGGCTCACTGCATGAAAGCAATACTGAGGCAGAGCTGAGATGAAGTGAGCTCACTGCATGGGTTGGGTAGAGGGAGTGCTGACAGATATTTAAAATGAATAGTGGATCAGTTCAAATGAATACCATGGTGGAAGGGAAGGTGAACTGTGGTGCAGTAGAGGCAGAGTAAAAGGGGAACAACATGGTTTCTCAGTGGTAAAAGCCAGTTACCTATGCTCACTAGTAGTTAATTGGCTTTTTAACCTCTCCCCTTGCACCAACAGCCAGCCAGCTGAGTGCACAGGGTTGCTAGAGCAAGCAGCAAACTGATGAGCCATACTTCGGTACTCAGAGTGGTCAGGGTATGCTGGAGCCAGCACCATCACCCTGGACAGTAGAGTTCAGGAGGTTAGAAAGTTTGCACACAGAGTGAAGGGCTGGGAATGGTGCATCCCAGGATACTGGAGGCTTGCAGGTTGAATGAAAAGAGCATTTTCAGAGCATAATAACAGTAACTTGGAGTGACCTGGGTAAAACAGAGGAAAGATAAACCTCCCCTGAAGAAATGATAACCCTCCCATAATTTAAAAATGTTTAGATGGTACTTAGAATAGGTTAACACCCTTTTAATAGGAGAGTGTTTCCATTTTCAATGCTTGTATGATGGTTTAAAGGTAACCTGGAGTAAAAACAGGTGAAAGAACAATAATTTTTAACTCACTCTATTCAAAGACTCATAGTGGCTTACTTGTTAGCTAACAAAGTAACAAAGTAAAAACACACCTTTTTCTCCTAATGAATATAAAGCACTAGGGTCCTGTGTTTTGGCACTGGATTTATGACACAGATACCTTGTTTTGGGCAGACCCAAAACCCTCAGACCAACCATGACTTTTACATTGCATAATAGGTGAATTTTATTGATACATAGTGATAGCAGGTAATAATAATACAAGCAATTCTATATCTACCAGTCCCAGAGCTGTCATCAGAGTCGAAGTACATCGAGCCAGGATGAGAGCTTCACTCTGAGGTTCTCTCGTGAATTCCAGATGTCAGCAGCCTGGAGGTCAGGAGCTGGGACTCTCCTTCCCTGCCCTGTGGGGTGGATGAGATGGGTTGTTAGTATGCCCTCTGTTCATAGTGCCTCAGGTTCCCCTCTTGGGGACCCTTTGTTGCCCTGAAATCCCTTCTTTTGTATTCTTTTCACCTCCTGATGACTTTTGATCCATGGGCATCACTGATTGGTCTTTCTGTGGTCATCATACTGTCCATGTTCTGTCCTGTCAGCATCTTTCTTTGTTTCACAAACCCACCACATGCACACATCATATTTTGGGTTTTTCCAGTGTCCTCCTAATTTGGTCTGTTCCCCAAACTGGAAAGCCCAAGGACTACTAGTTGGGCACTGACCTAGCGCCACCTTATCTCATGTTATGGAATAGTGTGCAACCTGCCTACAATTTCCCAGCCTGTGTGTCTATACCTGTCTGCCTTGAAAACTGTGAAACTGTGACAAGAAGGCTTTTAGAAATCAATTAACCCTTGTCATTGCCCTGGCCCATTGTTCTAATGCATATTTACTTTACCTATAAGCCAATTCCCAAAAGCAGACCTCTGAATACCATGTTCTAGCTATCACTGTGCACACTGAGAAAATCTGTTATGATGGAAAAAAATTAAAAGCATTGATTGACATGCCATCATACACTACCTCACAACATTCTTGTCAATAAAAATGATCATGAATGATACAACTAATGTGGTGGAGGGGATTCCAGAGGGCCCAGGGAAAGGAATCACCCCCCCCCACTTACTCTTCACGAAAGCCTAATTTTATCCCTTCCCAGAAGGAGGGGAGAATAAAGACACTTATTCAGACTCTTTTATATTCACTGTTTCCCTTGTCAAGTGATATGAAAGGGATACCTCTGGGATTATTTTAATACCACTTTTTTTAATTGTATGAGGAAGAATTCATGACAGATAGGTTTACATTTGTAGGTAATTCTCTTTGCAGTATAATGTCAAGTTACATAAAATGATAAAGTTACATTTTATTAGCCACTGTGAAATGCTGGATTTTATTGCTATATTTTCCTAAGTGTCTTAATAAGTTACTTTTTCTTAGATTGATGTCATTAGGTTTGTGTACTTGGCAAGCTTGTTTAAACACTGAAAAGTCTGCATAAAATTGATGCCATTTCTAGTTGCAAATAATCTAAAAAAGAATATGTGCTGCAGATTCCTCTCGTGTTGTAGAGGCTTGACATTAAAATCAATGATGATGATGTGCTTTTTTGGGTAATCAGACTGTGCGTTATCAAAAAATGTTATTGGAATCACTACTACACAGTATAAATGTGTCTAGTAGTAATATGTACTGCATGACCTGAGTGGCAGAATTTTCACATGGAGAGGATACATACCTATCATTTTCAAATGTTTACTTTCTAGTGAGTTGAGCAAAAAGCTAGTTACCTTTAAAATTTTGCTTCTACCTTCATTACTGAGATCATGATTATCTACAAGTCTGCAACACTATAGACCTTAATGGAATTCTCCACGTCTTAAAAATGTGTGAAAGGAATCGCAATCCGATGAAAATCCTTATGGCAAGGGTAGCATCAGATACCAAAGAGTGTAGAAAACCTTTTTCTGGATAAGTTTAAAAGTTAAAAATATTGTCAGGTGTCCATTCTGCTGTTCTCTTAGGGCATGTGCAGACATTACATTTAGTCAATCTAAGTGCCTAATTGTGCAGAAGCTCGGGGAGCTTGAATCAGGCAAAAAGTGGTGGGCCTCATCTAAACTAGTTCACCTGATGAGATATACTAACTTAGAACAGGGGACCCAACTCCAGTGTGAGACACAATGGGTGCAAGCCTGTTGTGTCTCCATGAGCTCAGTCCCTGGCAGACCCCACCCCAACCAAACCCCAGTGTGAGCTGAGAGGTAAGTGAGGCCCATGGTGATTGGGCACTAGCTAGTGGGACAGCTGAGTGGAGCCGAGGAGGGTCACAGTGCCCCATGGCTCCTACTTAGACCAGCCCCTAGGGAGCAGTAGGTGAAGGGGGGGCACTTACCTCCCCCCTTCTCCGGACAAAGGAGAAGAGGGTGATATCATCTACTTGGTCTTCAAAAAAGCCTTTGACTTGGTCTCCCATGAAGTCCTCATGATTAAACTGGGGAACTGCAGCCTCAACAACTTCATGGTCCCAGAGAGTGATAGTTGAGGGAACTGTGTCAACATGGTGCATGATGACCAGTGGCATCCTCCAGGGCTCTGTACTTGGACCAGTACTTTTTAACGTATGTTTAAATGATCTGGATTCAGATATCAGAAGTGAACTAGCTAAATTTACTGATGACACCAAACTACAGAGAATTGTGGTCACACTAGAGGATAGGCTGGAGACTCAGGCTGATCTGGACAGGCTTGCGAAGTGGGCAGACCAAAACCTGATGGCATTTAACACTGAGAAATGCAAGGTTCTCCACCTCAAGGAAAAAAATCCACATCATACTGTTAGGGTGACAATAATTTGGATCTTAGAGAGCACTGGATTTGTAGCTGAATAAAGGCTTTAACATGTAGCCTAGCAGAGATGCTAACCACAAGGCAAAATGATATCTAGGTCAGCCATTTGCTTATGTTAAGTAACCATTTTAACTGTCAACCATTTTCTGAGGAAAAAGCAGCAAGTGAATCTGTGTGACTCTGTGCGCTGTGAACCAGCTACACTAGGAATGAGATAAGATACAGGGGCCAAAAAAAAGGGTGGAAGATGGTACAATCTGAAACTGAAAAAATAGACTGGAATTGAGAAAATAAAGCGTAATTGGTAACAGAATCCAAAATGAACATATGCAAAAAGGTGAATGGTGATTGGTGAAGAAGCCTCCAGAAGCTTCCAGGTTTTGGCCAAAGTCTGCCCATTGATTGAAGAAAGGAGTCAAGGTCTTAGACATGCAGTCATAGCAAAAAGACATGCAAATGAGTAAAATGCATATGCAATTCCATGTTAATGAAGCAAACAGTAAACAGAGGCAGAGCTTGAGATGGGAGGAGAAATGGGTGGAACAGAAGGAGGGACAAAGGTGGAATGAATATTAATGAGAATAAACCAAAGTGTATAAATATGGAAAAAAACTATTGTTCATTGCGGCTCCCCATATTCCATCGCTGTGGGATCTGGCCCGAAGCTGTCTTTATTCTGAAAAAAGCTGTTGTGAGCAATGTGTGCTGGTGTTTGCTCCCTGCCTGCTCTGACTAATGAGTAACAGGATCCACAGGTAATTGAACCATTGTCTCCCTAGTCGTTGGGTGCCGCATGGAGTCAGGGTCTAACACATACTTACAGGCATGGCAGTGTTACACTCAGTAGCACCATAACTAAAAGGGACTTGGGGGTCATGACTGACCACAAGCTGAACATGAGCCACCAATGCGATGCTGCAGCTGGCAAAGGAAACAAAATCCTGCCTTGTATCTATCAATGCATCTCACAAAAGTCCCAGTAAGTTATCCTCCCACTGTGCTCAGCCTTGGTGAGGAGCTGGAGTACTGCGTCCAATTTTGGGCTCCTCACTTTAGGAAGGATGGGGAGAAGCTTGAGAGACTCCAGAGAAGAGCCATGCACATGATCAGAGGACAAAAGAACATGTCTTATGAGGAAAGGCTGAGAGACATGGGACTCTTCAGACTGAAAAAGCAAAGGTTCAGGGGAGACTTGGTAGCAGCCTATAAGTATGTGTATGAGGAACTGGGAGAACATCTGTTCACCAGGGCACCCCAAAGGAAGAGCAGGTCTAATGGTCACAAACTTCAGGAAGACTGTTTTAGGTTGGACATATGAAAAAACTTCTTTACCATCGTAGTCCTCAAAGTCTGGAATAAACTCCACCCAGAAATGGTGCAAGCATCTACTCTGGATGCCTTTAAAACACACTTGGATGCTTATCTTGCTGGGGTGTACTTGGTAGCCATGTTGTTCTGAGACAAAAAGACATACAAAAAACTAGAAGTCTTGATTCCAAAATGATACCTTTTATTAGACCAACTGGAAAATGGCAAGAAAATTGTCCTTTTCTGCAAGCTTTTGGGAATCAAAGTCCCTTCATCAGGCTCTGGGAAAAGTGTAGATGGTACAAGATGGTAAAAAGTCCCCATAGGTCGGAAATAAATTTCATTTTTGCACAGAGGGAGCTGAAGATGGAAGTCTGTCCCTCTGGGTCCATGAGAGTGTCTTTGTGAGCTGTGTTGAGTAGCAATTTGATGTGTTGATCAGGTAGAATTCCTTCCCTGAAGGTGTCAGATGGTAGGCAGGGAGGCAAAAAAAAACTTCCTTGTTGTTTTGCAATGAGGTTTAAAATCCAAAATCAGATGAAATTCGGCATCTTCCATGCTTCCTTTTTTTTTTTTTTTTGCCAAGAGTTCTAATTTTTTGTACATCTTGCTGGGATCATTTGACCCCAGCAGACTTCCTGCCCCATGGGTGGGCGCAGGACTTGATGATCTTGTGAGGTCCTTTGCAGCCCTAATGTCTATGAAGCTATGAAACAGAAACAGGAAAGCCCAATATAATAAATGTCTGCACAGATTTAAAGTGCAGTCCCAGATCTGGGAAAGCTCAGCTGCTCACCTCAGACCCAGACCTGTGCTCTTTTTCCCTCCCTCCAACCCCGACAGGCTTTTTTTAGCCTCTGACTCTTCCACCCCCCAAATGAACAACAACAACCCCTCCAGACCCACAAGCTTTCCCCTCCCCCTCACAATCCCAGCAACTATACCCTGGACCCACTAGACCCCCTCTTGATTTTGTCCATCCCTGCTTATCCACTCCCTTACTTTATCCCTTTCTCTTTGATTGTTTTATCTCAGCTAAACAGCCAGAAGTTAATTTACCTCGATCTAGGTAGCACAGCTCAAAAATGATCCTCACTTGAAATGGCATAATTTTAAGATGTCTAGAAGACACTTAGCACTTGTTAATGAGCCTCAACGTGCAATCATTTGAGTTTAAAATCCCTTTAACGTGGTCTAGTTGTAAGCATGTTAAAAACATGTAAAATCTCACCCCAAAAGTGCTTATTTTGGCTTCAATTTTTGTTATGTTTCTTAAGTCTTTCAGTTGTGACATTTATTTTTATTTTCAGAAAAGCTTGTCATCACTTAGTTTTGCCCACTTTGGTGATTTATACCACCACTGTAGATTATTAATTGACTACGTGTGTACTCAAGAGCAAGCTAATTTAGGATTTTCTAAATCAAATACAAACAGATCCATTCACATAGAGACAATTTTCTGTCTTCTACTACTGTGCAACAGGAAGCTGTAGAACATATATATTTGTAAACTTGAGAACAGAAATAGTAGGCAAATGACAAATTTTTCATATTTTCAAACACGCACATGCACACACACATACACCTCACTCCCTAACTTTTCCCTGAGAAGACAACTGCCTACTTTGGCAACACTTTAGTCAGGCCATACCTGCTTTATTTCACATTGGAGTTCTGCCTCTTACTTGTTGAAGAACAGCCTGAACAACTATAAACACCGGTAACTAGCAGTGCATATAAATGTTAGCTCACTTTAAGCTGTGTGATCGTAGACCAGGAGTGGCATATGCAGCTGTTCAGCGTGGAAGCTGCACCAAGAACAAGGTGAAAGTAAATTAGAGTGGAGGGAGGGGTGTTTTGCTTTCTAGGTTATGCATCAGAATTTTATAGTCATGTTAATCTTTTCTCAACAGTGTTAATTATTCCTGTTCCCCATCCCCTGTCCCCATCTTCCCATTTTGGGGGGGTAGAATGAACATCTTGGTATTTCAAGAACATTTGGGGAAGGTTTTTTTTCCTCACCCCTTACCATATCTTTGCTTCTATCCTACTGCACATGAGTAGAAATAATTGTTTCATGAGCAGTTACTGCTGTTCTGGTAGATGCCCACCCCTGTTATTTAAGGACCTGTGCCCTTAATTAATAGGATGGGGTGTTCTGCACCTCAGCTGCTTCTTTGGTAAGTATTCCTGTGCCCTCAATTATCCTGTGGTGGGAGTTAAATCGATAGAGTTTACTTCTGATGGAAGCAGGGCTAAATTCCTGCATTTTATATTTTTCCTTACTGTAGCATAATTTCAGATACACAAACAATTAATGTACTTGAAATTAACAGGGGGCAAGGCTGTACTTCATCTCAGCTGTTCCACGGTATCTATTTATGTGTTTGCAATTACCCCATGGTAAGGGAAAGCAAAGCTGGGGAATTTAGCCCTATTTAATTCAAGTTAACTGAGGGCATAAGGACAGATACCAGTGAGTAGTACAGTTTAGCCCTGTCCCTCCATTAATTTCTGGTTAATTGCTGCCTCCAAGAATGTTTGGAGGTTGATTGACCTCCCCCTATATCCATTACTGTGTCAATCATTGTTAGATTTGTTTCTGCAGAGAAAGGAACTGAAGCGAGAGAAGGCAACGTTATGATCAAAGAGGATTTTGTTAGATTTTTTTTAACACAATAGATTCTATTGGTTTCAGATTGAAGGAAATTGTTGTTAATTATTAAAAAAATGGAAGTGTACTTAATTATTTGAGAAGCCAAGATTATGACAGGAGATAAATATGAAAGTTAAATTTAGTGAGGTTCAGAAGAGAATTTAGACCTTGGAAAGAGAGTTTTTCTTGCCCTATGCAATGTACAATATTTGACTGTTATACTCAGTGGCTCCATAAGTTGTTGCATTCTGCTGTCATTCCTAGTAATATATCGGTTTTTGGGTTTTTTCTTTTTCTTCTTTTTCTTTTTTGTAACTTTATTGTGGTGAGAACATTGATTTGAAAGATGCCATAGGTGGGTTCTAGTGAATTTAACATTTCTTAATTTAGCGTACTAAAGATTGTTGTTTTGTGGAAAAAAAATAATGAAAGGCTTTTATGTTTGATTTTCAAGTTATTTACTTTGTTTCATATTTATGTTATTATGTTATTTTTTGCCTCCATCTTCACAGGTAAGGGAAGCTCTCAGACTACTGCACTGAGCAGCACAATTTGAACAGGAAGTGAGCATCTCCCAGTGGTGAAAGAACAGGTTAGGGACTACATAGAAAAGCTGAATGTATAAAAGTCCATGGGTCCGGATGGGATGTGCCCAAGGGTGCTGAGGGAGTTGGCTGATGTGATTGCAGAGCCTTTGGCCATCATCTTTGAAAACTCATGGTGATAAGGAGAGGTCCTGGATGATTGGAAAAGGGCAAACATAGTGCCCATATTTAAGAAAAGGGAAAAGGAGGATCCAGGGAACTACAGATGAGTCAACCTCACATCAGTTTCTGGAAAAATCATGGAGCAGATCCTCAAGGAATCCAATTGTAAGCACTTGGAGAAGGGAATAAAAGGGTGATTAGGAACAGTCTGCATGGATTCACCAAGGACAAGTCATGCCTGAACAACCTGACTGCCTTCTATGATGACATGACTGGCATTGTGGATGTCGAGAGACCAGTGGATGAAGTGTACCTTGATTTCAGCACGGTTTTTGATATGGTCTCCCACAACATTCTCACAGGCAAGCAAAAGAAGTATGGGCTGGATGAATGGACTGTAAGGTGCATAGAAAACTGGATGGAGCATCAGGCTCAGAGAATATTAATTAATATTTCAATGTCTAGTTGGCAGCCAGTATCAAGTGGAGTCCCCCAGGGGTTGGCCATTGCTGCAAGTTTTGTTCAATGTCTTCATCAGTGACCTGGAAGATGGCATAGAATTCACCCTCAGCAAGTTTGCAGATGACACCAAACTGGGGGGGAGTAGTAGAGGGTAGGGCTAGGATTCAGAGTGACCTAGACAAATTGGAGGACTGGGCCAAAAGGAAACTCATGAGATTCAACAAGGACAAGTGCAAAGTCCTGCACTTAGGACAGAACAATGCCATTTACCAGTACAGGCTGGGGGCTGACTGGCTGGGCAGCAGCTCTGCAGAAAAGGACCGGGGATGTTAAACTGGACAATAAGTTGAATATGAACCAGCAGCGTGCCATAGTTGCCAAGAATTTGCTAAGAAGACTAATGGCATACTAATGGCATTCTGGGCTTCATTGGTAGGTGCATTGCCAATAGTTTGAGGGAAGTAATTATTCCCCTCTATTCAGCTCAGGTGAGGCCACATCTGGAGTACTGTGTCCAGTTTTGGGCCCCCTGCTACAAAAAGAATGGGACAAATTAAGAAATTCCAGCGGAGGGTGATAAAAATGGTGATGGGGCTGGGGGACATGATTTAGGAGGAAAGACTGAGGGAACTGGGCTAATTTAGTCTAGAGAAGAGGAGACTGAGAGGAGACTTAAAAGCAATCTTCAACTACCTGAAGGGGTGGTTGAAAGAGGATGGAGCTAGGTTATTCTCAATGGTGGCAGATGACAGAACAAGGGCAACAGTCTCAAGCTGTAGCAAGAGAAGTTTAGGTTAAATATTAGGAAGAATTTTCTCACTAGGATGGTACTAAAACACTGGAACAGGTTACCCAGACAGGTGGAAGCTCGATCCTCAGGGGTTTTCAAAACCTGGCTAGACAAAGCTTTGGCTGGGATAATCTAGTTGAGGCTGGTCCTGCTTTCAGCAGGGGGTTGGACTAGATGACCTCCTGTGGTCCCTTCCAACCATAACTTTCTATGATTCTATGATTCTAAATTGAGTGGAGTTGCAGTCACTTAGTAGTGCTAGGGTTCAGAATGACCTGAATAGATTAGAGAATGATCTGATTCATAGATTCAGATTCATAGATGTAGGGTCGGAAGGGACATTGCAGATCTTATAGTCAGACCCCCTGCCCTGGGCAGGAGAGAAAAACTGGGCTCAAATGACCCCAGCCAGGTAAACATCAAGCCTCCTCTTAAAGACCCCCAGGGTAGGAGCCATCACCACTTCCCTTGGAAGCTGGTTCCAGATCCTAGCCACCCTGACTGTGAAGCAGTGCATTCTAATGTCTAGTCTAAACCTGCTCTCTAGCAACTTATGGCTGTTATTCCTTGTTGCTCCCGGAGACGCTCGGGGGAACAAGGTCTCTCCCAAACCCAGCTGGTCCCCCCTAGTAAGTTTATAGATGGCCACCAGGTCCCCCCTCAGCCTTCTCTTGTGAAGACTGAACAGGTTAAGGTCCTGTAGCCTCTCTTCATAGGATCTGCTCTGCTGTCCCCAGATCATGCGAGTGGCCCTCCTTTGGACCCTCTCAGTGCTGTACACGTCCTTCCTGAAGTGTGGCGCCTTGAACTGGATGCAGTACTTCAGCTGAGGCCTGACCAGTGTTACATAGAGTGGGAGGACCACCTCCTTGGCCCTGCTTGTGATACACCTGTGGATGCACAAGGTATGATTAGCCCTATTGACCGTGTTCTCACATTGTCGGCCCATGTTCATCTTGGAGTCAATAATGACTCCAAGATCTCTTTCTGCCACCATGCTTTGAAGAAGGGAGTTCCCCAGCCTATAGGTATGCTGCTGGTTACTACTGCACAAGTGCAGCACCCTGCACTTGTCAGTATTGAATCCCATCCTATTTTCATTTGCTCACCCCTGTAACCTGTCCAGGTCCTGCTGTAATCTGTCCTTCCTTTCTAGAGTGCCCATCTCACCCCAAATCTTGGTGTTGTCTGTGAATTTAAACAGGCTGTTCTTCCCCCTGTCATCCAAGTCGATAATAAAGAAATTGAACAGTGCGGGCGCAAGGACCGAGCCCTGGGGGACTCCACTGCCCACTTCCCTCGAGGTCGAAAATGACCTATCCACCACCACTCTCTGAGTACGACCCCCTCAGCCAATTTGCAATCCATCTGACTGTGTAGGCATCAATGCCACAGTCACCTAGCTTTTTAATGGGAATGGGGTGGGAGACAGTGTCAAAGGCCTTCCTGGAGTCCAGAAAGATTACATCCACCATGACACCTGCATCCAATGATTTTGTGACCTGATCGTAGAAGGCAATCAGGTTGGTCTGACAGGACCTGTCCCTAATGAAACCATGCTGGTTGCCCTTGAGCATCATCCCTGCTGTCGGCCTATCACAGTTGTGCTCCTTGATAATCTTCTCAAAGAGCTTCCCCAGGATTAAAGTAAGACTAATGGTCCTATAGTTGCCCAGGTTCTCCCTCTTCCGTTTTTTAAAGATGGGGACCACATTGGTCCTCTTCCAGTCATCCAGCACCTTGTCAGAAAACCACAAGTGCTTGTAAAGCCGTGCCATGGGCCCTGAGATAACCCCTCCTAATTCCCTCAACACCCTGGGGTGGAGAGCATATGGACATGCTGATTTGATCATGTGAAGCCCCTCCAGAAGTTCTCTAACCCAGTCCTCCCTGACCCCAGGCTTGGCGGAGTTTCTCCTGAGTCCGTCCTGAATCTCAGTAGGGGAGTCCCAGTCCCTGCACAAGAAAATAGAGGTGAAGAAATTATTAAAGATGTCTGTTTTCTCCTCTGGTGCAACCACCAGATTACCAAGCATATCCTGCAGATATGCACATTACCTGGGGCCTTCTTCATTCTCCCTATGAATTAAAAAAAATACTTTTTGTTATCCTTGATCCTTGATGCTAGCCCTACTTCCGTACCTGCCTTAGCTTTCCTAACAGCCCCCCTACAGACCCGAGCGGTGGCGGTATACTCCTCTTTGGTAATAGCCCCTCCCTTCCACTGGGTGTACACCTCCTTTTTGGCAATCAGGCATTCAAGAATGCCCTTTGTGAGCCAGGGGGGCTTTTGGGCACTCTTGCCCCCTTTGCTTCTTATTGAGATTGTCACTCTTGAGCTCTGAGTATCGTCTCCTTAAGGAACGACCACTCATCCTGGGCACTCAGTTCCCCTACTCTCCAGGACTCTAGTGCCTCTCCCATTAATCTCCTCAGCTCATTGAAGTTGGCCTTCTTAAAGTCTAAGGCTACTGCCTTCCTGCAGGCCCTTGACACCCTGCGCTGGATGGTGAATTCCAGCAAGTGAAGATCGCTATTGCCCAGGTGGTCGAGGGTCTGGAGTCCCCTCACCAGGTTCGTCCCTGTGGACCAGGTCCAGCAGGGCATTCCCCCTGGTAGGACTGTGCACCTCCTGGGTTGAGTGGAGATCCTGTATCTTGGCCAGGAAGCTCCATAAGCAGTCAGACCTGGATGACTGTTGCCCTGAGGGGTCAGGCCAATGCTCAGGATCTCAATATTGCACTGTTAGACAGGAGGGTGTGCTGTACAATTGCACATGCACACATAAAAATCAATTAAGCACACATAAACTCACTAGATGCATACACCCCTACTAGTCATACACACTCACACTAGCAGGTCAGATACACACATGTTCAAAATAATTAGTCTAGGTTCATGCACACCTATCACCAGTTTAACCCCATACATACTACACACACCAAATTTAGACAGAAACAGTTACCAGTTACCAAAACATGCACATCCAATACACATACATGGATTACTAATTCATATACCACACACACACACACACACACAATGATATCTACATATGTATATATATATGTGTGTGTGTATTCACTAATTTATGCACATACCACCCACCTACACATACACACAAGTGAGTTCCTAAGTTGGGTATTGTGATATATATGTATGTATGTATGCATGTATGTGCTTGGTGTACTTGGGATACCTGGGGAAAGGTTAAGGTAAGAAAGTAGAAGTGTAAGGAGTTAAAGTTACCAGGACCGGGATTAGAACCCATAGACTACAGGGGCCTGGGCTGAAGAACTGAGGCTTGGGGGTAACTTTAGGTTAATTGATCTTAATTGATTAAAAGACAATGCCCAAAGCCTGCAGAACAGGGAAGCATGCCGGCACAGAGTCTGGGACTAGAGCCAGAGCTATGGGGGAGCTGAAAAGGTAGGTAGGGAGAGGGAAAAATGGGACTAAGGGAAAGTGTGGGTGTTAAAGAGGGGCTCTGGATGTGGGGAGCCAGAGGATGGCTCCGAGACAGCTAGAGAAGGTGCAGGGAGTGGCAGTAGGTGCTGGAAGCTGGAGAAAGGTTCCAGCTGCTGGAGAAAATTGCAGGACAGCTAAGAGGAGCTGTGAAGCTGCAGGGGTGGTGGGGGGGGGGGGATAGAGGATTATAGAAGTTGTGGGGGAAGCCTGAAAACAGAGAGACAGATAGTAGAAAATCTCAGGAAAAGCAGCAGGCAGCAGGGACAGCAGGAAAACAGAGAAAGATAGCAGAAAGTCACAGGGAAAAGGCAGTAGGAGCAGGAGAAGCTGAGAGGTGGCCGAAAAGGGGAGATGGAATTGGGAGGAGATCAGGAAACTAGCAGAGAGGGTGGGGACTGGAGCTGAGAGAGAGAATGAGGCTGGAATTTAAGATAGGGAAGGGACTGGGATTCAGTAAAATATGACCCAACTCAGGGTTGCAAATGACAGTAGTTTTATTGAACAGGAGAGATGGTGACACAACGTTAACTTGGTTCCCTTGCACCCACCCACACACACACACACACACACACACACACACACACACACACTCACACACAATGGCAGCAGTGGTTAAAGAGGCTTGGTGCAGGGGGCTGAAGTCCACTGAAGTCCAGGAGGAAAGAGAGAGAGAGAGAAGGTGTGCAGGTAATATCTACCTATCCCAGGCTGGAAGTTGATCCTCGATGGCCAGTCAGGGTCTCCTTCGGCTCAGTGTTGTCCAGAGGGGGTAGCCGGCAGGGACTCTGGGTGGATAGGTGGTGTAGCATGGTACTGGTCCAGATGGAGAGGGTGTCCCACTGCGTCTGTCTTCCCTGCCCCTTTTTATAGGGGCAGACCTTTTGTGACCCTAGTGACAGGAGGCATGCCAAGGCAAGGGTCAGCCCCTGGCGTACTGAGCACGTGTGCTCCATGCAGGGATGTGCAGTGTCTGTAATGGTGAGGTTCAATGGTAGAGTTGCTGGTTCTGCAGAGTCTTTTGTTTTTCAAATGCTGGTCTTGTCTCTGTTCCTGGGTGAGGTCTATGGTTCCTGGATGAATGAATGCAAGGTGATGGCCCAGTCATTACAGGCCATTCAGCAGAGGCCTGCTACCATTGTATTTCAATCATTCCCAAACACTCTCACTCATTGGGGAACCAATTTACATGGAAGGGGTACAATCAATCATATTGTTGCAACATGGGATGCCCAGGCAGGGGACACAAGTTAGAGGCTTGACATATAAAATGGAAACTTGACATGACTTTTGTTCACTTACAAACACAGGCCTAAACCATACAATATCCATATGAAACAATAAAAATCAATACAAAAATTATAATAATACAATATACAACAGTAAAAATTAATACAAACCTAATAATTATACAATATAAAACAATGGATATCCAAAACCAAAAACTTGCTACCAAAATAAAAAAAGTTTAAAGCTTATCTGAGCTCACTTATACTTACCTATAGGGAATAGAGAGGGAGAGAAAAAGTCAGAAATGGTTGGGGAAGGGAAGGGAATGCATTTAAAAAAAAAAAGAAAAAAAAAGAAAAACGGGGGGTTTTGCTACAACTGTTCCTTGCAGCAGATGCCTGGGTAATTTAGATCACCCATGACAACTACACCTGCAATCAGTCAGATGAAATTCAGTAGGAACAAGTGCAGAGTCCTACATTTGGGACAGAATAATTACCTACACAGCTACAGACTGGGGAATGACTGGGTCAGCTGTAGTACTTCAGGGGAGGACTTGAAGTTACAGTTGACCGTAAGCTAAATATGGGCCAGAGATGTAAGCTTGTTGCAAAAAACCAACAGCAACTTGTGTTGTATCAATAGAAGTGTCTTACAAATCAAGGCAGACAAGGTTCCTTGGGTGAATTTGATATCTTTTATTAGACCAACCCAAATGGTTGGAGAATGGTTATTAAGCAAGCTTTCAGGTTCAAAAACCCTTCGTCAGGCTAAGGAAGCTTCAGCAGTTGGTGTGTGCTCTTCCTGGATGGAATGAAAATGACTTTTATGACTTTTATGAGGAAAGGCTGGAAAAATTAGGGTTTGTTAGTCTGAAGTAGAGAAGACTCAGGGGAAGATTGGATAACAGTCTTCAAGTACTGAGATTATAGAGAGAATGGAGAGGGGTTTTTCTCTGTGACTGTAAGAGACAGGACTTGGGACAATGTCTTCAAGCCTCAGCAGAGGAAATTTAGTTTGGAGATTAGCAGATATTGGAACAGGCTACCTAAAGAAATTGTGGAATCTTCACCCTTGGAAACTTTGAGGAGTAGGTTAGATAGACACTTAGGTCGGATGTTTTAGTCAGGGATAATCCTGCTTGAGCAGAAGCCTGGACTAGATGAGTTTTGTGATGTCCCTTCCAGCTCTGATCCTAGGAAATGGTGATTAGAATACACATCCAGGAGGCAGGACTCCTGGATAATAATTATTTCTCCAGCTAATGCGTGTTTATACAAAGTAGAAATATGTCAAACGGTGTGAAACATCCTCCAATATATGTCAAACAAGTTCTATAGTTTGGTGGTTTTGACATAACCCTGAGATGTAGATAATATGGGGTTCAAATCCCCTCGGGTAGAAGAGTGGTTTGAAGCAAATCTTTCTTATACTGGTGAGTGTTCCAACTACTCAAATATCAGGTAAAAGGAGGCCCTCAACACCAGATGTGGTGGTTATTTTGTAGATGTATCCTCAATTGTTTTCATACAGAATTATTCAGAAAGTTTAATCCCTATTTATGAATAGTATTAAAATGATTTAAATAACCCAAACTTCAGTTTTCATGGAAAGAAGAGAAAAAAGATGAGTCCTAACAATGCAAGTCAGTGCTATGACATACATTTTCATGAAAGTAGGATTTTTCAATTAAATAAGATAGTAGTTAATGCCTCCTGAGAGGAAGCTATTTATTTTTACATTTTGGATGTCTTAATTTTTGGGTGCCCAGCTTCTCGTACCATAATTAGCATGATGTAAAAGCATCATGCGGATGTTAGGTGTATTAACGGGTATATTATGTAGAATTAAATAATAATTCCAGTGTACAAACTCTTGAATCTTGATTTGTACAGCAGAAAATATTTAAAAGTTTGATTGTCCTGGACAAAATAGTTTCTAGTAGAAAAGCCTGACATTATATTAACTTTTCTCCTAGAAAATAATGTTAAACCTTTTTTTCCTATAGCCAGTTTCAAAGCACAGTTTGTCACATCTCACACCTTCCCTTTCTTCCTGATATGCCCTAGCTAGCCATTCTCAGCAGGTGTCCTTTCTTATTTCACTTATGAAATCTTGATTTTACTCACCATGTAGGTAGCTGGACAGAAGGAAAGCCTATTTGACAGGGTTGTGGATTTGCTGGTCACCCTGGCCTCTTGCATCTTGGTTTGGACATACCCACAGGTTTGCACTCTGGGTTCTTCTAGACCAGGCCAATCTCTTTGCCCCTGGCCATTCTCTTTGCCCCTGACAGACAGTAATGTTCAAAAGCACAATAGATCTGATATGGGATCCCAGCAATGGCTTCTTGCCATACTGTATGTGCATATCAGGGGGTGCAATTGTGGTATCTTGTATCAGATCACAATACAGATTGTGCTGTATTGCAATGCAGGGGGAGCCCAATCTCAGGTTTCCCTTGCACAAGCAAGTAGCAAGCTTTGCTTCCTGTGCTTCCCTTACTCAAACCCAGATCAGCTGATTGTAGGTCCCAGCTGGGGGTTTGCATGGTGCACTCCCATGGCTGGAAACTCCAGTCAGCTGACTGGGGCTCCCAGCTGAAGGAGTGCATGATGAGCTTCAACCACCTAGGGGTGCTCCCAGCTTATGGAGCACATGGGAGTCTTGAAAGGTTTCTGTGTGCTCCAGAGGCTGGGGACCAACCACAAATTTGATTAAAGGTGATAAGAACCAGCCACAGAGGTATTCCACATACTTAGTGTAATAACTTTGTGGCTTATGCCTCATTTTGTCATGCCATTACTTGAATGACCTTGTGACCAGGTCACTGCTTAAGACTTGATTAACCAGTTTGTCACATGTTTAGTATAATGTCTGTCAGAGGCCTAACTCTTCCTAAACAGGCTCAGAAGCTTATCTCTCTGGGCACCTATACACATTCCCAATGCCTGATCTGACACATTCTAATTAGAATGTGTGGAAGCAGGCTTGATTAATCAAGTCTGCTGGAGCTTTCTAATTAGAATGCTCCAGGAAACCTCAGTATCACATGTATTCAGCAACCCTGTATTTCAAAATGGTGGTGAGGGTTCTTTAACTAAAGCTCATTGAAGGAGTTTAGTTAAAGCATCCCCACTACAGTGCCACTATTTTGAAGCATGGGGTGCTGAATACACAAGATACTGTAGGAGTTTTAATTAGAGCAGCTCCCAAGAGCCGCTCAAATTAAATCACTTCCTCCCCCATCCCGAAGTATGTGTAAAGATTCCCTCTGTGGCCTGCTGGACTTCCTTCTATTTTCATAGACTTACTGTAGTTAATTCTCCTCAGTTGCTTATTTTCCTACTCCAGCCACACCTCCTATCCTTTGCCTTGCCAGAGCACTCCCTCTATACCCGCTTTATACATGGCCTTCAACTTGCCTCATTTCTCCTTAAAGAGCTCTAATAATGATGCTTACTTTCCTCACAAAATGTTTTGTGTTCCACTAATGAATAGCACTTATAATAGAACTAGGTATCAAATGTTCACACAAAAAATACATTGAAGTCAGGGTCAAGGATCACTATACATTATATAAAACATGACAGATATCTATCTTCTCTCTTTAAGAGTAATTTCCTTCAAACCCTCCAGCACAGCTCTTCTGAGACATTTAATAATTCAACCTATAAACACAGTTTCAAATCTTTTTTTAAAGGTTGGATTTGCAGGAACATGAATATTTATTGAATAAACCCATAGTATAAAGAGCCACACTTGTATATTAAAAAAAATATCCAGCAAAATTCTTAAAACTTATTTTAGATGCCTTACCAAAACAGGGAAGCCAAAAACAGACAATATATGGTATCAGAAACTGGACACCAAAGACCTCCAAATTGTGGCCATTAATAAAATAGCCATCATGTGTTAAGTTGACATCTGAATCAGTGCGGCTTGAAACAATAGTTAAATAAGTCAAACTGATACTATTCTCAGTCAGAGTCTACAATATTATCCACAACACACAGAACAGAAATAAAAGCAAAAAGCCTACTAGCACCTGCTCCAGCTCTCATGCCCTATTCACATAGGACTCTTTGTCACGTTATACCCATGCCATGACTAAACAAGCTCTGTTTCTGGGGCAGGTATAGTCAAAGGTCTCTGAACTCCACTGAATGGAGAAACTACATTTTTAATGAGTAAATACCTAGTACTTTTAACTGAGGCTGGTGTGATAAGACATAATTAACTGATACATAATACATAATACATGACCATTCAAATCCTAAACCTCTTTGATCAAGACTTAGATAACTCACTTATTTGTTCACTATGCAAATGGCCAATCTTCTTTAAGCCACTAATTAAACAGTTCCCCTTTGTATCTAGCATATTCTTTGATGTGTATTTTACCAGTTGAACCCAAACACATGTCATGCTTATGCAGGGTATATCCTTTTCTTTGAAATGGATCAGACTTTTGATCCAAGTTTGAATATCAATCAGCCAGCTGACTGTTCACCTCTGGCTGTTCTTTATTGGCCAATGTTTGTAATTTATAGGTGCTCACTTGTTTCTAGAGAAAAATGGCCTTCTAAAAAAAATAAGGGACCCAAATGTTTTATTTCTGCATGAATTTTTAAAAGGTATGCTTTGCTCAGAAATAGACTAGTCCACCAAGCCCAGTGGTTTCAAATAATGAGGAGACAGATGTGAAACTCAATTTTCTTTTTGTCTGTATGTCCTATTGTCCATTTGTCTGTGTTGCCTCACTGTTTACCCCACTACCCAAACATGATAATTTTCCTATTTCATAGATAATTTACTTTGAACAAGCATTTTCTTCTGAACTAAAATTTCATCAGCTACAACATAAAATGTGATATATCTGACCAAGTTAAATAGATTTTGTTGGGAACTCTGCACAAGGGCTCATTTCAGGATTTTTCTGAAGTGATGCATGTGTGCCAAAATTATCAACCTCTATATAATCAGCAGGGTCCCTATATTCAGAGAAAGGGCTTGAAATGGCAAAATATATAAGATTCTGCTATTTTATATTTAGTTTGTTGGAATGATAAGCAATGCCATGAATGATAAGCCGGGCAACATTTTGTGTTTAAGGGCTGATCCTTTTAAAGTAAATGGCAATAGGATCAAGCCCATGATATTCATCTTGTGGACATTCAAATATTTCAAATGGTCATTTCAGATGTCAAGGATCTTAAAATGACCTTTGTTAAAAGTGCAAATAAGTCTGCTGCTTTGATGTCTGTTAGTGCTTTTAGGTTGCCTTTCTAGTTCCACTCACTAATAATGAAACTGCATGCACTAAATACTTTGTTATAAATTAATATTTAAATATCAAAAATAAAAGTAAATTATAATAATTCATGGTTGGCACCAAAGACCTTTCAGGATTATTCAAACTGCATTTTGCTTATACTTTTGTTTACCTAGATCTTCCTGCTTTATATCACTAACACATGCAATGCATTAGATTTTGACTTCTGTTTTTATTTCAGGATCTTTTTGCACATGAATATAATTTATCATGAAGAGTTATAATTGATGCATGTACAATGACAGAAGTTTGTAGATTTTTTATTTATAGTTGGACTTACTTCAGTATTGACAGTTCAGTTTCTTAAAGCAATCCATATGTCCTCTTCCTACAGAAACATTGAAGTAACTATTGATTAGTCATGGAAATCAGTGCTCAGTTAGATATTACTAAAACTGTAGGAAACGTAGGAAAGAGGGAAAAAGTGGTACAGCAAGAAAAGAAGCAGATCTCAGAGACGCAATACAAAGTTGCCAGCCTGCCAGATCATCAGTTTAACTGAGAAGGAATTCTTCTTCTGTGGCCCACTCTACCTGTATATATAAAGCCTGCTCCTGATGATGCCTGCAATGTGCTTAAGAGCAGGATATCATAAAGAATTCATTAACACTGTTCTTAAGTAAATTTGTTGCATAAGGTATCTAGGGGAGCATGGTACTTCCTTCAATTTAATAGATATTTTATGAAAAGATGCAAACAAAGAAAAACAAAAAAAAGAAGAGAACTTTTTGCTTAGCAACTTTGCTTGTCAGAAATGTTCCAACATACCTATTTTTCCTCTCAGTGCATTTCTAAACTGATGCACAGAGATTTGAATAAGGTTTGGTTTATAAGATACAGCTGTAAAGCAACGGCAGTTATGTATGTGTCATGCATTTCTTTGGTTTGCCATTTAAATTTTGATGTTATTCAGACATATGTGCTATATTTCTGCCTTCTTTAGTGGAGTAACTGGTCACAAAATATCCCATATCAGCCAATCCACTGTGTGATTTTTTTAAAAGCAATTCAACCTAATTCATAAACTTCCCCTGTAGAACTGGACATTCCTTCCCATTACTGTGTGGCTTTTTAAGCATTAAATATTTTAAGTAACTGAGAATTTAATATACTTAAATAAAGAGATAAATTTAAAAACAAATGAAAAGACAAAATTAAAATAATTATCCAAACACTGAAAATTAAAAAAGCAGGAAAAAAAAACCCTAGAAACCCCTAGGAATTCAGCTAAATGTCATAGATGACAACACATGAAAAGGGAGGTATGTAGAAATGGGGTCTCTTTCCTTTATACCTTATGAGAGGTATTGCATTTAAGCTAATCATTGGGTTAGCTATGCTAGGCTCACAGGGACATTGTTAATGAAAGGATTTTTCTAACTAGATTAAAACATTTTAAAAATAAATCTTATATCTCAAAACTACCTTAGCCAGATACCCTCAAGTGAGTTGAGAATTTAAAAAAATGTTCACTAGATATTTAATGCACTTACTAGATTTGAAATTTTAAAAAAATTACATGGGCAACAAATAGGTGAGGAATTTGGTTTATATTAAAAAACAAGCCTCACCCTTAATCACGGGTGATTGCATCTGCTCTATAATACTCCCAGAGCTGAATTGTGTTTTTCTTATCTATTTCCAATGATTCCTCATCCTTTGCTAGATTTAAATGCCTGGCAAACATCATGGTAACTGGGCCCCAAAAAGTTCACCCAGAACCCTTTTGTTGCCCTCTCTCTCAGTCTGGCACATATGATTAGTGTGGCCCCACCCACCATGAGGTGAAGCCAGAGCAGGTTGCCCTGGGTCTCTTCTTGATATACATTTTTGGACCTTCCCAGGGTTGTTGGTTGTAGCCATGTTGGTCTAACGATATAGGCAGACAAGGACCATCCCAGGACTCATGAAAAGAACATCTAGTTCAAGTCATGATTGGGGAGTTTTTGTGGGGGGGCATCTGGAATATGCACACATTCTGAGCAGTGGGTGCAGCCCTTCCCAGGGCTGCTGGTGCCTGCTCTGAGCCTACCCCTGCTGAGAAGAGCCACACAGCACCGGTTCCAGCCCACCCACCCCGTGCCACACAGATCTGGGGACACATGCCCCCCCTCCCTTCCTGGGGTGCAAGCACCAATGCGAACCCCCCCCCCACCAGCTGCACCTCCATCCCATGCCCCTGCTCCACCTGTGCATCCCCTGCCCCCTCCCTCACCATGGAGGAATTGATCTGCCCCCCTAATGCCCCTTCCCTGCCTCCTCACCTTCCGACTTACCAGCTGGAGACAGTTCTCTATGCTGCCAGCTCTGCTTCATGCTGTGCTGTGGCTGTGTGCAGCACAGGCATTTATTGGCCAAATTATCAGCCCCATATACAGCAAATTTTCTTTATATTGGTACCGATCCGATATCTGACCAATATATCAGTGCATTTTTTTATATTATTATATATTTATATGTATATTTATTTATTTTTAAAAATAGTTTGCACAGCTTATAAGTACGTTCCAAAGTGCTGCTCAAAATTGTGTTTATGGAGTACCTATGCTAAAACTTGCAGCCATTTGAGAAAAAGGTATCATGCATCAATTATGGATGAACTAAATGTTTGAGTACTATATTCAAATTGCTAGCACCATATTTAATTTCAAGGTCATTGCTTTTAAATTTGCCCTTCCCATGTGCTCAGGAAAAGCAGGGTCTGACAATAAGGAGAGGAGAAAGGGGCTGCTCGGCAGGGGTATAGGGGAAGTATGTAGGGAAGCAGAGAGCAAAGGGCTTACCTGATCCCTCAGATATTTTGTCCTGTTGTAGCAATGGGAAGGGGACAAATTTTAGCCTAAATTCCAATAATTAGATTCTATACCTGGGAAATTATAACAAATATATACATTTTATGTATGGAGAATCTAATTATAAGAGGGTCATTTTTTAAACACGATTGTCTTCTATTCAAGTAAATATGGTATGCCTTTCTTCATTTTCTGGTTAGCTCATGCAAGGTAGCTAAAATGCTTACAGGTCAGTCACATCATATGCGCATTTAACATATGCGAATTCAACTATATGCAGGGTGGGAGGGGGGCGGGACTTGAGTTTGCACACAGCGCTGCTGCTTACCTGGGGGCCCATTATGGCAGTGATGGCCACTGCCTCCAAAACCTCCCACTGTTGTCATGGAGCTGTGCCCGGAGCTGTGTGGCCGGGCGGCAGCGGCAACGTGGTGGTGGCTGGGCAGCACGCAGCCATCCCCACCACTACCCCGCAGTGCACCACTGCCGCTGGCCGCACAGTTCTAAGCACAGCACTGTGTGCAAACTCAAGCCCCGCCCCCTCCCACCCCACGTATAGTCACCAATTTTTGCCTTACGCGATTTTCACCTTACGCACTGACTTCAGAACCTAGCCCCCACATAAGCTGCGACTCCACTGTATTTACAAAAATAAAAATGTGAGTTCAGCAGTCTTAATTAGAAAGGCATCAAGGAAGAAACAAAAAAAGACAGGTAAAATTCTGAACTAAGGAACTGAAATTGCATGCTTCAGTTTTCCAAGTCATCGTGGCTATCTCCAAGCTCCTGGTGATAGGACACCTGGCTGTCTTACTAACAATTCCAGGCAAATAAATGCTTGAATACATACCTATTCAAAAGGAAGAATCTGTTTCAATCCAAAGTCCTGCTTTAAGGGCATAAGTATTTGTAGGGAATTGATATGGAGGAGACTGGATAGTAGCACAACATCAGGCATCGGTGGGCACGTCTACACGAGATATCACTGAGGAGTTGCCTAATTAGCTCTTCAGTCAAGTCTCTGCATCTACATGTGCAGCCCCACTAGGCTGTAGTAAACTAATAAACACTGCCATACACATACTATCCTGTGGTGGTGTACTTTAGTGTACAGCAGCACACATGATGCTGATGGGACTGGCTGGGGTATGAGTGTGCTTAGGAGTGGGGGCTGCCTTCTAGGTAGCCCTGCAATGGAGTACCCTTGTACCCCAGCCAGACCCTCTGCAGCATGTTAAGCCAGGTAAGAGCAGCCCCAGTCTGGCAGGCTGCCCCCCTCCCCCCCCCCCCCAGCATACAATAAACATTACAGTAAATAATAAGCACCCAGGAACAACACATTCTGGCAAGATATGCACCAAAGTTTATTGCATCTCATTCATTTCATGTTGTACCCAGTGTTCATCTATACTGTTTCTTCTATTAGAGAGCCAATGGTTTATGGATGGTGATGGAAAAGCTGACAAATATAAGGACAAAACCTGGTTGGAATCATTTTCCCATAGAGAATGCAGTAATACAAAAATTCATGTTTCAAAGCAGCATATATTGACTTTGATAAAATATCATTTCAGAGGAAAGAAATATCTATCTCAATATTTTTCATAGATTCATAGATGTTAGGGTCGGAAGGGACCTCAATAGATCATCGAGTCCCACCCCCTGCATAAGCAGGAAAGAGTGCTGGGTCTAGATGACCCCAGCTAGATGCTCATCTAACCTCCTCTTGAAGACGCCCAGGACAGGGAAGAGCACCACCTCCCTTGGGAGCCCGTTCCAGACCTTGGCCACTCGAACTGTGAAGAAGTTCTTCCTAATGTCCAATCTAAATCTGCTCTCTGCTAGCTTGTGGCCATTGTTTCTTGTAACCTCCGGGGGCGCCTTGGTGAATAAATACCAATTCCCTTCTGTGCCCCCGTGATGAACTTAAAGGCAGCCACAAGGTCGCCTCTCAACCTTCTCTTGCGGAGGCTGAAAAGGTCCAGTTTCTCTAGTCTCTCCTCATAGGCCTTGGTCTGCAGGCCCTTGACCATACGAGTGGCCCTTCTCTGGACCCTCTCCAGGTTTTCCGCATCCTTCTTGAAGTGTGGCGCCCAAAATTGCATGCAGTACTCCAACTGCAGTCTGACCAGCTCCCTATAGAGGGGAAGTATCACCTCCCTGGACCTATTCGTCATGCATCTGCTGATGCACGATAAAGTGCCGTTGGCTTTTCTGATGGCTTCGTCACACTGCTGGCTCATGTTCATCTTGGAGTCCACTAGGACTCCAAGATCCCTTTCCACCTCTGTGCCACCCAGCATGTCATTCCCTAGGCTGTAGGTGTGCTGGACATTTTTCCTCCCTAGGTGCAGCACTTTGCATTTCTCCTTGTTGAACTACATCCTGTTGTTTTCTGCCCACTTGTCCAACCTATCCAGGTCTGCCTGCAGCTGTTCCCTGCCCTCCAGCGTGTCCACTTCTCCCCACAGCTTTGTGTCATCTGCAAACTTGGACAGAGTACATTTCACTCCCTCGTCCAAGTCACTGATGAAGACATTAAAGAGTATCGGTCCAAGGACCGAGCCCTGCGGGACCCCACTGCCCACACCCTTCCAGGTCGAGTCCGACCCATCCACCACGACTCTTTGGGTGCGACCCTCTAGCCAATTCGCCACCCACCGGACTGTGTAGTCATCCACATCACAGCCTCTTAGCTTGTTCACCAGTATGGGGTGGGATACCGCAACGAAGGCCTTCCTGAAGTCTAAGTATACGACATCCACCCCTCCTCCTGTGTCCAGGCATTTCGTAACCTGGTCATAAAAGGAGACTAGATTGGTCAGGCATGATCTGCCTGCCACAAACCCGTGCTGGTTTCCCCTCAGCATAATTTGCCCTGCCGGGCTCTCACAAATGTGACCCTTGATAATTTTTTCAAAGACTTTACCAAGGATGGAGGTGAGACTGACTGGCATATAGTTGCCCGGGTCCTCCTTCCTCCCCTTCTTGAAAATGGGGACCACGTTAGCCCTTTTCCAGTCCTCTGGGACTTGGCCCGTGCACCACGAGCGTTCGAATATTCCCGCCAGTGGCTCTGCAATGATGTCGGCCAGTGCTTTCAGCACCCTCGGATGGAGCTCATCCGGGCCTGCCGACTTAAAGGCATCCAGTTCTTCCAAGTGACTCTGCACCACCTCAGGATCTACGTATGGAAGTCTGGCGCCTTGCTGCTGCCTCTCTACAACCCCAGTGAGAGACTTGTCGTGTCCCTCACTTAGGAACACTGAGGCAAAGAACTCGTTGAGGAGTTCAGCCTTGTCCCCCCTGTCTGTCACCAATTGTTTCTGCCCATTTAGCAGGAGTCCTATTCCTCCCTGGGCCTTCCTTTTACTCCCTATATATCTAAAAAACAATTTCTTGTTGTCTTTTACTTGGGTTGCCATCCTCAGCTCCATGGTAGCTTTGGCCCGCCTAACTGCCTCCCTACAAGCACGAGCAGAGGAGGTATATTCATCTTTAGTGATCTCACCCTGTTTCCACTTTTTATGTGCTCCCCTTTTGGCCCTTAGGCTGCCCTGGATTTCTCTGATCAGCCATGGAAGCCTCCTGGCGCCTTTCCCTCTTTTGCCTCGCTCGGGGATCGTCTTGCTTTGTGCCCGAAGGATCGTTTCCTTTAGGCACAGCCACCCTTCTTGGGCTCCCATCCCTTCAAAACTCCTACTCTGCAGTGCGTCCTTGACTAATCGCCTGAGCGCATTGAGATCAGCTTTCCTAAAGTCTAGCACTTTCACCCTACTAGTTACCTTACCCACTCGCCATCTTATGTTGAATTATATTATTAGGTGATCACTGTCTCCCAAATGGCTACCGATCTGGAGGTCCCCTATCATGTCATCCCCTGTTGCCAATACCAGATCCAGTATGGCATTCCCCCTAGTGGGACCATGCACCTCCTGTGTCAGGTGGAGGTCCTGTACACAGGTTAGAAACCTGCGTGAGCGATGGGACCTTGCTGTCTGCGTCTCCCAGCAGAACTTCGGGTAGTTTAGGTCCCCCATGACTACCGCCTCTTTAGCTTTTATGGTCTCCGAGAGTTGCCTCAGGAGCCCCGCATCTATTTCTTCCCCTTGGTGTGGGGGTCTGTAACAGACCCCTACCACCAAATCCCTTTCTCCTTGCCCCCCATGTAGCCTAACCCACAACCCTTCTACTTCCTCAACCTCAGATTCTGTCTTGATGAGGGTTGATGTATATTGCTCACTGACATAAAGTGCAACCCCCCCCCCCTTTCTTCCCCGACCTGTCCTTTCTGTACAATCTATAGCCCTCAATATGTACCGCCCAGTCATGGGATGAATCCCACCAGGTCTCTGTTAGCCCCACTAAGTCATAGGTGTTTAGTGCAAGCAGGAGCGCTAGTTCATCCTGCTTGTTCACCATGCTCCTAGCATTAGTATATAGGCACTTGAGCCCTGCGACTGGTGCCTTTGCTGCCCCCCCGCTCCGAGTCCCAAGGGGCCCATTGTTTCTTACCTTCTCATTTCTTACCTGTTCTGTAGTGCTGGTCTCCCCATGGCTTTCAGGTTTCCAATGTTCTCCTTCTTCAGGCTGGGCTGTCCTTGTGGGTGCCACAGGGTTTGGTGGTCCACAGCTTCCCCTGCCCTCGTACTCCCCTCCCCCTGACGAGCCTAGTTTAAAGCCCGCCGAAGGAGATCCGCCATCCTAGTAGAAAACACACGCTTACCTTTGGGGGACAGGTGAAGCCCATCCCAGCTGAGCATGTCCCTCGTCGTGATGTGCGGGTCATTGTCCAGGAAGCCGAACCCTGCCTCGAGACACCACTGCCGAAGCCGCCAGTTGGTTTCTCGGATGCAGTTCTCCTGCCGTCTTCCTCGTCCGGTCACTGGTAGGATGGAAGAGAAAACCACCTGTGCACCGAACTCCTTCAGCATGCTGCCCAGAGCACTGTAGTCCGCCATCAGGTGATCGGGGGTTCTCCTGGCCGCATCATTAGTACCCACATGGACTAGGACCATGGGGTAGTAATCGGTGGGCTTGATCCTGGCCTGGATTACCTCCGTCACATCCCAAATCTTTGCTCCAGGGAGGCAGCATACCTCTCATGCTGAGGGGTCCTGGCGACAGATGGGTCCTTCCTTACCTCTCAGGATGGAGTCACCTATGACGAGCACTCGTCGCCTCATCCTCTGGGTCCTCGTGGATCTCTTGATCTGTTCGGAGTGTGAAGAACGTGGCATTTCTTCTTGCCCAAGGGTTTCCTCCTCCCCTTCCATCTCCTGCAGGGTCACCAGGGCCTCGTACCTGTTCACCAGTCGAACTGGAGAAGCTGGTACCGGTTCGCTGCGAGCTGCTCCGGTCCTGGCTGTGACCGTCTGCCACTCTGCTGCAGAGGGCACTCCCCGGGCTGCTTCTTCCTTGGGTGCCTGGGCCTGCAGGGAAAGAAAATAACTGTCAATTTCATCCTCCACCTCCCTGATCCCCCTCAGCCTGCTAACCTCCTCCCGGAGCTCCCTCACCCGCGCCTCCAGAGCCCTAAGACGGGCACCTGCCGGACAGGTGTGGGGGCCCCCAATCTCTGCCCCCCCAGCCCTGCTGGGGATCCCCCACAGGCCAGGAGGTAGGGGGACATCAGCTCCCCCATGGGCTCGGTCTGGGTGGAGGCCTCAGACCAGCCCCGAGTAGCCTTGTCCCCCTGGGCAGAGGCCCTAGCAGCACTCCTTGTTGACACCATTCTATAAGCTGCTGTTTGTAGACCTGTGTGGTGGCTATGCCCTACCCCTACAGGAGTCCCACTCCTGGCCCTCCCGGCCCACCCGCCAGTGCAAACGCCTGCGCAAACGCCGGCGTGCTCTTACAGAGGGCTCTTACTGTTTGTGCGCTCTGTTCGCGCAGCGCGGCTCGGGAGCACGGCTCCCTACCGGCTCAGCTATATGGGACCCGGGGGGCTTCCCCTCCAGATCCGGCTCAGCTGCGCCGGGTCCCTCCGCCCCACTTACCTTCGGGGGATCAGCTGCTGCTGCCCCTGCTGCCGATTCCTCTGCTGCTTTAGAATGAGATTTATTTTTTTCTTTAGAAATTAACTTTGCTTTTTATTTTTACAATTTGTATTTTTATTGCTTTATAATGATTTTTAATATAATTTTCTTTCAAGGAAAATTTTAAAATGTTGTAGATCTCTTGCTAATTGAAACAGAGAACTGAAATCTTCCATGATTCATAATTTCTATGCTCTCCACAGCTCTAGCCAAAAACTTAATGAGGAGTCAAGGCAGTCATTTTAATTATGGTTAGATAACAAAAAATGATTTTTTCCCCCCAGAATTGGGTATATCTATGGTTCTTTGACTCACTATTAACTCTTAACATCTGAAAATGTAGCCTGCCATTTGTAAAAGCTTATGTCTCTCTGAAACAGTTAATCGCTAAAGCTGTTTACAGATATTACATTTTTCTATGTTTAATCCAGACTACACCATCTTGATATACACGTGGTCATTTTTACATGTGCTCTGGGGGTGTGTGCTTTAACTACAGTGGCTCTGACAGCCACTCTAATTAAAGCACCCGCATTGTTTTGTGTATCAATGTGCCCGTGCTTCAAAATGCTGTTTAGGGCACTTTAACTAAAGATTATTCAACGCACTTTAGTTAAAGCACCCCCACTGCAATTTTGAAGCACAGGGACATTGATACACTAGACTCGGAGGCTGGCTGGTGCACACTAATTGGCATGTGCCAGCACGCTCGATTTATTGAGTCTACTCCAACATGCTGTAATTATAGCATGTCAGAGCAGCTTCCCCACACACGTGCAGGCATTGTAGTCTGAATTAAAACTGACTCTAGTCCGAATTAACTAATCCTCATTGAATGAAGATAAAAGTTAATGCAAATGAAGGCAGTCCAAATTAGGCAATTTAAAATGTATTAATTAGCATGGATATACAGTGTTGCTTTTAGGAAAAACAGCCCTTAGGAACTCAGATAAGCATTCCTTAGGAGTTTAGATAAGCATTGCAAATACCAATCCCCTCAAGGGAAACTAAGTTTTTTTTTCAGCACAACATAGGATATCCAGCACAAAGTAATGCCTTTACAAAGTCATGCCAACAACATATCACCATGACTATGTAACAGTATCTTGACTAAGGCCCCAGGCCTGCCCAAGCACGTGGACTACTAGTCTATGAAGAAGGGGGCAAACCCTGTTGATCATCTATTAACCCTTAATTTGAACTGAAATTTGATTTGAACTGTGATGTGAATCAGTTAACATAATCTGGAAAGTGATGAACACATCAACAAACAGCCTAAGCTAATGCGTTGCCCTAGTTTCTATATACTCTAATAATCTAACCCTTGTCTTGGGATTCTGAATAACTTTTTTATACAAAGTGGATATAGAATACACATGCCTTAGTTATAACAGCAACTAGTCTCATGACCTTTTACATGAAAAGTGTACAAAATATAACTGAAATGAAGTTCATATAGAAGAAGGATCTAAAAACCTTTTTTAAAAAATGGGTTATTTTACAGTGAATATATTCTTGTTTGGCAAAACCAATCTATTTTAGATATGCTGCTTCCATTGTGCCATTCCATCTGCTTCAGGAATAAGGTTTAAATATTAGACAATACATTTTAGAGCCTTTTCTGGCATTCTGGACTTCGTCAGCTTAGGCTTTAACACAAACAATTTTCCCATTGTCTAAAAGAAAAAAGAAAAGAGAATATAAATTTAAGTCATGATCTGAAACTTTAATTGTAATTTAAGGAAATTATAATTGCAAAGGAATTTTTTTTAAAGTTGCTTCATGTTGCAAATATATCTGTGTTCCATAGATTTCAATGGATTTATGCCAGGGATGAGATTCCTTTGTTTATTTAATAGGATTTCTTTGTATGTAATGCTTAGACAAGAGGCTTAGAAGTCAGTAGTGTTTTCAATTGGACAGAACTCTTCTGCTGGTTAGCAAATCAGGTCCCAAAAACTCCACACTTCTTTCAGTTAACTCAATTAAAAATGGTTAATTCGATTCACACAAAATTCTGAAATCTGTTTGCTTAGGACCATGTCAAAAGAACCTTTCAGTATTCAGCATTTCTGGAAATTGGATCATTTACTGAGGTGCCTAAATATAAACCTTTAGGCAACTGGGTTTGAACGCCGGGACTTAACATCTGTTTCATTACCGAGTTGAAAAATGAATATAATCAGGGACATTGTGAGACTTAATAATATTCATAAAGAGCTTTGAAGATTCTCAGATGAAAGGAGCTATAGAAGTGCAAAATACTATTATTATTACTTTTATTTTAGTTTTTATTATATAAAAGCTGTTATTTACAACAGTGTTCCCTAAAGTATGGGTGTCAGCATGGAATGTGTCATACTCAGGAATGGGAGGAGAGGAAAGGGAGGGGACAGAAACTGGGGGATTGTGACTAAATACATCAACTTTCTTTCTTTAGGTAGCTAGGTAGGATATTACCCATTATGCTTGAAAGGAGAACTGTTGAAATGTGAAGAGACTTTAAGCAATGGAAAGTCATCTGCCTGAATTTGTGAAGAGCGTAAGAACAACAAGTCTGAGATGTGATTTCACCAGTTATTTTGGTAAGTACTAATTCAGACACCCATGATATTGCTTTAAATTCCAGTATTCTTAATGATTTTATAGTTCTTCAAAACATATAGGAAAGGAAAGGAAATATTTTGTTGTTTCTAGAGGTTGAGCTCATTAAATGCATTGGAGCTCTTTGAGGCTCCTTCTGTCTTTGCGTGCCTCTACGTGCTATCCCTGCATAGTTCACATGTAGGCCAAACTCTCTGAGCAATTCATTGCTTTTCAGGTTTTTGAGTAAAAATGCACAAAGAGAATCTGCTTTCTGTTAGCAGTTTTACAGGATACTGCCCCTAAACCTAAATACAATTGCAAGTTGTCTAAGCTATTTCTGTTCATTGTTCTATCAATTTTGTATCTGATGCTTCATTTTTACATTTGGATACAGTTCCATTTTCAAGGCCATTATGTGATACTGTTGATTATCATGCAGATTCTGTTGTAGAATAGAATTGTAGAACTCTACAATTGTAATTGTAAAATAATTCTAGGATTGTAGAAGAGTTTCTATAGTACAAGCTTGCATTTGATATTTTCTGTTGGGATACCAGTCAATTTCTTTTGGGATGTCAACATTTGATGCCAGTCAATAGGCAACTGTTTAATGCTTACTGCTAGTCCCATAGAGTTTGCAGTCACCCAGAGCCAAGGAGTCTGACAAAGGTTGTCTTGTTTCAGTGTCTGAGTTCTAACTGATCAACACTGAATAATATGAACCTCAACACAGTATAACAGTTAGTGACAACTGACTCTTGCGAGATCCCCATACCTTTGACATGCAGGATTCTTGCATTGATATCACTTCAATTGCTGTTTAGCATATGTAGATAGAGGGTGCATGTACACGAGATGCTATGTAGCTACAGTGATGTATCATTGGCAGACACAAACCATGATATCACAGCTATGTTGCTATAGCAATGTGTTTCCTTGATATAGTGCATCATTATGGTGACATAGCAGCTAACAATAGCTGTGTGCAGTTAACATGGTGCAGTAATGGCTTTTACTGTGCCATCATTTAGTACTTCCCAAGGCAAGTACTAAATGATGGCACAGTAACAACAGCACCATAGGGGCATGTGTAGATGGGCCCACTGTTTAGTATGTGGTTTGGGGGGGTTGTTTTGTTTGTCTTTTTGTGCAGTAAACAACAAAATTTAAAAATGTAATATAGGGCACCTTCATAGGTTAGATACTTGCTTTAAACTTACTCATAGGCAGGAGAATGGCATAATCCAAATGTTTAAAAGATAGCATTTTCCATAATTGGTATGCTGTTCTACTTCATGCCAGAACTTCTCTGTGTCTTCATATTTTCCTTTTCCCCATACCAGTGTCTTCCATTCTCCTCCTCAAAACAAAGGATCTAGTTATTTTCCCTTTTCCTCCAGATATCACCAAAGAACTTTCTTTCCTGTGTATATCTGTGGGTAAGATGAGACAATGTCTCTCTCTTTTCTCTCTCTCTTTTTATCTCTACTCCTTTCTAACAAGGACAACATTTTGAGGAGGCTGGATGCTACTAGAGCAGAAGCAAAGAAACCCTCTTATTTTATTCCCCTTCTGTATTCCACTTTCACTTCTCATTAGTAATCCTTTTGTTTCTCTCTGGGAGATAAGTCAAGTCAGTATTTTAAACTCCTTTGGGAAATGGGTAGACTCAAGATGGACAGGCTTGCAATGCTGGAAAGTATAAGTGCTGCCCTCAACTAGTCCTTTGATATAATTTTGAGATCGGTTTATGACATGACTTCTTGTGTTAGTAGAGGACTGAACTGGATGCCCTAGTAGGTCCTTCTGGTCCTCTTTTTTTTGTGTTTATACAGAGGCATAGGAAGAATGCACCAGAGAAATCCTTTCTCATTCTTCCCTCACTAAGCAACACACAGGAACAGCAGCAAGTCAGTGATGCAGGCAATGTATGTAAGGTGTTCTGAGGAACTATAGTTTTCTAGACTGACACTTCTACTGCGAGGATCTATCATGCCATTTTTTGGCTAATGAAACCCATGTTGGGAGAGCAAAAAAACCCTGCTGATTTTGGTGTCAAAATATGGGGTTGATTCTTACTCCAGGAGCAGTGAACTCCACTGTCAATGTATAGAGCTGTGATTCCCAGAACACCTTTCACTCCATGACACACATTGCCCATGCCTTTGCAACCTGCATCCAGGAAGTGCAAAAGGATTAGAGAATGTAGCAGGTAAAAGTGGAGAGGTACCTGGGGACTTAGATGTCAGGCAGATTATATAGTGTGTCATAAATTCAATGTCTATATTGCGTCCATGCATTTTTATATCCAATAGATTTATGAAGTGAAGTTTGTAGGATTGTTTGTGAAAAGTATTTTGTAAATTCAAACAAGCACTGAACCTCACTAACCTTATCACCAGAAGCAAACTTTCTACAGCTCAAAACACACCAAATGGATCCAGACCATGCCATGAGAAGAAATGCAAAACCTGGAAACATATCTCCATTGATATATCCATATCTCCCCATGATTACTACACTCCACAATAGAGCTATCACCATTCCTGGATCTTACAGCTGCAGGCCAGTTGGAATCCTGAGCCTCTTGCTCTGGGGATTCCTCATGGTAGGTCCATGGCCCTTCAATGCCCCACTTTGGGTCCTGGCTCCAGCACAGACCAGTCAAGTGTGCCTCAGGTCAGATCTGAGCTGCCTGCCTGTTCTCACCCACCCACTTTCACTGCAACCAGTAATCCTCAGGCCTCTCAAAGATCTTATAGGTCTGGGCTTTCCCCAGCCAGGACTGTGTGTGTAAGGTTCATGGTCCTGGCATTTCCTGGGGCTGCTGCACACCAGCAGTCCTACCAGGTCTCCCTACCCTGGCAGGGTGCAGTTTTAGGTCATGCTCAGGACCTGGAGTCTTCTTTTTCCCCATAGCCCTAACCCATCCCTCCAAGTTCATCCTGGCATGGGATCTCAACAGGGAGATGTTCTTCTCCTGCTGGCTGGTGAAAAACTAAACTGCCACCTCCAGCTCTGAGAGTGGGGCATTTCATGGTTGTGAAAGCAACCAAAGAAAGGAAATAGGTGTCGAGTGAGGAGGGCAATATTCACTCCATCTGCTTGTGGAGCTTGGGGAACCCCAGCAGCTGAAGGTTCACCTTCAGGAACACCAGTTGGTCTACCAAACTAGGATCCAAGGAGGTGTGGTGGGGTGTTACAATTCCCCAGCGATGCTGAACACTCTCTCACTTGGAACACTGGTTGGTGAACAAGACAGGTGTTGCTGGGAAACCGTGGCCCTATCCTGCCACATCTGGCTGTAGATTGACCAATAGGCCAAGGGATCACATTACAGTGGCTCCATGTCCTCAGTGAGATAGGTAGCCACTGAGGCCTCTGCACTACCTGCTGGATGGTGCCAGATGGTGGGTTCTAATGTCTCTGGACCCTAACGTTGAAGCCATGATCTTGGCCCACATTGGCAGTGGCTGTGGTAGAGGAGGTTGGCTGCTGCTTGCAGTACTGGTATGGAACAGCGGATCCCCCTCTTCATGTCTCCACCCCGCCTCTGCCCTTCTGCCTCCCTGACTCTGTTCACCAGCACCTCCATCCAGTGATCATGGTTTTTGATGCTGCAGATGCTCACATTCACCCGTGGATTACACATGCCCACCAGCACATGGACCATACTGGACCCCAGTGGATCCAGCCACTTTTTGATGCCCTTCTTCAGCCATTTCATCAGTGCCTGCACCTCTAGTGAAAATGCCTTGCCTCAGCCAGGAACATTGATCTCCCTGCAATTATCCATTTGATTCTCAAGCTCCTTCGCTATGGGGATCACCTGGATAAGGAGGGCATCACCAGCACTGAGGCTTTCAGTGGCCTCAAGGAACAGTATGAGGACCACCAAGATCTGGGAGATGGTATCCCACTCAGTTTTGTTAAGGGGGCCACTGATCCCAATCTCCCCACCCAGCCTTTCGAGCATCAGATATATGGGGTTCCACCAAGTCTCCACATCCTGCATGATTTTGTTCTGTGGGATGCTCAGCTCTGCCTGTTTCTCCCACAGCATCTTGCCCCACTTGATGCTCCAGTGGGAGTAGCCCACCATCTTCCTACATTTTGAAATGAGCTGGCTGGTCATGGTATTGATGGTGCTGTCACCGGGAGCCCTGTCCCCCTCCAAGGCATCCCTGATTATGATGTGGAACTTGTGTGTCACACAGTGGATGACAACAAAGTTGGTATCAGGCACCACCTTGACCATCTTGGCCCCATTGTCAGTGACCATGAACCCGTGGGTGAGCTCAGAATGTCCAAAGAGCCACCCCTACACCATGTGGTTCATGACCACCAAAAGCTCCCTTGCAGTGTGGGACTCATCCATCACCTCCACTTGAAGGAGAGCCTACCAACACCCTAACTGATCACATCAGTGCCCTTTGAAGGAGAGGTAGGCATGATCTCCACTCTGGCTGCTGCAGGTGTCCAAGGTGAAGTGTAAGGCCACCTGCGGACCTGCCTTCCTCAGCTGCTCCCTCAAAGACTCCCTGCATGCCTCATACAGGGATGGCATCACCGTCCTGCTAAAGATAGTATATGCAGGCACTTGGTAGGATAGGGCCATGAATGCCATGAGCCACCTGAACCCTGGACACTCAACAAAGGAGAAGGGCTGGCCATCCAAAGCAAGCATCTCCCCTATGCTCTGGGTGAGGGGCTTTGGAGCAATAAGGGAACTTTTTCTTGGGCATGCTTCCACTGGTGCCAGGCTGAGGAGGAAAATGGGCAAGGGGGTGCTGCCTCCTGAGATGCAGCATTGCTGTGGTGGTAAAATATTTCTCGTCCTTGCCCCCGCTTATCTGCTTTTGGCAGTGCTGGCAGGTAGTATACCTGGGATCATCTGCCACCTCAAAATGATCCCACTCTTCACTCCTATTCACTTCTGGGTTGTGGGTGGGGATCCTGCTTTATCCGCCTCCTCAGCATGCAGAGTCACAACAACAGGAGGATCTGAGCCACCTATCCCCACAACCTCCTCTGAGGTGCTTTCTAGAGAAGGAGACCTGCTTCTAGGGGAACTCTGAGGGGTGTGGAGCACAAACCCAGAGTTCCCCTCCTTCCCTAGAATTTCCTTGGCTACGGCAATCAGCTCCCCTGCTTCCAGATCCAGCTCCTCCTCTGGCACTGGAAGGCTCATGCTGGCAACTGAAACTGGAGTGGAGAATGTCATGCTGACTCTGGTTGTGGTTACTTGTGTTACTGGTGGTGCTGCAGGCACAGACACAGCTCCCACCTCCTTGCTCCCACTAGCAGAAGAAGACTTATCTCTCCCAGGAAAGAGAGTGTGTATATGTTGGGGTGGGGTGGGGGAACTTGCAGCTGTCCCTCTGCCCCCTCTCTCTCCCCTGCCAGAAGACCTGGCACCTATCTTTCCAGCATGCTTCATGATGCTTGGTGTGCTGCAAAATGTGTGTGTGTGTGTTGGTATGTAATGTATGTAATATATGGTGTGCTTTCCTGCAGAGGGATGACACACTGTCAGGGAAAACACAGAATTTTGTTTTTGGGGGGTGGGGGGAAAGACAGGTTAACAAGAACAAATAAGAGGATTTTGGGGGAAGAATAAGTTGAAAGGAATGGATAACAATAGGGATTGTAGGCAAAGGTAAGTAGGAAAGGATTGGAAAGAACTGGGTGGCAAAAGACTACCTACTACCAAGCCAGAGTCCTTCAGATACTGCTGCTGCAACAGAAAGACAGACAGACAGCTCACAAAAGGCACATAGATGAATTCACACATAGCTTTATATGCTGTTTCTATGTCCCTCCCCAAAAGCACTGTGATTTGAAGGAAACTTGGAGAAAGATCACAGTCACTGGCCAGCTACAGATGTCAGTATCAGAGTAATCTTTCCACCTGCTCCTCCTTCCCACTTCCCCTCCCCCTCCCTTCCTGCATGTTTGCCTTTCAAATCTCTGAATCTTTTCTGAATCAATTCAGAGGCTTCGATTCAATTTGGAGCTTGTAATGGGTCTCTCGATTCAATTTGGATTCAGAGACTACCGAAGCTTTGCTCGGTCCCTAATGTGTCTCATTTGCCCACCACGTGTTATGTTACCAATTACAGAACTGATGTATATTCTTAGTAGTTCTGATGGCTGCTATCTCTCCCTTTCAACTTCCCAGTATGTTACAGATCAATATAGCTCTGCCCAATGTTGTCTCATAGGTTCCCTGAAATTTTGAAATCGTTTGGCTATCTTTTTGCAAAGTTGCCATGTTATAAAAAGATAAGCAAATAAACAGAAAAATGCAATCAAGTTTAATTCAGGTGCACCATGAAAATCTTCACAAATTTTTCTCAAAATAAGAAGCACGGAAGGGACTATCAGCAGGATTAGAAGTAAAGTGGAGAAGAACAGACAATGTAGAGATTAAATTGTCAGGCTGGTATCAACACAGAACAAGAAAACAAGACATGAGCATGAAAAAGACAAGGATAGCAAGAAATTTCATTTTCCAACAAAGGGGTGGCTGGGCTCAATTTTCAAATGTTTGGCAACAATGATTTTCTATAAAACTCAAGGGACAGAGTTAAAGAAGAAGAGTTCAGAAACATTTAAACATAGCACATATCTTCATTAAGCACACTATATAAATCTAACTGCCAGCTAGCACAATGCCCACTGCAGGGTGTATTAATCTCAGTGACAGTTAACACAATGCCCTCAGTGTGAATCTATATGCCAGTTGCATTCTTCCTGCTCAGCTTCTTAATAGAGCTACACTGAGGACACAAATTCTGTTTTGTGCAGCATTTAAAATTTCAACATTTGCCTTCAAAGGGAAACTCCACAATTTAGAAATTCTTCACAAAAGAACATCACAAAAACTTTTCTGGGTTAATAAAAACTTGAAAAACAGGATGTCTTATTTACACACTATATTTATTCCAATCCAAGACGAGGCTTTTCCCCACATTCAAAAGGGTGGGGAAAAAATCCTCATATTGGATTTGAGTACCAGCCTGGGGCAGGCAGCTGCTGTGGATCTGGCCCTGCCCCTGGCCAAGAGCTGCAGCTGTCACCTGCCCCAGGCCAGGGTTGGGACTGGAGCCTCCACCACTGACTGGCCAAAGTTGGGGTGAAGCTACCTGTGCTCCCTGCCCTGAGCCAGAGCTGTCACATAATGTAGGCAGTAGTGTAGCGAGGCTGGGAAGGCAAATAGCAGGAGGGGGGGCAGAAGGGGTCTAGCTCAGGCTTGTTTGTCCTCATGCCACTGCTTTCCCCACCATTTGCCCCCTCACAGTGGTGAGGAGAGGTGAATTTAAGATCACCTTCCATTAATTAGATTCTATACATGGACAATTATAACAAAATTATAATTTTCCACATATAGAATCTAATTAATTGGAGGAGGTCATCTTAAATTCCAAGGTATCTTGGATTTGGGTAAACACAGTATATTAGATCAGTGGAAGCTACTTTTTTTGGCAGGATTGCAACAAATAGCCTCACACTCTCCCCCACTGCTACTCCAATCCTTTTCCCTTAGTCAATCTGCTTGGCTTTTTGCTCTCTGCCCTGTGTTTCCTGGCCAAGCTGCTATTCTGTTTTCTTTTTCCCAGCCTCACTTTACCTAATTTGGTGCTCTGCTTTCTGTTCTCTTCCTTATATGCCATTGTTTTACCTGTTCTCACCTCAATCTGATGCATGCCACACATAGAGGCTCCCTGTGCCACTTGTGCTACAAATTGAATACCCCTGTATTAAATTATACTAATATATGTAATCAATAATTATGCAATATGATATGCAGAATTTAAACAGTTTCTAGTATGTGTATGTGTGTATATATAATATCTCCAAGTAGAAATTTTTTTAAATGAAAAATTGGAATGCAGGTTTCCAGAACTGTCAAAACAGAATGTTTGGAAAGTCTTAGGAATTTTTTTCCCCATCTTAATTTTTCTTCTAATCAAGATTTGGCAAAAATGACACCGTTTAATGAGTTACTTTATATTTGCAAGAACTATATTCGCTAGTGAAAAAAAAGTTCAACTGATTTTTTTCCCAACCAGATTTACTTGTTACCAGTGGGTCAGTGTCCCAGAGTTCTGTATTTTGTTACCCCTCCTTTTGTTTTGAATGTTTTCAAAATTAGTCTTGGTTCATAAAGCAGATCTGGTAGCAGCTCTGGGTGGTATCTTCCCTCAGTATCAGAAAATCAGAAATGTCTCCTTCAGAGTCTCCCATCTTGTAGGCTTCTGCCACAGAAGAGTCTGGCTCATAATATTCTCGAAAGATAAACTGAGATTGTACTGTTTTAAATGTTGTAACATCTGAGTCTTTTCCTTGGCTCATCTAGTCAGTTACTAAACTCATGGAAAGTTACTTTAAGTGACCACACAATTAAAAGACAAGTTTTAACTCTTCCCATGACTGACAGTTCCAACATACTTAACTTAAGGAGGTCATCTGATAACAACTCAATATATAGATGGAAATTATGTTCCTGATCCTGCAAGGTTTCCCTATATATCTGATTATTTTTTTTAAATTGGTTAACAACTATATATGGCAGTTCATCTCAGTCTGTCGCATATGTCTAAGCCTGGCTGAACAAATGGGAACATTGTTCATAAAAACATGTTCTCTTTTTCCTTGAAAAGTTTTGGCCTTGTTAGAGCATGATCTCACCCCCACTGAAGTCAAATGCATTTTTTGTCATTGGTTTCTCTGGGGACAGCCACTCAGAAATCATATTTCATAGGATTGTTGCTAAGCTTCATTAGTTAGTGCTTGTCAATCAGTTAGAAATTCTGACTAAAGATATCATCTATGTGCAAAGTATTATTTTTCTACTTCCTTTCCTCCTGTTGTTGTGTTTATTATTATATATTGAGGCATAATATTAGAAAAGGAAATATATTGACTTTTACATGACAGAATTTCTGGTAATTTAGGTAGTTTAAAGCTCTCTTTATCAAATAGAGACTTATGTTTCTGACTCAAGCTCCTATGGAGTTTCAGATAACTAAAAATAAACTGTCCACCTGTACAGTATATCTCTTGACTTATTACCAGCATTATCTTTTACTCACTGAGTGCTTAGTTATGCCAGATAAATAGATGGCAGCTGCATGCAACAATTTCAAATATGTTTCATCATTACAAGAATATGGGCCGAATTCAATAAAAATTCCATCTGGCTATGCACTAGGCAGTGCCAAGGAACATTACTTTTTTTCATGGTCTGGCCAGCTTAGTGCAAGATTGTGTGCAGGCCAGATAATGTTCTATTTTTTAAAAATCTTTTTCATATCAACCTGCTCTCAATAATTTCTCCAACTCCCTTCATATTTAAGTGCGTGTTAGTGGTGCATAGGCAATGACATGGACCAGATTGGAAACCCACTGCACACTGTCTTTGAATACCTTTCAATCATATTTTTCTTTTTGTTCTTAAATAATTTTTCATTCTCTCTCAAAATTAAATCTTTGCACAGGGTAAATACATGTGTTGTGATCATCTTAAAGGTTTGTACTATTGAAAATGTCCTTTTTTAAGTACTTTGAGTAGTTTGTTGAATAAAAGCACTAACAGCAGAAACAATGTTTTAATTGCACTGTAACAAGCCTTATAAAATCAGATTTCACTGTTCTTGAGCCAAAAGAAAACCCTTTAATATGATGCATGCACAACAATTTGAAGTCTTACTTTTTAGCCATTGCTATTTTTATTTCTGTATAAGACTAAATAGGTGTAATTAACCATATTAAAATACTTTAAGCAAGCTTAATCATTCATTCTTTACTTGAATTGCATCGAGCTTTCTACTAAGACAAGATATACTTATAGGGTCCATGCAGCTAGATAAAGGGACGCAGGTTCTGAAGGCCAGCTTTGGAAAATCAGTTTAAAAGTGCAATCGTATTTAAAATGTAGCAATTAACTTCAAGGTACCCATGGTAAAATCGCTTTATTTATAAATTCCTTTATACAGCAGTGGAGGAAGTGTGGTATGGCTTCGCTTTCTGTTCTATACCTTTCAACTTCTAAGTACCCTTTGTGTGTTCAAACCAGAAGCCATCTTATACTTGGAGCTCATTATGAAAGGAAAGATGCACATTATGCCATTGTGCTCTCTCATGAATGATTTACTTTGATTCCTTTGCTTTTGTATTGACTTAATTGCAGAAGAAAGTCTTTCCAGCTGAAAGCTTCTGACCCCTCTTTGGGTACATATGCACATTATAATGAAATAGATATCTAGGGATAGGTCAGTGTTTGGGAACAATTACCCCTGGAGGCATTAATTATTGGGGGTAACATCAACAATATAGTTTACAAACAAAAGCTACCTTTTCCTTTGCCCATCCATGTATTAAGCACTGCAGAAAAAACATACCATCTCTTCTCTGTATTGCTTGGTATAGCTGTTGACTTTGCTATCCAACAGACTCCTAAAATTTTAACTGGAATTCTCTGGCTAAATGAACTGCTTGGGTTTGGGAGGCAGATACTAATAACATCAATAAGTGAAATGCAGCAAAAGATCAGTAGGTTAGTCAGGACTGCTGAACAATTACTTCTTAGAATCAACCAGCCAAAGTTATAAAAGTCAAGATGATTTTGGGCTCCCTTCTTTTCTGAAGGGCATAGCCTGGAGTATTAGTGGATGGATTTACCTACTTAGGTATCAACTTTCGTAAGTTTCATGACTGCATCTACAATAAATGGTATTTTCTCGCGTATAACACGTCATCACATAAAAAACACTACTTGTTTTTGGAAGGCAAAATGTAGAAAAAGAATATTTTTCCTGAGTCATAGATCACTGTGTAACATAGAATAAGTCCTCCTGGGAATATCAAGAGTCCAGGAAGTGTGGGATCCCAGGAGCCAATCTGTGAGACAGCAGTCATTAGGCTGCTGTCTCACCCAGACTAACTTCTGGAATGTCACACTTCTTGGACACTGCGTGCTCCCAGGAGGTTTACTTTATGCCACACAAGGCTAGGCCATAGACCCTGGTAAGGGCAGTAGCAGTACTGCTTGTTCTTTACTGTAAGTAGTTTTTAAAAATTATTTTCTGTAAATAAAGTGTTGTTCCACATCACACATTTGCTGCTTCAGGCATAAGTTACAGTGCTCAGACAATAGCTACAGCTATGAGAAAGTTAACACAAGATTCTACCCCTTCAGCTGGTTGGGACAGACATAAGCAGCAGCCATCTTGGTACCTGTATGGTATGCGTGATATTTCCAAGCTTGCTTCTCTTCCATAAAATAAAACAGCTTCCTTGCTTAAGACATATACCCTAATTTTGGTTGGGCTGATATTTTTGGAGTGAGTATGTTATATGCAATAAAATAATTTGCATTTATATTCCATAGAATATGGAGATAAATTGAGTGGGTAAGATGAGCAGTATTTTTCTGATATTCTTGTCAATATGGAATTTTAACACTGTCAATGCTGAACTATGAGTATTCAAAAACAATGTACAAAATGTACTTCTATATGAATCAGGGACATTGAAAACAACAAGTCTATCTAAAGAAACAGCTTTCACTACCCACCTCTGAAGGAGATTGGTAGAACAAAGAATAACAACATTTTGGCAGCAGGCAGGCACTATTTGCTTACAGCTGTGAAAACAGTATCACTGAGAAGAGGACCTGTCTTTGCCACATTTTGAGAATGCCAGAATAAATAAATAAAACAGATCTTAGTTAAAGTTAAAGGAAGTCAGCACAACACAAGAGAAACAGTTTGTGATATAGTAGTGACTGAAACAAAAACCTTATAGAGTACCAACTTCAACAAATTAAAGAAGCAGACCCAGGATGGGATTAGCGTATGATGAATGACCTCTGCCTTATGCACCTGATTGTGTAACTAGTGTTTTGGATGTGTTTGAACTGAAGATACCATAACATGTTTGCATGGTGCCTGGAAAATCTGTTGATTATTCTTTGCATATTTCTGTTCTTCTGATTGCATCTCATTTATTTAAAAAACAGTTCTCTGAAGTTTTGTGACATGAAACATGATTTATAAGCTTGTCCCTCAGAAAATGTCCACTTTTTAAGGCTTATGAGCCAGTTGGTCCCAAATCTCAAGTGAGAAGTACTGTGGACATATTGACATTAGCCAATAGGAACTGGTCTCATACCATCAGTTTATGTCCTATGTGGTACCAAACATCCTTCAAATCCTACCCTACTCTGGTTAGATTCTTATAGTCTCTTGCCACCATAGTATTTAAAATTCAACACAAGCAAGCTGAAAACTTAAAGTACCTTTGTTATTTTCCCCAGCTTTGGGGAGTAATTAAGTGTTTTTAAAAATGTATTTACTTACTTTTAACCCTTATATAAATGACACTTTCTTTTGGTTTTTTGTTTGTTTTTACTAAAGGTTTACAAATTTGCTTTGCGGAAAAGTAAATTTGTTTTGCATTAGGTCCTGGAAACAGTGAGTTCCATGGTCATTCAAGTTCTTGCAGCTGTAAATTCTGAAGTCTCAGGCCAGCTGCCAGGAAAGCCCTGCCTCTTGTGCATATGAAGTAGACCAGAGGTTCCCAACCACCTGAAGGGTTGGCTGCCAGGTTGTGGCATGAGCTTTAACCACTGCTAGCAACAGTTCTATGCCCAGGTCATGCCCATGCCATGCTGATTGGCTGGGTGAGACTATCCTCACTTGGACAATGACTGTGACTTTAGTTTTTGAAATTGGACCACAGTAACTGTGGCTAGTCACTTCTGTATCAAACTCAACAGCTAAGAGATGATCAAGCAAACTTAAATGGATTGTTTTTTTCTGGAAAGAGTGCTTCTGGAAAAAAAACACTCTTTTTTTTCACTGTGCCTCTGCCTATTGAATTTGTTTTGCATTATACACCTGCCTCTGATCCTTGAACCCCCCTGCCCCTCACATAAAAATTAAATTTAAATATGAAAATTAGATGGTTTCTATACTCGGTCCACCAAAATTCTTTGAGTGAGTTTGCTGGTCCACAATATAAAAAAGGTTGAGAACCACTGAAGTAGACAGTTCCATTATAGCTCAGAAGCATAACAGTCAAGGGCTGGTGAGACTCTGGAAAGTGAGACAGTTTCCTGGGGAAGTCCATGGAGAGCTTTGAAACTGGGGCCCCTGGTAGACATGCGGATAAAGGCACCGTGGGACCTGATGTGTAATCCCCACAGTCATGATTCCTGTCCTTCTATGCATGTATGGCAGGCAGTGTGACTGTGAAATTGAGCATAAGATCCCATCATGCCTTACTGATGGTGCAGGAGCAGCCTGGTATCATGATCCAAGGTTCCCTTTGCATCAGCAAGTAGCGAGTTCCCATCACTGGGAATAAGGAAAGTGTAATAACTTGGTTGGTTCCCATCACACCATTAGTGCCCTATACAATATGTTGTAACTATGTGACTCATACCTACCCCTCCTATGTAAATTGATTCTTGAATGAATGGGGATGAATGAGGGTGTTTGATAGACAATGGTAGTAGGTCTAAAAATAGCGTCCTCTAAATGACTGAACCATCAACTCCATGACCTAACCATTACCCTGCATTGACACTCCCTGGCTCAAGATTTGGAAGACAAAGACTGCTGCAGAAACCAGCCAACCTACCATTACAGACACCTGAAACTGCATGTCCTCACCAGGAATGTGCATGCTCAGTACGCCAGGGGCTGACCCTTGCCTTGGCATGCCTCCTGTCATTAGGGTCACACAAGGTCTGCCCCTATAAACAGGGGCAGTGAAGACAGACCCAGTGGGATGCCCTCTCCTCTGGACCAGCACCATGCCACACTACCTCTCCACTCAGAGGCCCTGCCGGCGACCCTCTCTGGACAACACCTTGCTGGAGAAGACCCCAAGTTGGGTTTTTATCTTCTTGACCTACCAACCCCACTCCTTGATTTCCTGGCTATCTTCCAGCTTTCTGTCTCTTTTTTAGCCCCAATCTCCCAGCTTTCTGCCTTTCAGTTTCCAGGTGCCCCATCCCCCAGCTGTCCCAGCTTTCTGCTGCAGTTTCCAGCCTCATCTCCTAGCTTTTTGCCTGTCTGTTTCCTGGCTATCTCCTCCTTGCCACTGGGCTTTTTCCCTTGCTTACACCCCAGTGCACATTAACCGTAAGTAACCCCAAGTACACACATACACACCCTACCACCCAAGTTAGGAACTCACCTGTGTGTATGTGTAGGTGGGTGATGTGTGTGTGAACTGGCATATATATATATATATATATATATATATATATATATATATATATATATATATATAGATATATAGATATCATTGTGTGCGTGATATATGAATTAGTGATCCATGTATGTGTATTGAGTGTGTGAGTATTGACAACTGATTTTTGCCTACTTTTTGGTGTGTATAGTGTGTATGGTGTGTATAGTGTGTATTGGTGATAATTGTGCATGTGTCTAGGCTGGTAATTCTGAATGTGTGTGTGCCTGAGTTGGTGAGGGGGTGTATGTGCCTAGTGTGTGTATGTGCAGTTGATTTATATGTGTGTATATGTGCAATTGTGTCACACCCTCCCATCTAACAGTGCAATTTTGAGATCCTGAGAGTTGGCCTGGCCCGACAGGATAACACCCTGACAGCTGGGATCCCAGATCAGTTGGCAAGGCTTCCAGCTGTGGGTGTACATGTGAACCTCTGCAGCTGGAAGCCTCAAACCTGGTCATACGTTCAATTAATGGTATGATAGGATCCACCCTCAAAGTTATTACACATTATTTTATGTAATACCTTTGTGGCTTATTCCTTGTTTTATCACACCATTAATTTCATTGATGTGTGGCTGGATAACAGCTTAAGATATGATTAATAGGGCTGTGCAAAATTTCACTGAGTGTTTTGTTTCAAAGCTGTTTTGATAGGTTTCAAGCTCGAAACAGTGAAAATTAAATTAAACACAAAGTATCAAAACAGCGACAAAATGAAATGAGGGCACTCGAAACATTTTGAAAGTTTCAAAACGTTTCAAGTTTCAAAGCAGCCTGGTGGTAGGAGCCAGGGAGAGCCAGGGCTGTGCTCCAAGCAGCTTCACAGCCCCATGAAGCTCAGCCAGGCGGAGAGTACAGCCCTGGCTCTTACTACCTCCCTCCACCGGGCTGCACCCCATGGGGCTGGCAGAGCCAAATTGGAGTGCAGCCTGGTGGCAGGAGGTGGGCAGACCTGGCACTGTGCTCCATGGGGTTGGTGGAGCTGATCAGAGTGGAACACCAGCTGTGCCCACCTCCTGCCACTGGGCTGAATGCCATGGGGATGGCGATGCTGACTGGAGTGCAGCCAGGTGCTGAGAGGCAGGAAGAGCTGGGGTTACACTTTGTCTCCCACCACAGGGCTGAGCTCCATGGAGTCCAGCCCTGGGTGCAGCCTGCACCCAGCACTGGTCCCAAGTGGCAGTGACAGCCTGCAGTCATCTTGCATAGATCCAGGGGCCCACACCTCTGGAAGGAGTCTGGTACAGACAAGCAGTCCTCCTGGGGATGTGGGCCCTAGGCTCTGCGCCTAGAATACAGGAGGCTGCCACGGCTGCCTGGGGTCAGCGGCAGCATCTGTCTTCCCCAGCACTGGGTGTGGGCTCTGCCCAGCACTGGTCTCAGGTGGCAGCAGCAGCCTCCTGTCATCTGGCACAGATCCAGGGGTCCACACCCGAACAGCCCTGCAGCCATCCTGGGGGGTGCAAGCCCCCAGAGCTGCATGCCAGATAAAAGGAGGCTGCTGCTGCTGGCAAATTTTGCTTTAAAAAATTTGAGGTGCAGTTTCTGAGAAATCTCTGCACCTATCTCCTTGAAACTTGGCAGGTTTCATGTCCTCAGAAGAGGCTACCATCTTTGCAATTTTCATCTGAATCAGGCAGTAAACAACAATGTTTTAGGCATTTTCATGATTCCTCATTATAGCCTATGGGCAACATGTCGAAATGAGTCGAAAAAGTGAAATAGTTTTAACAAAACAAAATGGGACAGCGCTTCAAATGAAATGAAATGATGAAACAAAACACGGTCCCTTCAAAACAGTAAAACAAACATCAACACGAAATGATGGTGTTTAGCACAGTCCTGATGGTTAACTAGTTAATCGCATCTGAAGTGTAATATGTGGAAGGGGCCAGAGGAACAAAATTTTGGAACTTGGCCTGATATTCAGTTGGAGAGTAGTGAAGCAAGCAGGGAGAAAATTGATGTGCTCCCATTATATTCCATAATTTGGAAGAGCAAAGATGTTATATTTACAACCACTTACAGTTTTCCAAATCTAATGCTGGTACCTCAACATATAATCCTCATAGAGTGTAGAGAGAAGTTGCCTAGCTAATTGTGAATGAATAAATGTATGTCTTCTGATCAATTCAGTGAGTCTAGTACTAACAAGGAATGTAGAACTACTAGATGGTAGACACCTTTTCAATTTGGGGACTGAAATATGTTTGGGATGTATCTAGAATATTGGATGTGAAAAGTAAATACATTCAAATGACTCTTAACTATCTTCTCAGTTACCATCCTCATGAAAGGAGAGGTAATTCTCAGAGTCAAGAGAGAGGTAGTTAGCTGTGTGTAATCTGAAATCAGGCAGGAGACAGGATAGAGATGCACCTTAGAGACTAACTTAATCAGAGACTCATGAAAGCTGATGTATCTCTGACTCAGTGAGTGTACAAGGCATATCTCTATCCTGCTTTCTAAGAGTCAAAACAACTAAAGAAGATTTGTTGTGAATTGCAAATAAAGTTGAATCAAGAATTTTCTTTTTTCTTTTTTTTAGTGTAGCAAAAACCTCATTTTTTCTTTTTCTTATTTATTTTAAAATGCATTCCCTCCCTTTCCCCAACCATTTCTGACTTTTTTTCTCCCTCTCTATTCCCTAGATAAGTATAAGTAAGCTAAGATGTAGGATAAGCTTTAACATTTTATTTTAGGTAGTAAGTTTTATTGTTTCTCTCCCCTCCTTGCAAATAAGTGCCCTGCTTTTTTTATATAGATATCCACTGTTTTATAAGTGATAATTATTATATTTTGTATTGATTTTTTTTCTGCTTTTATATTATGTGATTACTGTCTTAGGCCTATATAGGTAAGTTAGCATAAGTCATGTCAAGTTTCCATTTTGTTTATAAAGTCTCCATCCTGTCCCCAGGCCCGGTTGTGTAACCCATGACTCATACCTACCTCTCCTATGTAACTTGGTTCCTGAATGAAAGGGGATGGATGAGGGTGCTTAAGAGACAATGGCAGTAGTTCTAAAAATAGCTCCCTCTCAATGACCGAACCATCAACACCAATACCTGGATCAATGACCCAGCCCTTGGAACCAGCCTCAGAATTCAAGAAACAAAAGATGAGGCAACCCACCATTGTACCAAGCTGCACTTGCTGAGTAAGAACACCTGGAGCCCTCTGGAACAGGACTGACCTTGCCTGGACAGGACCTCCCCATAGCAGATCAGAGGTAGTCTACCCCCTAAAAGGGGTAGTGAAGACTGACTCCTTGGGACGCCCTCTCCATCTGGACCAGCACCATGCCACACCACCTATCCACCCAGAGGCCCTGCCGGCGAGCCCCCCCCACAACAGATTAGTGATCTGTGTCTAACTTTTGGGGTGTATAGTATATGTGCTTGAATTGGTGATAGGTATGCATGTGCCTAGGCTGGTTGGGATGTGTATATGCCTGAGCTGGTAGTGTGTGTGTGTGTATGTACCTAATTGATCTGTGTGTTTGTATATGTGCAATTGTGTCACACCCTCCTGCCTAACAGCGCAATATTGAGATCCTGATAGTTGGCCTGACCCCACAGGGCAACATTAGGACTACTGTTAGTAACATGTGCAATGAATTCAATTAGGTACTTTACGCTCCTGTTGTTAAGAGTCATATTTGTTCATGATAATAGCAAATTTTTGCCTCTTCAAGCTAGGCTGAATTCATGCTAGTAACTTAGAGGGAAAGATTCTATGTCCAGCTGCCACTTATCCATCCCATTGATTCTAAAAAGTTAAAAAAGCAGCTACTGGTAAATTAAGAACTGCTAAAAATCAATGTTATCTGAACCTTTGATTAAGGCATGCTAAGAGCTAGGAATGAATTTCACACCTGATCCCAAATTTTCTGAAAACTGTCATACCTAACTGGTTAAAATGAATGAGTTCAAATCTCTATAGGTGCATCCAGATGTGTGTGCACGTTTGGTTCCTCTGGGATAAGTAGTGGCAGTGGATCCAAGTGGCCCAGCTCCACTTCTTAACAGTGTATGCTGCCTGAGCGTGTGTTCCTTTGGATATTTTTTTGTGTGTGTGTGTTTTTTTTTTTTATTTTGACCCCTGGATATGCACAAAAAAACCTCAAAACCAAAAAACCAGAGCAGCGCATGCTTGAGCAGCATGAGAAACAATTTCTGAAAAACACTTTTTGTTTTAAAACTCCTTTTGCTAATCCTATAAGTCTGGTATATTTCACTGGAAAAGCTAGGATGCTATATCTATTTCTCTATTTCTCTATGAACCTTATTGTTGTTGTTATATATTTATTGATATTCTGTATAGTACTGCATACCATAAAGGCCTGCCTTAAGTACTGAGGGACAGCAGGCACTAGCTTAATTGTGTAAACACTGTAGAAAGACATGGGCAAAATCACTGTTGACTTGCATCTGGTGTATTCTTTAGCTTAATATCATTTCACTATATTGAGTGTATTTAAATTCCAAAGTTAAAAGTGAATGTTCACTTCCCTATGAATTCACCTTAAGGAAAATAATGATACAGAGGGAGGACAGTATAATCAGTCATTCTAAACCTTTTTTAGACTCAAGGCACGTCTTGCTAGCTTTTGATTTGCAATTCTTTTTTGGTGGCAGAAAAATAACACAACAATTCTTCTGTTGCAAAAAACTCACCTATAGACATGCAGCAAGACTGCTCCAATGTGTTGTAATTACAGTGTGTCGGAGCAGACTCCATCCTACTGAGTTAGCAGGTGCTGTTCTGAACTCAGCTGGGCCTGCCAACTTGTCAAGTTGCCAAGTGAAAATGTCTGTCTCATACCTTCTGCTAAGACCTCTCACCCAGGCTCTAAAGATTCCTGTCACTTTCTGGATGTGGTTGGTAAGGGGACCATCTTAATGCTAGTAAATCACTCTTGCATCTGCCTCAATGCTAGTTAACTCAATAACCACCATAGGCCCCAATCAGGGGGCACTATAACTCACCTTATTTACAAGTGTAAGTAGTAGCCTTCAACTCCTGAAGGACAGTTTGAAAGAGGATGGAGTTTGACTGTTCTCAGTGGTGGCAGATGAAAGAACAAGGAGCAATGGTCTCAAGTTGCAGCAAGGGAAGTTTAGGTTAGATATTAGGAAAAACTTTCTCACTAGAAGGGTGGTGAAGCACTGGAACAGGTTACCCAGAGAAGCTGTGGAAGCTCCATCCTTGGAGGTTCTTAAGACCCAGCTGAATAAAGCCTTGGGTGGGATGATTTAGTTGGGGATGGTCCTGCTTTGAGCAGGGGGTTGGACTCGATGACCTCCTGGGGTTCCTTCCAACCCTGGTTTTCTATGATTCTATAATTGAGTCTGCTGGAGCATGGTAATTACCATGCTCCAGCAGCCTCCAGCATCATGTGTATTAGTGTCCCCAGGCTGAAAAATGGCAGCAGGGGTACTTTAATTAAAGTTCATTTAATGAGCTTTAGTTAAAGCACCCCTGCCACCATTTTTCAGCACAGGAACACTGATACACGCACACTTAGAGAGGCTTTTGGAACCCCTCTAAGTTTGAAATATTTGTGTTTACTTTGTGAACTATGTTTGCACATGTAACGATGCTAATATTGTGTAGCACTCACAACCACAGCACTGTGGCTAAGAATCACTGGTGTAAAGGAACAAGTATTAATTTTCTGTTGCCTGCAGTCATTTATAGTATAGCCAGGTACAGATGTTAAAAAAGCCCAAAGAGGAATTGATCCATGTTTTTCTGTAAGTGGCCTAGGTTACATCAGGAGCAAACGGATCACATGTTCACCCTTTGGTGGGGGAGAGGTGGCGGGAAGGGGCATGCAGACAGAATGCACTGGTGGAGACCAGCAGATTGGGGGCACTCCTGCATACCTCCTAGCAGGCCCTATGGGGTCCCTGAGTTGCCAGAGACAGCCAAAAGCAGCTGAGTGCACAGACCACCCCTAATTGGCTGACAGACATGGGCAGGCACCCCCAACCCCCTGTCACATTAGCCAATGACCCATCTGCTCCTGAAGTTTCCAGGAGCATCTGCCTATTTGCCCTGTTTTGGGTGCTCAATGCTCCCTTCTTCCTCCCCCACCAGTACTCTAGGACCTTGTTGATATGGGCCAAAAAAGCCTTACAGTATGGCCTGGGTACCTGTGGGAAGTGGCTGAGCTACATAGGTCACAGCGTTAACTCCATACAGTCCCAGTCCCAATGTTCTGCCCCCTGACATCCTGACCCACCAGAGGTAAGTTTTCTGCACTGGGTCCTGCTCTGGGAGGCTCCATGCTGGGGTTTGGGTTGCAGGGTGCCTGGCTCTGGCCACTGAGATGTGGTGTGCATAACTCAGGTTTGCGGTCTGTGGGGCTGTGCTTGGCCAGAGCATCTGAGCATGGTCCAAGTTCTCATGCACCTCCCTGCAAGCAGGGGTTGTGTGGGGCCAGGATCCCCCACAAAGGAACCTGGGATGTCAGAGGGCAGCAATCTAACTTGAATTGATAGGGCATGCGGTACAGATGTTTGATTCACTCATCTAACCTAAATGAATTAAGTTTGAATGCACATCAATCCAGATCTGTCTTAAAACAGGTTCTGCCATTTTTAGACTAGTATATGTGCACCAAACTTCTGTATGGTTATGCACTTAGATCAATTTCTGATCACAAAGATTGGTTTATGTACCTGTCCTAGGTGAAGATTTTTTTTTAAGACTTGTATGCACTTCTATAAATGACTGTTTAAGGTGTAAGGTAATGGTGAACAGGACTGACTATGTTCTAGAAGACCTGAAGCCAGTCATTTTTAATGGATTTTTTTTCCTTCAGAATAGTGCTTTATTTTGTAGACTCCAGGCAATTAAAAAAAATATATAATATAGCTTTGGTGAAGTCTGGATTAATTTATGAGAATTAAAAAAAAAGGTCTCATGTCAGTGTTATTTCCTGACAGCTCTAATACAAGTATTGTGGTTTTTAATGGTAATGTATTTTCTGATATTTTATTGTACTTGTTTTTACAAAACCACTCTATCCCACCCTGAACCATTGTTTATTAAGGTTTCTCTTTTCATTTCATATGTGTTTAAAGTGAAGAATGATTTACACACATCATTTAAACTAAAAACAGAGCAGACCCTTTGAACCTCTTTTTTGTATTTGATCTTTTAATTTATATGGAAACAAAACTCACTTTTCAATCACCCACTGATTGTAATTCTTCTGAAAGTTTCAATGTAACCCAAAAATCAATATTAACAGATGTTGTTTGCTTAAGTCTGAAAGTGTTCCAGAAAAATGCTTGTCAAATGCATCCCATCTATGGTTTCATAAAGTTTCAGATTCACAGAATCAATATCAGCAGATGTTCTTTACTTTTTTTTTTTCTCAAGGCATTTCAGAAGTGCTTCCTCCAGCATAATTTTGAAAGAAAATTGAAACCACCAAGTGCATGACAGCTATCAATGTTGCCAGAGAGTATGCACTTGTCAACTTCTTGAGAAATACATTGTCTTCATCTAATATTATCCAAGACCAATAATTAAACAGAAAAAGACAGTTTTAATTAGTTCATGATGAATGATTGTCTAAATCGATGTAGTATCGGCCATATGTGTTAGATGTCTATATTAGTGCAAGATTAGCATTTTTGCAATACACTGAGAACATCAGTGCAAGAACTGAATATGACAGAACGGGGTTAGGAAAAAGGAAAGGTAAGAAAATGAAATATGAAATATACATATATGAATTTGCCCCCTTTAAAACAAAATCTTAAATGTACTGGAGTTGGTAGTAGTTTGCATTTACATAGTGTATGTGCTTGCATGCATGTATGTGCATGGAACTGTAGCCACATTTGGAATGTAGCCAGCCAGCTAAACAATGCAGAAGAGAGTAAATGACAGTGAGTTGAGGAGACAATATATATTTTTTCTTTTTTTGTCTTAAGAGAAAGGTTGCCATTATACCATGGGATCTATAGTGTCTGTGTAGATCAAACTAGACCTCAGTTTTCAAGGTTTTATTTAAAAAAAAAAAAAGCTCCCTATAAAAAAAGTTAATCGTGTGTTATTAACTTTAAGAAAATGAATTCTTCAGTTGACATAGCCTTCTGCTGGTGTGTCTGACTGATGTCACTGGAAATCCCATACATGTGTTGAAGTGCATGTAATTCCAAAGAAGCTTACCACAACCTATCACTTTTTTTCAGAGAATGCATAATTCTTACATTTCTGTAATTCTTTTATGTGTATGTGTAGTCACTTGTGAAAATATTAATACAGTAAAAACACATATTTTTGAATTTGATACCTTTCAGTTCAAAACCCTTTTTAAATACAAGCAATTATTGGATTGTCTTCAGAAAAAATGGTACTAATGAGAAATAATTAACAATATTTAGTATTAATTAAGGCTAACATATCTTTTCAGGTGTGCATAACATTATATTAAAACATAATCATACACGAGTACATGCAAACACACACAAAACAGAAGAGCGGGCTAGTGTTTTATAGAATATCTTAATTTAGCCATATACATGTGTGTAAAATAGGCATTGGGGTATTTTTAGAACTACAGTTGGTTAAGCACAAGTAATTTTTGTTTCAGAATTAGTAAGAAATGTAAGAAAAATTAAAAGAAATTGCAGCAATATAAGCTTGCAGACAGTCTTACTGTGATACAGATATATATACCTTATTTCTACAAATAGAGGTTTATTAATACAACCAGTTATTGAAACTGGGAAATGTGTCTTACAATGGACTCTAAAGGCCAAATTCTCTTCTTAATTCAATGAAATTAGACCAAGAGAAAGATTGTCCCTAAGTTCTGTTTCTTGTTTTTCAAAAATACAAGTAGTTACAGTGTCTTTGTGTTTAGTATACTTAGAACTATCACTCATCTTTGCTAATTACCTGGCTTGTTTTGCTGCATATCAAGTATGAGGTCAGTACTGAGTGATCATCCTTTACACCGTATGTGTGTTAAGAACTGAGACAGCTCTAAGTTGTCTTTAGGTTTCAGTATATCACTTATGGAAATATCTGCAGAGATCACTATACAAATGGGTAAACAGTCCTTCAGTAATGTCTTTCAATAAGCTATAAATACAGAAGCTAATTTTCTTCCTGAACTTTTTTCTGTAACAGACTTGGGCCAGCAGTTTACAAAGACAAATTTCTGTACAGAGTATCAGGTAGCTATTTTAGATTTATGAAACTCTAGTAAATTATTATTTCCATTACTCTCTTATTCTGTAGAGATACAATAAGGTAATGTGGTTCCAAACTATGTGCATCAGACGTGGAGCGTGAGGAAAAATGGAATGAAGAACTTGTCAAATGTCTTTCTTTTTAATCTCTTACTTTGCAACCTACTTATTCCCCAAACACCACATTTTATTTTCATTGTTTGTTGCATGGTAGAATAAAAGAGAAAAAAATAAAACTGATATTAAACTTCCTTAAATTCCACATTGGATTATTGGCTATAAAATGTAAATCTGTATTTGTCTTAGAAGTGACCCAGTACTGCTGAAGTTAAAGCCAGATGAGACTGTTTGCGATGAAATTGCACGCACGCAAATTTTGAGCTGAACTTTTTTTTCTTTTTTTTTTGTATTTTTGTTTTAAAAAAAAAGTAAAGCCTTAGAAAGAGGTGAGTTTAGTAATATAAATTTTCACTAATATTAACATACATTGGCTTTGACCGTTCAAAAGTGAGTTGCTGCTTATATGTATCCTCCCATACTTTCAGACTCTTATTCCAGACTTTGCAAACACTCTCACCTGGTTCTAAATTTTGCAGTGCTGGCCCATTTCTAAGATAAATAGGCATAATTCATTATACCAGCTGCTTGGTGGCTACTGTAGTTGCCAATAAGTGAGCATCAGGAATAGCTGAATGAAGTGTTGTCAGGACTGAGAGGGAAAAAGTGTAAAATTAGCAAACAAGATGAATGTTATCTGATCTAAACTAATTTCTAACCAGATTCATCAAGGGCACAGCTGTGGGAATGGGACGTGAGAAGACAAGTCAAGGAATGTTTATTTGTCAGATATAAAATAGAGCAAGAATTTGTTGATTAAATTAAAAATAATCTAGCAGGAAGACATGATTTTTAAAGGTATCATGAAATAATTATAAGCAAAGTGGAATAAATAAAATGTTGAATAAATAAGCCACCTCTGTGGTAACTTGCACACAGACAGAGAGCCAGGCTTAGAATTTTAGTAGTAAATGGGACGGCGATTAATTTCCTACATAATATGTAAGGTTATTGGACTGTAAATCCATAAGGAGATAAAGCAAGGTAGAACATGCAACATAAAGTCTTGATCTTGCAAATAATTATTATAAAGAATATTGCTTAGCATGAGAAGTAGTCTGCATTATTATGAATCTCAAGTATTTAATGAGAATGACAGAGGCCTGCCAAGCTCATGTGACTGGTTTAAAAAATGGGATATATCATGGTTTCTAATTTGTTCTTGAAGGCTGAAATCTGAATGTAGATTTGCCTTCCATATCCCTCCCCCACCCTGGTTTTGAGCTTACAGAGACATATTTTCAATTTTTCTTGACTCAATAAAATCACAAGAGTTGGCAGCATTGGGTAACATGATGCAGTGTAATGGAACTACTTGGAGTCATGCGTAGCAGAGCTGGAAGCAAGTGTTTGCAAAGACTTGTTGCTAATCAGAAGGTAAATTCAGGCTGCTAGAAGGGTCTGAGCAAAGAATACAGTCATTTCCAGATTATGTGATGATTAAATGAAACGTTATAGAGAGTCATACAGATAGTTCATGACCACCACATGATGGGAGGAGTATATACTTCTCTTATGTGTCTAACAATGTTGTCTTGACAGTGTATTCAAATAAAGTAGGATTGCAAAGACCTCCTGGTGCAAAACAACAGGCTAGATTTGGTACTCTTTCTAAAATAGTAGGCCTCTGATATTCTGAAAGAACTGCTTTCTTAATATTAAAAATACCTCTTTGAAATGGAAGGAAGTACAAAAATAGCTAGATGGATTAACAAAGGAAGGAATAAGTAAATACGAGGTTGTTTTTTTTTACACAGCTGCCTATTTAGTGGATATAGTGTAATTTGAAGTATATAACTTGAATATCTAACTATATAACTTGAAGTTTCAGGTACTTGCTGAACGGGGCTATGTTGTTTTTTATCTGTATACAGAATGCATTCATTAAATGAACAGACAAGTTTCCTTGGGTGAATCTGATATCTTTTATTAGACCAACCCAAATAGTTGGAGAATAGTTATTAAGCAAGCTTTTGGGTTCAAAAACCCTTCGTCAGGCTAAGGAAGTTTCAGCAGTTGGTGTGTGCTCTTCCTGGATGGAATGAAAAGTAAAGAAGCCAGAGGCTGGGCTGGGGAGTCAGTTGTCAGGCAGATTATAATGTGTCATAAATCCAATGTCTATATTTAGTCCATGATTTTTTGTATCCAGCAGGTTGATGAAATGGAGCTCATAGGCTCATCTCTGGGAAGTGTTGTGTAAGTTTCCTTTGAGGATCAGGACTGAGAAATTGGAGAGAGAGTGGTTTTCTTGTGAGAAATGTGCCCCCACAGGTAATTGGGTATTTCTGTCTTTGATAAATTTCCGGTGTGCACTCATTCTGGTGCGCAGTTGTTGTTTGGTCTCTCCTACGTATTTTCCATCAGGGCATTTGGTGTACTGGATGAGGTATATTATATTTCTGGAGGTGCAGCTGTAAGATCCAGGAATGCTGATGGCTCTGCTGTGGGGTGTATTAATAGTGGCAGTGGTAGAGATGTGTTGGCAGGTTTTGCATTTATTGTCATGGCACGGTCTGGATCCTTTTTGTGTGTTCTGGGCTTGAGGAAGTTTGCTTCTGGTGATGAGGTTAGCGAGGTTCGATGCTTGTTTGAAGGCTAGGATGGGTGGCTCTGGGAAGATGTTTTTAAGAATAGGGTCTCTTTCTAGTATGGGTTGCATTAAATGAATATATTTCTTATTATATCAAGTTTCTATTAGTTACAAGTTGAGAATTTCTTAAACCTTTCTGTACTGTAGGAAAGACTTATTGGTGGTAAAAGCTGTCATCAATAGCTACAGCTAAGCAGGGTTTATTTGTAACTGTGGGCAGACAACCTGTAATATCTTGTGTGGCAATGCAAGCATCTTTTGCTGAGTCACAGTGGGAGCATATCCTGCACCAAAATTCAATGTAATTACAGCTGTGTCACATTGTCAGTTGAGGGTGTTAACACTGATGATAATGTAAGCAGATGAGGGGGGAAATCTCTTTTGGTCAGCAACTAAGAGCAGTTTGTACAGAGCAAATACAGGAGGGAGAAAATACTTGAGTTTAAAGAACAAATTGAGAATGAATGATTTTTACTTTTCTTTATTTAGTATTTACCAGCAGTCATAAGTAACCAAGGAAAGAGATACATTTGAACTGGAGGCCTGCATGATCTATTCAAGAGAGGATAGTAGCTTTTATGGTATTTCTATTAAACCAATGCTTATTGGCACTAGTCATGGGCCCAGGCTCTACTGGACAAATTCTGAACAAAAAACCAGACCTTTTATGTTTCTTTTTGGTTGTTTTTTTAATAGTCTAAACATCATACAAGAGACAATGGGTGAAAAAAAGATGCACACAAGAATACAAACAAACAGTAAGGGCATAATGAGACAGCTATTTAATTGTCAATGTATATTTTGTGTTATTAGAAATTAAGTCCTTCATAATGGTTGATTTATCTTTGGGTAATTTAATATGCTGTCACTTCATTTCTGAGGGAGGAAAACCGTTTTTTTCTTTATTGGTTGCTTCAGTCAGGTATGTGAGATTTGTGCCCACAAAGCATCCTGAGAAAAGAATAGCTGCAAGTTCAAAGCACATTGACAGCACCCTTGACCCCTATTCTCTCCTGTTTTTCTTCTGCATTTTCTATACTTTTAAAGAAGAAACTTGCTTGGAGGTGTTTGGTGCTTAAGGGATTTCCATATACATTTTTACCTGTGTAAATATTTTAGTGTTCCCCCTTCCCACTTACTCTTTCCACTGATAAATTGTAACTCGCTCTCATTCATGAAATATAGGCACGTTTGCACAATTGCTAGGGCTTGGGAAAGTAATATGTTTAGAATGATACCACTGCTGCTTTGCCCACAAATTTCTGATCCATAGTTTGCTCTAGTTGTCAGCTTCCAATCATTTGTTTAAAAAACAAGCCTTTTCATCTCTAGTGAGGTTGTCAAAATGGAATTTAAAAATCTTCAGTTAGGAAAGAAGAATTTCATATTTTGAGGCCATTTAATAAAACCCAAACACATGGTGGTGAGTGACCACATATTTAAACTGTGTGATTCATTACTGAGTCTCATCCAAATAGACTTCTCACTTGAAATAGCATCTCATCTTCCTCAGTCTCAGCTACTACAGCTGTAACTATGTGGACAGTGTACGTAAATTCAAGGCAAATGTCTTATTTAGCATTTCTGTCTTGCCAAATGAATCACAGATAGAAAATCACTGAGCTTGCCAAAATTTATCATACTGTGTCTCCAAAAGTGAAAACAGGTTTTTCATATAGCAAAGCAAATGTTGTGTTTTGTCACAGATAATATTTTGAAAGTTGGTACAAGGTATCTTTGTAGCACAGAAATGTTTTTGAAAAGTGATTGCATGCTTCAAAGTACCATGCCTTTTGAGATCTTCTTAAAATTAATTAATCAACTTTGCAAACTGCATATCCTCCTTTCAAGTAGAATCTACAATTCCTCTACCTTGGGGAATAATTTTCTTGTTTTCCTAGCATTTTCCCAATCTAATTATTGTACCTCCTAAATAAGAGATTTGTTATTACACAATGTGATTAATTAGATATGTTATTTCTATATCAGGTGAGAAATCACCAAAGGATTGATGATAAGCTTATGAAATCAACAAAGGCTATATAAGGCAAAATGCAATTACTTCCCAATTAAAAATCCATTTGACATGTTTGAGAGATTAATAAACAAATTGGATTTGTTGCTAACAAAAATAATTAGATTTAAAAAAAAAAGATGAATCAATATTTAGATTTGATACATTATGTTTGAGTGAAAAGCATGAACTGAGATAAACATATAAATACATTCAATCTAGGGTAGCACTTAAATATGTATTTTATTGTTTTTAACATTAAACAGTGATCAGATTTTTTAGTCAGTCTATAACTTGGGCATTCCTTTTCTTCTGTATAACATTTTAGGATTACAACATTCATAGTTTAATATCTAAGTTTGATAACCATTCAACTGCTTTCAGGTAGCTGCATGGATTGATTTTAGACTGCCATTAAATGATCTAATTGGGGAATTGTTCAAAATGTGCTGTTCCATGTGAAAAATTGCACCACAGTCACAACCCAGAGTCTCTTTGATTTTCCACTTGCGGAGTAGGTGTCCACATTTTCCATGAAGTGTCCAGATGTGATTCAGGGAGGACCAAATATTTCTTGGTAGGTCTTGGTAGGTCTGGCTGGGGATTGTATGGTTGCTGACTGTATTTCTGTGGCAGGTTGGTATTTGCCCAGCCTTCCCTCTATTGTTCTTCAGTGCTCTTGTTATCATTATAGAGCTTCTTGGCATATTTCCAGAAAGGTTTTCTAGATTTGAGCCTATCCAGTGGTGGTGTGGTGATGTCCTTGTTGACTGGGAGGTTTAGGTTACCAATAGCCTTATGGTATTCCCTCACACATGTGGCATCACGCCAGAGCTGTGGGGGAGCAATGCTTGCTAGGATTGGAAGGCATGGCAATGGCATACTTTCTAGCATTTCTGATATAATCCACATTGTTGCATTTAACTGCATATCAACAATCTTTGTATGCATGCTTTTGTTCCAGACTGGGGAGCAATATTCTGCTGCAGAGAAAACAAGTGCTAGAGTGGCTGTTTGAATCATGGTTGCATTTGCTCCCCATGTGGTTCCAGCCAGTTTATGCACAAAATTAACTCTGCTTTGATTCAATATTCTGTACATGTTAATGAAAGGTAAGGCTCCAATCGAGAATTGCACCAAAGTATTTGGGGAACTTCTCATGCTTAACCACTTTTCCACAGAAAGGGAAGGTTTGGGCATTGACACATGCATTTACCCCTCTGTTAAATCTCATCACCTGGAGTCAAGCTAAGACACTTAGCACCAGATATTCAATTATAGTGTTTTTTTAGTGTCAAAAGATGCAAGTAGTGACATTTTCAAACGTATTTATTCCCGCTGATTTTCAAACTGCTAAAATACTTTTGAAAATCTCACTACTGAGTATTTTCATCTTTAACTTCTTGGGAACTTTGCTCTAAATTCTCCCATGTAGGCAAAGTGTGTCTTTCTCTCCATTTTAAATTGAACTGGTTCCTTATACTCAGGATTCCCTCTTACTCTCTACTGCCATCTCCTTGCAAGTAGCAGCTCTGTATCTTTTGAATGTAATTGGTAGTGCATCTGCAAGACTTTGGACTCAAAACGTGGCAACTTGAATGTGAAGAATATGAATATAAAGATTATTGGGCAAAGACAGAAGTAGGGGAAAGCCAAGACTTCTCTGAAAATGCAGGAAATCAGCCATTTACCTTCTTTATTAACTGTAAAAATGTTTCAACAATAGCTAGTCCTAGAATATGAACAATTAAGCAACAAACTGAGTAAGTGTTGCATTAAATTATGTTTTCCCAAATAATACAATAGCGTATATTTAAATCTAGTGTAAAGTCAATGGCAAAACTTCCACTGATTTCAGTAGGGCTCCTATCTCTTTCCCCAGTTTGAGCTTAATATCTAGAAGCATTCAGAATCAGCACCTACTTCTCACTATCTTTTGCACTATGAATTCTTAACATCTGAAGATTAAGGACCTTCCTTCCATACAACATTATTGAGAAAAAAACGTTTGGGCTTACATAAATTGTGACAGGAGGGATTCTGTGATTTTAAAATAAGTGAGTATTATCCCTTTTTGTGGATGAGTATAAGAAATGCATACACTGTATACCTAAGAACTTTCTCCAAGTTTACAGATCAATAAGGGGAAGGAATGGTGAAAGCAATGTCCTATCTAAGAGGTCTAATGACCGAAAGTTTGGATCAAAGTTCCTGAATTGTACCTACCTACCCAAAGACATTTCTTCAATTTTTGTCATCCTCAGGACATAAGATTTTCAGGATGCCAGATTCTTTCTTACAGATACAACTATATATTCACATCAACACCAATGATTTGATGCCATATGAAGATCTCAGACAGCAGCAGAGGAGTGGTTACAATAATAAGGAATCATTATGATAATAACTGAGAAGCTTCTGGCCAATCTAGAATATTTTACATATAAGTTGCTTTCAGTAATGCCTCATTAATGCACATTTTGGGGTGTAAGCTAAGCACACCACACTATATGGTTTGCAGTCAAAGAAAATTTTCATCATATTTACAATATTATCTGGAAAGCCTGATGGATGGCATTTCTGGCAATCTGCCATTTATCAAGCACCTGATTTTTCAGCTTCTCTATCTTCTCTTGAAAGCCTTGCACTAAAGACCCGGTGATTTCCTTTTCAATATCTAGTGATAACATGAGCTGTAAAACAAGAGATCTGATTTCATTATTTTAGTGCTTGCATTTGATACAAATGAATAGCTAGACTTCACTTGAATATCATTTTAAGAGACCTTACTCAATTATAATCTTAGTGCTTGAAAAAAAAACTTTAGTGGACCAGAATTGGTACTGACTTTTGAAATCTCATGCATCTTCAATTCCTTTACAATAAAAATGAGCTCATAGCCTTTTCCATAATTTGTCCTAAGGTATAATATATGGAGGTGGAAAAATATTTTGGTTAAGTACTTCATGTACTGGAAAACACAGATTGAGTTGATCAAACCTAGCTTTTATTTTGTCTCAAATTTGGGAAATCATTCTTGATTAAAAAGAAAAATAAACACTTTTAAAGAGAACATCTAAATATTTTTAAATATGTATGTTTTAAACTAAGAACATAAGAACATACTAGATCAAACCAGTAGTTCATCTAGTCCAGCTGTGGCAGGACTGAATGTTTTAGCTGGAGAACACTGAAGCACATATATCTAGAGTGATCTATCCCATTTATTACCCTCCCTGGCAGCTGCCATTATTGGTTTAAAAATGCTAGAAGATACATTTCTGACTACATTTTTCAGCTTTTTACTTGAAACATTTTGAAACAAGCATTGTTAGAGCAGGAGTAAGATCACACTGGGATAGAGTAAGGTTCATGGATTTCTTCCATGGTGCCTCTATAGATTTCTGCATATCTGATTGCAGTAGCCTTGGTGCACTTGCTTGCTTAGTCATTAATGTGTCCACCCTTATCAACAAAGTCTCAGCTTCAGTAAGAGACAAAATCACTTATAAATCAGGTGGAATTTTAAAATAAAACATAAAAGCTCCCTAAATGATATCTCAATTTAATCTTTCTTACTAAATGCCTAGTATCAAGAATTCCAGTAATTCTAGCTCATTTTAAAAAAATGACTTGTGTGAAGAAGATTATGGCCTAGAGGTTTGTCAAATACTTATAATAACAGTCTGTAGACTGAAATACTATTTTATTTCTCTTTTTTCATATCTTGGTTTATCATTCTAATAATTCCTAACCCAAAAAGCTGTATGGGTCCTGTTCCCTGATATTTTGAAAGAATTGGTAAACAATGGTCAGTAAAGCTTCTCTAGCATTAGCTTGAAATGGAAAAAAATAATTCCATATTAAGTAGTGCAGTAGAATTGGACACATCCCACCTTCAAGAGTAATATTTACTAGATGTGCTATTTATTTCAACACCACAAGATTAAAAACTAAGGCCAGGGACAGACATTACACATAAACTGGTTTAAGTGATCAGAAACTGGTTTAAGTTTTCAGAAATGGGACCCCCGGGGTTTGGCTCCGACATCTGTGGCTTGCCCACAGCGAGGAAGGAAGGGGGTTAATTCCACAGTGGGTCCTGGAGCAGGGGAGAGAAGGGACAAAGGGAGGAATTAACTAACTCCCTGCCTGGCTGCAGGCAAGCCATGGAGGTGCAGCCAGGGCTGGCAAACCACAGCTGCAGTCCACAGGGCAAGAGGAGACAGAGGTGGGAACGAAGGCAGAAACAGGGTCTGAGGTTTCAGGTGGTCAAACTTGCATCCTCCTTGTAAACTTATGAAGATTTCATTTTAAAAATTGGCTAAAATTGTGTATCTTCCATGTGTCAAGTATCCAGGTTGGAGCTCTATTGATCTAGAGGCAAAAGGAATCAGAACTCATGGTAGAGGTAATAGCTTTTATGAGACCAACTAGAAACCTGAGACCCAGCTCCTGCCTTTGTCCAAGGTAATTTGAATCATCATAGAGCCTCATCACAGAGCTCAAAGACATTGCCAACATGTAGGGGGTGCACTCCCTGAGATAACTGGTGCGCCCCCTGTCAGGCAGTGCTCTCCACTTAGGCATTGGGCATTGGGCGGGGGGACAAGGGGGAAGGCAGGAGTGCCGGTGCCCCGCCTAGAAGTGCTGGCTGGAATGAAGTGGTGCATAAAGTTGCTGCAGCGCTCCCAGAAATGTCTGCGGCTGCAGCCAGGAGTGCTGTGGCTGCTTTCACATGAGTGCGATTGGCCACGGGTCCCCCCTCCCCCGGGTTGGCATTGGCCAAGGGGGACCCCCGCCCCCCTAGTCAGTGAGATTGACTGTGGAGGGACACCCTGGTCGCTAACTTGTTACTGGGGGGGCACGTCCCCCTGACTCAGATGGCACCAGTTACACATGTCACCACATAAGAAATTTCTGCCCAGAAGAGCATTCCATCTTTTTACTCCTCTGTGAAATATGAAACACCATAACCAGAAGGAAATATGACTACATCCTCCTTACCACCAAACAACTTCAATGTAAACAGGCTTTTCCAATTATTCTCTGAGCCTAATCTGCATATAAAATGAATTGTTCCAAACAAGAGATCTGACCACACCTTCAACTCTCCTATAAAATATGAACTTTCATTTATACCCAGGAGAAGTTTTTCAATCTTTTCTCCTGTGCCTGAAGAAGGGTGTTTGTGCCTGAAAGCTTGCAATTAAAGATTTTTTTATTTTTTTTTTTGCAAAACTCTAGTTGGTCTAATAAAAGATATTACCTCTACCATGAGTTCCGATTTCTTTTGGCTTTAAAGAGACTCTCTGCCCTCAGGCTTAAATAAGACTTATGCAAAGCTTTCTCTTGTCTCCTGGTTTACATTTTAAATTGGACTAAGTTGTATATTCTGTGCTTTACTGGGCTGTATCTTAGCTTAGGTGAAGATTTTTGGTAGTTCCCTGTTGTATGCTGTGTAAATTGATGTGTTCAATACGTGCTTGCTTCAGAGAAAGGAATTTCTCGCCACATCCACTCCTCAGTCTGGCAGCAGCTGCCCGCCCCCCCCAAACCAGGCTGGTGGCTGTCATCCCGTGTGGCGTGCTAGTCCCGGCTGGTGCCTGGCCATGCACCCTCCATTCCAGCAGGGAAGGGTGAGAGCCTTGGAGGGAGTCTCTCTTCCCTCCCCTTTGTTAGTGGCTGGCAGATGTGCTCTAGCCCTCCCCAGCTTCTGACTTGAGCCACTGCAGACATGTGGCTGCATTTTCCAATTTAACAGAGAATGTCCAGTTATTAATTGGTTTAAGCTGTGCAGCTTAGACTAACCTGCAAAGATTGAATCAATTTAGGCTTGGGGTTTTTGAGTGTCTGTCTCTAACCTATTTGAAGTTTTCAAAGGATGGCACCAAATTATATGTACATGACTATCTTGCATGTGCACAAATTAAATGTGTGGGCACCAACACTGGTGTTTATATGGATTTGCCTATGTGTTTTTGTTAAAAATGATCTGCATATTCACAATAAGCAGAAGGACTATTCAAAGGGTAACTATGCTTATACTTGTTAAAGGTGCCAGTGAACATTCTTCAGGCATGCAACAAAAAACAATAGGAGGGCTTTGCTATTCTCTCAGATTGCTATTTCATTTTTCTTCTCCATAGAAACTGCCAGTGCAATATGTGGGTACTTTCCTGTTTCACATGGACTAAAAATCCATTGGTAGGAGATCTTAAAAACACTGAAAACTCTATTGATTTAAAATTAAGCAGAAAAAAAGAATTTCCACAGTTCTAGAATTTTATCTCTTATGTTTGTATTTTATTGAGCTCTAATGGAGAACATTTCTTCTGGGCATTATAATAGTGAATAAGAATTGAGAGACTGCATTTCAAAAGAAGAACAATGCTTTACATTTCCTGATCATTTTTTGCTTAACAGCAATTATTATGCTTAATTAATACTTAATGCTTAACATTAATAGGTAATAATAAATATGTATAATCATCTATCATTCTTGCAAGCAAGCTAAGGAAGTATTGGTTGGATAAATGGACTCTAAAGTGGATGGAAAACTTGCCGGATTGTCAGACTCAAAGGGAAGTAATCAGTGGCTTAATATCTAGTTGGCAACCAGCAATGGAGTGCCCGAGGGTTTGGTCCTGGGGCCTGTCTTGTTTAATACCTTCATCAGTGACTAGGAAGATGGGATGGAGTGCACCCTCAGCAAGTTTGCAGAAGATGCCAATTTGTGGGAAGTAGTAGACAGGGTTAGGATTTAGAGAGACCTAGACAAATTGAAAGATTGGTTCAAAACAAATCTCACGAGTGCTTTGCTTAATTTTGATAACAGAAAAATAAATATCATTCTTGTCCACTCTATTGTGCTTGAAAGATCTCTAGAAATAAAATAATGCCCCCACCCTCCCAACATATCATCCCAATTTAATCTTGCTTACTAAGCATCCTGTTGCCCGGACTCTCTGGACCACCTTAACCACCCTTTCTATTGATCCAGGATTTGTTTCACTCTCATAAATTTTAAAGATAGTTTGAACAGGAACCTTATGGTTCTAAAATTTAGTAATATGTAGTAGGTAAATAAGAGATGGTGAAGAATATATTGCATCTAAGTTTCAAAAGAAGTTCTAGGTAGCATGAATTCTAGGTGTAGCCTCAGTGCACCAGGATAAGTGCTCCCTCCTCAAATGGAAGGGAAAAGTTTTAAATAAAAACAATATTAATAAACATATTTCCAATATACAATAGTTATAGATAGATAGATAGATAGATAGATAGATAGATAGATAGATAATTATTATTATTATTAAACAAAGGCTAGCAGATTATGCCCCCTCAGAAGCTTCACACTGTGTGGGCCGGGCCCTGATCCTGCTGCCAAGTGCGAGTCGGGGGGGGGGCAATCCGCAACCCGTCTTTGTGCACACGGGCTGTGGCCAGCAGCCCGGGCACGCGGAGTCGGAGAAAACTGGTGGTGAGCTAGAATTAGTCACAAACGCGTAGTGGTTGATTAAAAGATTATTTACTTACACCCAAAGATGGTAGTGGTGTAGGCTGGACAGCTTTCCAGGTGCAGCTCCGCTTAAATCCTCGTTGGAGGACCACGACAAATTCTTTCCCACGGAGTTGTTTAGGCTCCGCAGGTTTGGCAATTCTTTCCCACGGAGTTGTCGAAGCTCCGTGGGCCGTCCAGTTCCTAGGCCCCAGAGTTGTTAAGACTCCGTGGGTTCGAAAATTGGGTTTACAGGAAACGGATACGTCTTGGATTGCGCTCGGCGACGGGAAGAGGCTAGAGGTGGTTCGTTCTTTTGTTCCCCCCTCCGGAGTTGTTAAAGCTCCGTGGGTTCGGTTATTAAGCCTCTATTGCCTGCTTAAGAGAGGCGCGTTGGGTCCGCAAGGGTCCACATCGCTTAGAGATCTTCACACAGCGTGAAGTCTCCTCCTCCTGGCGAGTTCTGTATCTCTCCAGTTTTCCTCTCTCTCCGGCTTGGGCGGAAGCTACCCAAGCCTTTTATATGGCTAGCAAGCCAATAGCTAGCCGCCACGTATGCCTACATTTAGAACCGGCCAATAATGTGGCGCGAATCTAAATACAAATGGCGGGAACTCCCTTGCAACGTGCATCACTATTATGCAGCAAAGAAATGCACCCTGCAAAGAAACTATAATTTGGCAGGAAAAATAATTTAGCGGTGCCGAAGCACACACAAACAAAAACCACAACTTTGGGTTATGACACACACCAGGTACAGGTAAGTGAATAAACTGAAATAGGTCAACAACAGGAAAACACAAGCAAACAGGTAAGTACGGGTGAACTATTGGTGAGATCATTGACAAGGATTTCTATAGGGCATCCATGTATATGAATCAAATAACCAACCAATCACAGTGTGGCTAACAAAATGTAAGATGCTGGTTTACAAACTTTGATGAGCACAAAACAGTTATAAAACTGATCTTATTAAGGGTCCCCAAAGCCCTGGCAGGCCCCAGGGATTAGTGTGGAAAACCCAAATACCCTTTTTGGCCCCCCTACACCTCCAGAGAGCTTCTAAACATCAGGGGAGGTCTCTCCTGTGGCTCCCCCCTACTAGATATGGAAATTGCCCCACCCTTTTGGGGCCCTCTTCCCCAGCAACTCCATGGCCTTGAATGGTTGATCCTTGTCTTTCAGCATGTGGGCCCCTCCACATGCGAGGCCCTGAGGCTCCTGGATCCTTCTTGGACCACTGGCCACTGGAGGCCCCGTGCACTATCCCCATGCACTGTGGGCTCTGACTTCTGCTAGGGGGTCAGGGGCCTGGG